>NW_027491887.1:0-600000 GCF_021521415.1 Bidens hawaiensis | reverse complement strand
TTGATAAAAAAAAGGTTGTTATAAAAACACATCTTTTTTAAACAAAATTATTATATAAAAACAATAAAAAAAGGAAACAAGAAAACAAATTTAAAACATAAAACATAAAAAAATTAAAATATAAACATAATAAGACAAGTTGATGTTGTCCAAACTTTGCAAATTACAAAACAAGTTTATATAATTGCATGTCTTCTTTCACGGTAAAATTAATTTAGGTTACAACATGAACATCCGTTATATTTTTTATTAATACTTAATTGTCAAAGTTAAATAAATCATTAGCAACGATAGATTAAAGGAAGATCATATCATTTTATATTAAATTACCTTAATAGCTTAAGTCAAAATTGATCATGATTGCTAGGTCTTGAACGCAAAGAAAGAATATTTGAATTAAACTATAATCTAATGGATGCGGGTTAATAAATTACTCTATAAAAATGGGTATTGGTAAATTGAGTTAAAACGTTTTTAATATTCCGGTTCTTCGGCTCCAAGTCTAGAACCGCCGGTTTTACCCGGAACCGAACCACGAACCGTTTAGTGCAAATTCTGAGAACCGAAAACCGTAATGTAACACAGGTTAGCGGTTCTGAGGTACCGGTTCAGTTTCGTTCCGCGGTTCCAGCGATTCCGAACCGTTTTTTGCTCACCCCTACTTATGGGAGCTTGTTTTACAAACTGCAAGGACTACTCTTGTATTTATTTTTAAAACACAAACCTTCTTTCACCATCTATACACTACCGACCCACCTCTCAATCACCAGTCACGACCACCTCCTCCTAATCACATATAACTTCAAGAAAGAGACAAAATCATCACCACTCATATAATTGTTGAAGAATCTAAGTCCCACTTGCCTCCCATCTCTTTGTGTTAATAATCTTAAATATATATAAACGAAACCTCTAAATTCTTTCAAACCATCAGATTGTTTTATTTGTAAATGAAGATTTCTCATTCATTTGACCAGAATTCACGAGTATGAGTCTTACCAAACTCATATAGCTCTTAACGGGTTATAACATCTCATTATATATAAAATTAATCTTATCAAATATTTGATATTAAAATACTATAAAATAGAGATATACTAAAAATTAATATTCAAATTTTGTTTTTAAAAAAGATATTATTTATACTTAAGAAACAGTTTTATAATAAAAAAAGCAGGTCATGGGTCTTACCAAACCCATATAGCTTTTAAACCGGATTATAATATCTTATTTATTTGTAAAACCCTTTCATCATAAAATGCTAAGTAAATTATTAACTTTCTTACAATAAATAAAATTATAATCCTAAAATATATATAAATATTATAAACGAAAAATGTAAAACAACCCCGTAATACGGGGGATAAAACTAGTGAAACATAATGTTAATAATCATCTTGGAATGTAGTAAAAAAAATAAAGTAGTTTTATAGATGTTTAGAAACCATTAGATCATACTATATAACTGAAACCCAAATCAAAGAACCGAAACATACCTGGGTTTGATTTATCTTTGTTCAATCGGTGTATGATTTATATATCCTTGTTATCGGTTCAATTTCCGTACCCTAGTCGAAACACTCCTTAGAAGCCATTTTTTTATTTTCACCATTTTGATTTAAAGTAAGCATAAACCAGAGGCAAATAATTTTGTTTTTATGATTTATTTATACATAACAAGCAATCCTACTCGCACATTGCAGTGGGGCGGGTTAAATGCATTCATTTTCGAAAGTTACTTCGTGTTGCGGCGAAAATTCGGTTGGTATCGATTCAATTTATTATGGTAAAATTTTGTTGCAAAAGTTTAATTACTAAATTGAAGGCCCAAAAAGTAAAAAAAAAAAATGAGCTGAAAGAATAAATGATTCATTACCAAAGTTGAAGGGCCAAACGTATATATGTGAAACTTTGTAATTAAACTAGAGGAACCAGAAAGTATATTTACTAAACTTGTGTAAAGGTTAATAAACTAAACTTGTTTAATTAAAGTAGAGGGTAAAAGATATATTCATTAAACTTGTGTGCCCAAAACTTGATGAGCTAAACTTGTCATGTTGCCTAAAAATGTGCAGGAGAAAAAATTACATAAAACCATAGTTAATAAACTATGATGTCACATTTAAAAAGCATCAAAAATTTTAGGGCAAATGCTTGAGAAATGAAACTTCATCACTTGTCTTTTTTAATATAATAATGACCATAAGTTTTATTTTATATAAACTTACCAAAAACTAAATAACATATATGTATACTTACATCCATAAATATACAATTATACTTGCAACCACAAATCAATAAATGAGTTGAGTTGAACCCGAGTTCGTAAAATATTTACTAATCGCATCCACATTCTCTTAAAGAGTTGAGGTTGAGTTTAAAAAAATTCACAGTACTATTAGATCAAAATCTTTCAACACTGTGCTCACACAAATAACTGTTTTACAATTCACAGTCGAATATATACATTTCAGGAATCAAACAACACATAAAGTAAAAAAAAATCTCAAAAAAAAAAAATCAAACATGGGCCTTAGTAAGGCATTTAGGAAAACCAATTTATTCATCATCATTGCGGGGCCGGCCCATTTTAGTTTCAGGCCCGGGCTGCTTGATTTCTTCCACACTTGGCAAAATCCGGCACTCCAATATATCTAGGCCCATAATAAACGGGCTGGACCGACTCACCACCGCTTCTACCCATAACATCATATGCCTCCCCACCCGAAACGGGCCTCATTAACACTTGGCCCATATTTGATACTTGAGGGTGTAGCAATTGACCCGAAGGCCCGATAAATTGTGGACCGTATGGAGCCCGAATTGGAACCGGTTGAACTTGAATGTTTTCTTGAGGAATCAAGCCCGGTTGCATGTAATAAACCGGCATCTCTTGCACCGGTGCCGGAGCAGAATTCGGGTGCATATAATAAATGGGTTGGCCCGCATAATCCGTTTGCTTCATAATAATCGGATCACTAGCCTCGATAAAATGCTCGGTAACCGTTTCTTTCGGTTCACTAACAATTAGGCCCGGGTTATCAAGTTTCGTTTTCACGGGCCGAATGCCCGGCCCCGGGGGAGGTATCGTGGGCCCCAATGTCGATGAAGTTGAACAATAAGGAGAAGATATCCGTGGAGCGGGAGAACCCGAATCCGAAACCGAAATATTATCATTAACCATGGGCCGGGTTTTGGGTTTCGGGTCGTCAGGATTATCCAACCCGAATAAATAATCAGGTACTTTTGATACAATTGACGAGACTTCGGACCTTCCACGGTCCAAAGTTCGGCCTCCGTTAAGCGCGTCTAGAAACCAGTGTTCGCGCTTAACGGAGCCGTCTAGCAGCGAGCTGATGCTGCTAGCTCGTGAGAGTGACGTGTCGGCTTGAAAAAGGAATATTCTGAGCCGAGCCGTTTTTTGAGTGTGAGCCAAGCGGTCGAACTCATCCATCATGTTTTCCACGTCTTTGTCACTCGTGACAGTGATTAAGGCGTCCAAGTCTTCGTTTGGTAGTTGGTACTTTACGCATATATCGGTTGTACCTAACGAATATTCCATCATGTTATAATCTTAACCAACTCATATTTGTACTCTTATACTTTTATAATTTAAACACTTTATAATATATACCAAAATATAATAATAATAATAATAATAATAATAATAATAAAAATAAAGTTTCGGGTTTCGGTATCAGTTTCCGGTAATCGAATCTTAATTATATAGTAAATTAAAATTTGTGAAAATTAATTTCATATTCAATCATAGTCTCTCAAAGCCTAAACCCGACCCAATTCACGCCTGACTAGGTGAATATGACGATTCTTGTTTTTCTTATCGGGTTTTGGATTTTTCCATTATCTAAATTAAACTCACATATATTATTTGTTATTTTTGACTTGTATACCAATTAGTTTTTATATATATAAATTATGGATTATGCATGTGTTACAAAAAGTATTTTTAGTTTTTACTTGTAACAATGTGTACAATATTAAAAAATGTTTAAAAATAAACGATTCATGAGATTGATTAGTCTTTTGACGAGCCGAGCTCGAACGAGCTTAAAATTTTAACTCGTTAAAATAAAAGAGTTGACTCGGCTCGGCTTTGTTTATAACCGAGCCGAGTACATTTGTTTATAAGCCTAAGTTACTACTTACTAATGAGCCAAGGAAAAGAAATACAATATGTTTACCGGAAAACTTTGATAGCTTATTGAGTAAGGCGGAAAACGTGGTGTTGTGGCGGGGGACGGAGACAATACGAGTGTCGCCACCAACATACCGCAGTTGGTTGTCGTGGGGACGCGGTAATATCTTTCCTCCAAAACTGCACATGAACCTAACACGTGTTTGTGTTGTGGTGTCATGATATACCACGTTGTTATTGTTACTGTTATTGATACTGTTACTGTTGTTAGCCAATGGATGATCAGAGGGCGGTGTTGAAACTTCCGAGTCAGCGGAGACTTGCTCTCCGGTGTAGTGCGTGGTGGTCATTGCTGTGAGCAAACGCAGAGTTTGGTCTTAGATTCCATGGCTTATATAAGATGAAATGTACGTTATGGCCTACCTCACAACTTGCTAAAGTGGTTAAACTTAAATATATTATTAATAGTTTAATACACATTATTAAAGTGTATATAACTATTGATTATAACATGTTAATTAAAAAATTATTTTTTTATTTTTTGACAAAAACATAATTTGTTTTATTGTTTATGGTTACAAGCATTATTTGTGTTATTATAATGGTTGTCACGATAAATATTAGTAAAATGAAAAAGGTATTTTATTTGATTTTTTGTTTCAAAGTAGTGGAAGTTGACATTGTCAATGGTTTTAGAGGCACCGTCCAAACACCGGCTATACGATTATTAGGCCCCATTACATACATAGTGGTCATAGATCAATGTTTTTATTTTGTTGGTTTGTTAAGAGATGATTTTGAGACATTCTCTCCACTCATTTAAGCTAGAGGTAAACAAGTCAAGTTGTTTGCAAACTATACGAGATTGACTTGTCACTTTAAATCCCGAGTTTAAATGAGTTGAGCGTTAGCACCAGGCCCGGCCCATAGGGTGGGCAGAGAGGGCAACGGCCTAAGGCCCACCATATTTTAGGGCCCATAACTATTTTTACACATTTATTGTATAATATAAAAATAAACCAATCTATTCCTAAAGTTGTAGATTGGTGTAACTGGTAAGGCTCCTTTCCTTCAAACAGGTGGTCATGTGTTCGATTCTTTTTGTAAGTTTTTTTTTATTTTATTTGCTGCCACTAAAATTGGGGTCCAATCTTATTTGATTTTATTCTTGATTGCTAGTTTACTAATATGCCCATTTGTCTTATGTTTCTTTATTATTTATATTTAAAGACCATAATATCATTTGATTTAAAATAAAAAATGTTAAAAAAGACTCGCGAATTGTTTAGTATTCAAATTTGACCATTGTTACAATAACTTTGGTAATTGTTATTATAATTATCGTTGTAATATTGAATTTTATATACAAGTTATTGATTTTTTAAATTTTTGGGGCCCATTTTTTCATTTGTCCCGAGCCCTCGACCTTTTGAGGATTCTCGGGGACAGCCCTGGTTAGCACAAATCTAAATTAAAACAAATATGATAAATGAGTCTGATAAGGGTATACTCTATGTCTAACTTTGCTCCCACTTCACAATCTGATATATATAGGATTACCCTTTATTTTATAACTGAGACTGTGTATCACGGATCGAAAGCATGGCCTCAAGGTCATAATTTACTATATATGTAATTATAATTATAATTTTTAATATATATAACTAATTATATATAATATTGTGCTATCATGCTATGTGTAGATATATATAAATAACTAGGTTAGCTACCCATATAGCACACGGGTTAAAATGAATAAATTTATTTAAACAATAACATAATGTGACATAAAAAAAATATGTTGAACATATATAAAGATATATTATATGGTATAATAAATTACACACTATACAATACAGAAATAGAAAATTTATAAATCTCTAAATATTTCTTGATACACAATATATGTAGTTTTATTTGTAAATTTACTTGTTTTTTCAAAACTTAGTAGTTTAACATTGTTTCTGATTTTAACTCTAGATAATGCAATAAATAACTGGTCATCAGTTAAAACAAATTGTCTAAAAAACAAACCAACAATCAACAATGATTGACCTTCACTTTTGTTAATCTTCATTCCAGATAAAAATTAAGTGAAATTTTCATTCTTTAAAATCAGTACTTTTATCTAAAGGTGTAGAATTTAAATTAATAAATAAATAAAATATTGAGTTCCAATATTATTTCCGGATATGATTTCGGCTTCTATAGCACGGTTATCATAATGTATTTTCACATGTAGCTTAATTTCATTGCATAGACCAATTTTCTAGTTAATATTTTAATCAGCATCAATTCAACATCAGCTTTTAGAACTAACATATGACTTAACAACCTTATATTTTGAGGTCATTTAAAAAGTCAAGAAACTAATAATTTCTTGTAACATATCATTTTATGTCTGATAGATATCATATGAAGAATATAAGGATATACAAAGTCAATTCATCGTCTGATTAACAGTGTGTTAACGTTTAACATTTGAATTCCAAAGGTAAGAAGTTGTCTTTACCGCGTGAAAAACCAAAGCATGTAGTATAGTGTTAATATTTTTGTGGATTTTTAAGATGATGAACTTAACATAAATGATGGGTTGATTAAATAGCAAATTAAAAAAATGTTGTAAATAGCTACTTTTTTAAACCAACCCGCGGATCGAAACTCATTCTAATAATAAATTATTTTGACTTGAACCATGTTTGATATTTTAACCGGTTAAAAAATCAGTCGTTCGAATTAACATAAACATCGAGAATACTTCAATAGCTAATTTGTCTTTTAAGAGTTTGAATAATTAAAAAGAAAAAAAAATGTATTTAATATGAGAGAGAGGAAGGAAAATTTAAAATACAAAATTATTTATAATAAAAATAAATTATTTAATATGAAAGAGAGGAGGGAAAATTTTGTAAGAATTAATATGATGATGGCATGTGGCAATAAGAAAGTTTTGTTTGTTATATGGTATAGATAAGTTACAAATATGTACAATATAAAATATTGATAATAAATAATTGATAATTATGGTGATGTCTTAAAATATAAGTACTATATTTATGAAGTTATATATGTTGTTGTCGTAGACGATACTATATTATTCAACCGAGTGCGTTCGTCACCTTATTTGTTGGGTTGTTAATTTGTTATTGTTGATTATTATAAGAAACTAGCCGGGTGCCCGCGTGATGCAGCGGGTTACACGCAAACATGACATCGGATGCGTAACCGGTGTTATTGTTTCTGTATGTGCGTGACTTAACAATAGTACGCGCGTAAGCCGACGATAGTATGCTCGTATTGCGGCATTGGAATCTTAACTGGTGTTAGTAAGCACGTCACAACGACTGTGCACGCTCAGTCAGGTGTTGGTGCGCACGCAACGCTACATTGAACTCGTCTTAACCCTCAACCCGTTTCGCTTGACAATGTTCTAACCGAAATTCGTTATGACTTGACCCCTTTAAACCCAAACCCGACCCAAACCAACTTAACCTTTCTGTATCGACTTATTCCAACCTTAACCTTTTAGACCCATGACCTGAACGGCCGAAACGCCCGATTCGTTGTCGGTATTTAATGGTAATCATGTAAGTTAAGTTTTTAAAATGAAAAAAGAATAGTAATACCATACTCAAATTAAAGAGAATAAAATACTCGTTTTTATGGTATAATGTTTTTAAAAAAATATTAGCGTGTGAAAATGTTATAAACGTTTAAACGTCGTCGGGGTAGTTGGTTTAAAATAAGGGGTATATATGAAACTATTATATAAATTAACAAAATGTGATTAAAGTTAAAGGACCAAATTTGTAATTATTTTTTAATAAATTAAAAATAAACCGTAATATGATTTTGGTTATGCTAAAAGACAAAATTGTCAAAATACAAAATTGCCCCTAAAATACCTTAATCTTATGCATTATATTTTGTACTAAAAGTAACAAGTTTGGTATCTTTTAAAAATTAAGAGGTCCCTCACTCATGTTTTATATATAGTATAGATTATGAGTTTCATCCTAGTGTGGTAGTCGGTTGAGTATACAACTCTGTATAACTCCAATAACCAATATATATATATATACTAGTTTATATTCTCTGTGTTACGGGGGTTGTTTTATATTATTTATTTATAATATTTATTTATTTTTTGAAATTTTATTTTTTTATTGTATGAAAGTTAATAATATACTTATGGTTTGATGATAAATTGTTTCACAAATAAATGAGATGTTATAACTCGGTTTAAAAGCTATATGGTTTTGATGAGAACCAAGACCCATTTATTTTTTTACTATAAAATTGGTTTTTAATTATATATAATATATATCTTTTTTTAAATAAATCATATATTAATTTTTAGTATATTCCTACTTTATAGGATTTTTATATAAAATATTTGGTGAGATTAGTTTTTAATTTAATGAGATGTTATAACCCGTTTAAGAAATATCTGGGTTTGATGAGACCAATGCCCATGAATTCGGGTTAAATGCATGAGAAGCCTCAATTTAAAAATCAGCACATATGGTGACTCCAAAAAAGGTGGGAGCGACCACATCACGACATCTAGGATTTTTGAGTTTTCGTTTATATATATATTTGTTCTTTTGCTAAATTAAACCGATTAAGAACTGTTACTGGTATTTTATAATAATAATAATAATCATCATCACCTTAAGAGGAGTGCAAAACTTTCTAAAAATAATTAAATACAATTGTAGTTGGAATTTAAATTCGTGACTTGATGTGAAAGTACTTTACAAATTTATTACTTTAAAGCTAAATGATGACGTGATTACAACTTTATTAACATTTTATATTAAAGGGCGGCACAAATGTAGCAAAACATATCATTGTCGAGGTGACTAATTTAAATCTATAATATATAATAAATAAAGGTTTTGCAATGTCACATGACATCACACAAGATAGTTTCTTATAAACTTTTCTCACCTCTCTCTATTATTAGATACATTTCCTTTTTATAAATAATAGTTTTTTATTTAACTTTTTTTCATTTTAATCAATTATTTTCTCTTTTTAATAATTATTTTGTAAACTTTTATAAATATGTTGTATTGTTTATTAATACTAAACTTTTATAAGTAACAATTTTTCACGTTGATTTAGCTAAATAATTAATTTCAAATAAAGAAATTTTAACTTTATGTTTGTTTTGCAATAAAGATTAATAAAAGCTAAAGTCAATCACAATAGATGGTTTGATTTGTTTTTGGGATAACATGTTTTAATGCATTGTAAGTTATGTGTTTTATTATCTAAAGTTGAAATAAAAACAAAACGAAACTACTAATTTTTATATGTAGGTTAAAATTACATATAAAATTACAAATATTGTATTAAAAAAATATTTAGAGGTTTATGAATTTTCAACAATTTTTTATTTCCATATTGTGTAATATGTAATTTATTCTACCATATGTCATATCTTTATATCATTTGAACATATTTTTTGTTTTTCACATTGTGTTATTATCTAAACAAATTTATTTATTGTAACTCATATTCTACACGGGTCTTAATGTCATATGTCATTACACATGAGTGATCCTTACAAAATTTTCTTATTTCTCTCATGTTAAAAATATATTTCTTTTCTTATTAATAGTTTTATATTTAATTCTTTTTTTCTTTCAATCTATTATTATTTTTTAATAATTATTTCCTGATTTAAAACAGTTAATAACAACATCAATCAAACGTACCTAGTGGAATCCCACCAGTAGCAAAGCTATAAGTAAGATCTGGGGAATGTGGGATGTAGGCACACCGTACATTTATCTCAGAGGATAGAGAAGTAGCTTCCAGAGAGACCCCCGGATTAAAAATTAATACCAACATAAATATACTATTTAGTTTTATATAAATATATTGTATTAGTATTAATATTAAGTTTTTATAAGTAAAGAATTTTCACATTGATTTAGATAAAATAATTAATTTCAAATAATTTTCACTTTATGTTTTTTCTCCAATATCAATAAATTTAAATCTTCTATATTTGACCAATTTTTAATTAGGCATAAATGCTAAGAATTACCGATTCGTCTAAATTATTTCGTTCAAATTAAAAAATAAACTAAATAGAAAATAAAAAATTTTCATATTTTATATTTGACCAATTTTTCATAAGGCATAAATGTCAAGATTAATGTATAAAATTGAAAAAAGAATTATCTAATGAATTTACTGTTAAATATGTTAATGATGCTAAAGTATTGACAATAATTTCGTGATAATTAAAAAAAATAATAGTATATTATTTAGTTAGTAAATTTCTAAAAAAAAGGAAAGTTTTTTATAATAACATTTACATTTATTTATTTTTGTTTTTAAAAACCGAAATTGACCACTCTTGCAACAATCTTTTGAAGTTTTTAATAATTTTCAATGTCAACAAACTTGCCATCTTTTATATTTGACCAAATTTTTTATTAGTATAAATGGCAAATTTAATGTATAATAAAAATTTAAATACTTTACTTTTAAATATACTCGAAAGTTAATAAGTTTTATATTAAATACACATTAATTTATTTGACAAATATAATATGCTGTTTATTACTTATTTCAAATTTATATTTAAAAAATCTTATATATTCACTATGATTGCTTATTTATAATAAATATTCATCATCTTTAATTTTAATGATACATTCCGATCATTTATACATTTATTTATTTATGATTTTAAGAACTGAATTTTGAACACTCTTTTGTAGTTTTCATTAGTCTCCAATCTCAATAAACTTTCCATATTTTATATTTGAACAAATTTTAATTAGGCATAAATGTCAAGAATTACCAATTTGTCTAATTTATTCAAGCTAAATTAAAAAATAAACTAATAAAGTAAACAGAAAATAAAACTTTTCATCTTTTATAGTTGACCAATTTTTAATTAGGCATAAATGTCAAGATTAATGTATAAAATTGAAAAAAAGAATTATCTAATGAAATTTATTGTTAAATAAGGTAATGATGCTAAAGTGTTGATAATAATTTCATGATAATTAAAAAAATTAACAGTATATTTTTTAGTTACTGAATTTCCAAGAAAAATGGAAAATTTTTTATAATAATATTCACATTTATTTATTTATGTTTTTACAAAACCGAAATTGACGACTTTTGCAACAATCTTTTGTAGTTTTAAATAGTATTCAATGTCATTAAACTAAAAAAGTTATTATGTTTTGTATTAAATGACAAATTTAATGTATTAAAACTTTCCATCTTTTATATTTGACCAGATTTTAATTAGAAATGACAAATTTAATGTATACTGGAAATTTAAATAATTTACTTTTAATTATGCTAAAAAATTAATATATTTTGTATTAAATACCCATTAATCTATTTGATCAATTTAATATGTTGTTAATTACTTATTTCAAATTTATTTTTAAAAATCTTAGATATTCACTATAACTGCTTATTAATGCTAAATAATCATCATCTTTAATTTTAATGATACATTTCAATCATTTACACATTTAATTATTTCTGTTTTTAATAACCGAATTTAACAACTCTTTTGTACTTTTTAATAGTCTCCAATCTCAATAAAGTTTCCATCTTTTATATTTGAACAATTTTTAATTACGCATAAATGTCCAGATTAATGTATACAATTGAAATAATAGTTATATAATGAAATTGATTTTAAATAATGTAATGATGTTAAAGACTTTGAAACATAATTTACTTTAGATTGCAGTCACTTTAATAGAACTTTAATTAGGGAATGACTTCTATGTAATAAAATTAAAATTAACCGGTTTAATTTTAATTATCTCTATATTAGTTTAGTTAGACTTAATTAGTGAAATTAGTATAATAAAAATCTTTATTACATTAATTTAACTTAATACATTTAACTAAAACGTCTTTGAATCGAAATAAAACAAAAGTTTAATTACAAAATAATTTATAATAAATTATATCTTTATTTATTTATTAATGTTGAAAAGAAACTCAAAATACCTTAAAAACTTTAGTTGTATATTAAGCAGGCTGCTATGGTTTATTTTGTTTTTTAGATTGTGAAGCAAAATTACAACATGTTCATGGTGGGCTAATATAATTATAACATGTTCATATCTTCATTTGATTTTTTAGTTTAGGTGTATAGTAAGTTTGTGTAAGTATTACCTTATTATTTATACAATCTAAATGTTTAATATTTTGGTTACAAATTTATGTTAAATATTTTTGTTGGTTAATATGTTAGTTATGAAATTTTATGGTTGTATATATATATATGGTTGTTGATATGCTTTCAACCCATTTGTAACATGGGCTACTATTCTATAAATATATTGGTGGGTTAGATACTTTTACATAAATGAATTTCTGATCATCTATGTGGATTCAAGTTAGCCGATAGTCTTCATATCCAGTAGAGTAAGTTGTGTTATTGTTGTTTCCTGTGTAATATTTCTAATTATCATGTCTTTAATATATTTATGAACATCAAATATAAATAACCTAATTGGTTTTCTGGTTTTCTAATATATCTGTTTTGTGTATTAAAATCATTCATTAAGTCAACAAAATTGAAACATTATGCTCTATAAAATTCTGTTTTTATATTTATGTTCATCTTTTTCATATGCTAACCATATTATATTCTATTACAGATGTATTCAAAATTAAAGAAAACGTAATTTTTGGTCAATCAACGCCATCCAATAAGAAGATTTCAAACGGTTAGTCAGTTTAATATTTTTTAGTTATTCTTTAAATTTTTTTAAGCATGCATATGTTTTGTAAACGTGCAGCTTCAACGCCAAGAGAACTACTTATTAACATTTTGAACGGTAACATTTTATTTTAAACGCGTTAATACACTAAAGTATAATTTCTTTATTAACTAAAACATAGTAAATAAAAGTTAATATGTTATTACCTAAAAATTTGGCACCTGTAACATAAATTTATAAACAATTTTTGATATTTTTATTATTAACTACATTATACCTTTTTAATAAACGAATTTTTAATAACATTTAATGTATGTTTACATATTTTTTTTTTCTATTTTCTGTTTTAAAATTGATAGGAAACATAATTTCCAGTTATCCATACTATTTTATTTTATTAAAACCAAATTAAAATACATGTTTTAATTAAGATGTGTATACAAATAAATTTATGTTAATTAGAGGCGCAAAGATATTTCACCATTATTTTTTTACTTATATCTGGTTTACTCAATTTATATTGTTTCCATATTTAGCAACAAAATTAACAAATTTAGTTGTGCTCCATATAAAAAATCAATTTTTTGGTTTTTAATTAAGACCATACTAATTATATTTTTATATTTTAATTTGAACTAAAATTTTAAAAAACACATTATGCTAAATAAATCAGAAAAAACCAAAATTATTTTGACTCATAGATTGGTTATAAAAGTCGATGTGCCAATAATGTTACTAAAGAATATGGATTAGAAGAACAGTTTGTGTAATGGAACTAGATTGTGAGTAATTAATTTGGGTATGCGTTTTGTTGAAGTAAAAGTTATTTCAGGTACTAACGCTGGTTATCGCACTTATATAATTCGTTATGGTGTAACACCTTCAGATAAGAAACTTTCGTTTAAATTGAAGAGAATGTAGTTTTTTCCAGTTGTAGTCTGTTTTGCAATGATAATTAATAAAAGTCAAGGTCAATCTCTAGCAAAAGTTGACATATATCTCAGAGACCCGGCGTTTACACATGGACAACTCTATGTAGCTTTATCAAGAGCGAAGAGTGGTGTCAAAATTCTTATATTAAAAAAGGAAGACAAAGTTGCAAATAAAGAATCAATATTGTTTATATGGAAGTCTTTTTAATAGCTTATGTATTTTACATTTTTAACTTTTGATTATATTTTCACTGTAATTTGAATGTTATTTTGGTTTATCTTTGTATTTCACAATCATTTGTTTTCGTACAAATATTATTTACAACTTAAAATATGTTGTCGTCTTGAATAACATATAACAACTTATGTTGTCCTTTCAAATGACACGTGTTAGTTTGAAAATTTCAATATTTCCACCCGTGTCGTACACGGGTTAATAACCTAGTGTAGTCATAAAACTTCACCCCTAGGTGTTATCCATCACGTGACGCCCAGTCAGAGTTATGGTTTTTTACAAAAACATTGTGTAGTAATAAAACCCCACCTCTGGGCGTTATGCGTCACGTGGCGCCCAGTTACCTTTACACTTTTTTTGTTTTTCTTTAATTTTTTTATTAAGAATAATCAAATAACAATAATATTTTATTAAATAAATATTACATTAAAATAAAAAAAACTACTACTCGTCGTCGACCTCGTCTTCATCGTCTTCACCCTCGTTGTCTTCATTGTCTTCACCCTCGTCTTCGTCGTCGTCTTCATCATCTTCTTCATTGTTGCCCTCGTTTTGATTCTCGTTTTCACTAGGCAAACGCCGATTATATATATAATGGGGAGAATCCATTTATAGAGAAGTTGGTGTGAAGAAAATATAGGGTAGAAAAAAAGATTTATAAATTTGATGAGTTTTGATTGGGGATGAAGTTGGTAGTATATAGAAAATAAGTTTTTTTTAAACGGTCATATGACCGTTAGGAGAGAGATGTTGATTTTTTTTAGCGTTATATGTAAAACGCCGGACCCAAAAAAACAACCCAAAACGCCGGGGGACGGTGTGCCCCTGGCTTTATACCTCAAAACGCTTTCATAAAGCCTCCACTACGGAAGGTCTTATGTATGTATATCATTTGGAGTTCATACATTTTTTACTTTAATCACGTCTAATAAATGTATACGTATATGTAGAAAATAATATTTTAAAAAATTAGAGATAATCAATTAAACGGTCTGGTCCAGTTTTATACGGTTGGTTTTTGGTATAACCTTAAACCAAATCTTTAGCTACGGCTTGAAAATTTGAAACCGACTGACCGAAAGCTAAGAAAATAAACCAATCATGAAACTAAACCGTTGACTAGTTTATACGGTTTACTGTTTAAAACCAAACATCCCTAGCCTACTTAATAAGTTAATATAATATATGTTTTTAGTTAAAACTTTACATGCATTTGAGAGTTTAGTTATTGAATGTTGATGTCGCTATATGGCAGTGACGTGCCGTTACTTCTTGTTAGTTAAAGTCCCTCCAGTACATTTGGTCTGATATGAAAATTTGTTGTTTAAATAGTTTATGAGTTGGTTATTTGTAATTGTCGGTGTCTCATTTCTTCTCTGAATTTGAAAACCGAAGAAGAAAACGAAAAGACCATAATTAAATCAAATCCATCAAATTGAGGCAAGAGACTATTAATCAGAATAATTACTATGGCTTCATTTTCATATACAAAGATACACATGATTGAAATCTATGTTTCATGTAAGCATTCTGACTTGTCACTTCTATTAAAATTAAAAAATTAAAAATTAAAAAATCAATCATTACAAGTTTACAACTTTATTACGTTTTGTGTCTACGGAACTACATAAAACAACTTAACTAAAATCTGTGATTATATTAATACTCCAATCTCATTTCTAGTCAATTATAGAATTTACACCCATTGTTGTTTACTTAAGATTACCATTATTACATGAGAAAAACAACCACACAAGTAAAAATATAAAGGTTACACAAATATGATGATAGAAGGTTGGCAATTTGATGTAATAATAAGTTATGTTCTGTTTAGTAGGCATGAAGTGATTGAATGAAATGAATGAGAATAAATGAAAAGGGAATGAAATTATCATCAGTTTATTGTCTTGTTTAGTTAATTACTGAGAATGAAATAAATCATTACTTTGTGTTGTTTGGTAGACAAGAAAAAGAAGGAACGGAATTCTAGGGGCGAGCAGAAAACTGAATTAACAGAACCGAAACCATATTAACCGAAAAACCAACTGAAAAAACCGATCCGAAGCATTAACCGCCATTTTTTTTTGAAAAAACGAATTTTTGGTTTCGGTCTAGTATTTAACATTTAAAAAAATGTCATATACAGTACACTTTTTCCTACGTTTTTAGTGAATTGGCTTGTGATGATTAACAAATACTCCGTAGTATCATTATAACAACATAACAATATACTACGACACCAATTACCTTGATAAGGTGTATAAGGCCATGCGTACTGGGCGAAATTGAGGGCGATATTTGGGTGGAACACCGCCCCCTAGGCGAAATTGAGGCGAAATGGGGCGGGTGCGTGGGGTATTTGTCGCCAGGAGGAGGAATGATTTAATTATTATTATATTACTATGTGTGTTATATATATATATTATATACATATATATATATATATATATTATATTACTATTTGTAGCCTCTCCACCATTACACCCAACAACAAATTCATACTCTTTACTGACTGGACGCCACGTATCGCAATTCGTCCCAATTTGTAGCCCCTTCACCACGCATATCCTAAGGAATTAAGGATAATAAGTATCATGACAATAATGTACATGATAACAATATGCCAAATATATAAGGCTAGGCCAAGGAATCTTAAGTACAAAAAGGTTAAAGAATCTTAAAAGTACAATATCGATACTAATCCTGACTCCAACATAAAGAACATATTCCATCATGAAAAATTGTTGATTAGGCTCGGTAAACATTAATATTCCATGATCGATGAACAATTTAATATGTTAAATCAACTTTTTGTGAAATTTCATTAACATATGATATGGAGTAGATGTTTTTGATTGGGGAAGGGTTGTTTATGGTTTTGAGAATGGTTAGGAAATGGAGTTTGGCATCGTAAAATTATGCATGACATTTGTTGGCTATTTTAGTGTAATTGTGATTAACTTATTAATCAAGTTAATCGTAATATGAATCGAAATAAGTTGGGTGCATAGTGCACGCTTCTTTGATATTATTATTTATTTATTTAATAACCCTATAGATAGTTAGGGGTGAAGCCAGCCTCAAAGTCATGGGGTTCCAACTTCCAACGGGGCAACAACCTCTTGGTGGGGGTTCGGGGACAGTGTCCCTGGTAGCGGGGTCTAAGGAGCGCCAACCCATGACAAGGTTCAAGGGGCATAACCCCTGGTTGGGGTCGATCTGGCATATATTGCTTCATTAAAATTGTATTAGAAATTTAATTTATATTAAATTCCGTATGTATTATGTGTTACACAAAACAAGAGCGTATGTTGAGTTATTTGAATTTCAAATGCACGATAGCTGCTAAAGGCAGTTAACTGACCATAACCATGATAACCATTGTTTGATCGTACGAGGATTCTCTCTGGTTCATCAAACTATCTCGATAATCCATAGTTGATTCTTGCTTAAATCTGAGTTTTATCCAGTCAAAACATTTGAGAACCATAAATAGTTTTGATCTGAAAGTGACCCTCATATTTCCAAAGATGTCCGTTTTTCTGCAAAAAAATCCCTAACATGGAACACATTAAAAAAGAAGGTAGGAAACGATGACGAGACTGGCTTCCATGAGGAGGCATGGCTACGTGATTACTCGCTTAATACTAAGTATCATAAATTGTATAGGTTGGAAACAGAGAAAAGTCGTTCTATTGCTTTTAAACGGGTTCCTATGGTTGGATATGGTCATGGCGAAGACGATTATTGGAGGAATGGAACATGAGTAATATGATTTAATGTTGTGAGATATCTCACGGTTTAAGCTAAATAATAACCATGATACTAGGGTAAGTTTGAGATTTTGGTATAGAGGATTTTATTATTATTTTTATTTTGTCAAATCTAGCAGGAAGCACTTCGATTGTATGATTTTTACCAACATGGGTTCAAGTAGTCGCTGGAACATGTTACTTTCTAGTAGGGGTGAGCAAATTAAACGTCATAACGGTTAACCGACCCATAACCGAACCGATTTTAACCGATAACCGACATATCCAGCGGATCGGTTTAATGAGTTTTCGAAAACCGCCAAATTTGGGTCGGTTTTGGTTAAAGATCATTTCAAACCCGCCATGACCGAACTGCCCCGTTTATACGACTGTTAATCGAGAAACAGGGATTTAGAAATTGGAATTAGTGCAAGTGGGATTAACTCTTTAGTTATATAAATATTAACCTATATTTTTATATCTATTGTCGTTCAAAAAATAAACTAAACTAAAATAGCTAACTCTATACCTTTTTTAGATTTAGGCCAATAATATTAATAATATTGGTTGTCAGTGTTTACCGAATTAATTCCAAATCTTCCATAATCTTCGTTTCAAATTTCGTTCGAAGTACCTTTCAGTTGTTCAATATATCAATTAGATACATATATTCCATAACTGAAGTTAAAAGAAAAAAAAATAGACATATACTAATTCCCAATTCAGTTCAACGCTTATTCAGTTGTCAAAACCATACGTTTGAGGCATCTACCTTTTCACAATAGGCGACCCATTTAGTTGAACGAAACGCTACAATATGTTCACTGATATCACCATAGATTTCGTTGTTGTTCATCGTTCTTTTGTTCTTGTTCATTATGGATTATATATTTTATTTGATTGTGTATTTTTTTTAAAGATAGAATTACAAATTTTGTCCTTTAAACAAAGCCAATTTACGGTTCGTGTCCTTTATTTAGTTTCTTTGCAGGCGGTGTACTTTAAACTTTTTTTCTACACGTTATGTCCTTTACGCTAACTGGGTTAGAAAAACTCAGTTAAATACCTCACTTGAGGCGCATGTGAGGGCATATTGGTCTTTTCATCTACACATGCAACTTCATCATCTTCTTTAATAATATATATCATTTTGGTATGAATTTTAGGTCTAATTATATTTTTCTCGGTCACGTTTAACCGGCCCATACCCAACCCGCAACAACCATCAAAACCGATTAACCGAAACCGCCATAACGGATCGGTTATGGTTATTACTTTCTATTAACCGATATATATCGGTTATGGCTATGGGTTTGGCCAAAAACCGCCCCAAACCAACCCATGCACACCCCTACTTCCTAGTAAAGTAAACATGTTCGGGTGTTGAATTTCTCTCAATTGCCTTCCTTTACATACTATACACCGAACATATAACTTATGCTCGATACAATTGGCAAAATGCACATAATATCTTGCCATTTTCCTTCTTCATCTAGTTATACGACTATCTTACACTTTGTTCGCTAACAATTAACTATTCAATTCCTAAAGTACACGAAGTTTTTTTTTTCTGAATGACCCACAAATCCGTCAAATACTAGTTAAATTCACCACATCTGGATACACTCGTCTTTCGATCCAGGAAAAATCCTCACCTAAGGCCAACGCTCGTGAACACTTGCCCGAAGGAACGACAATGTGGTGATATAAAACTCCTTCAGTTCAATGATCCAACTAGTGAAAGCCACTTTCTCGCATAGTCTCCCATCATCACCCTGACACCTTTGAAACTAAATGTTGGGGGCAAGAATTAAAACTGGGTAACATGAAACACCAAGTCTTTCCCTTAACACTCCACCACAGCTCATTGGCATACAAAGATTAAATTCATTTTTTATACTATTAATCAAACATATAAATAACAAATTATAACACATGCACATGGCTTTAATCATGAAAAGTTGGTTTAACTATAAGAAGCCTACACTTCCTTAATGAAGACGCATGTTTGATTCTTACTTGAGCCGGTTCGAAGAATATTTGGATGAAGGGACGAATTGGGGCATTAATCCTGGATTCAAACCCGACAGGGAGCCATGGCCTATGAATGCTATCCGGTTCCCGAGCATCAGGGAAGCACAGTCTAAGAACATTCTCATCCAACCCCCTATTTTATGTGAAGGGTGTTTTTATAATTTAAAGAGTAATTTAGTGTGTTGTGAGTGAAGAGTTTTTATATATTAGAAAACACAATGATTTTTCTATATATTTGAAAAGCTACTGTTCATCCCATATAATTTTTTAATATTTTTTGAAAGCGATTATGAGTTTAGGATAGAGAAAAGATAATGAAAAATGTATAAAAAAAATATTATTTAATTGAAATGGAGAGAAAACTAGTGAGTTCTAGTTAATTTTTGGTTTAAAGATAGGGGTGGGATGAGAATGCTCTAATGGTGGTCAAGGAGCCGAACTTAGACTGTGTGTTGTCGCTGAAGCTAGGCTCGAATTTATCCAATAATATTGTGTCATGTAGTGCTGACTGGATGCTAACTGAACACTCGCTGAAGCCACTGCTGGATCCGCCTGAACCTGTTGTGGTCCAAGCGAACGGTGGCGTCAGCGAATTATCTGATTTATTTGTTTGTTTAATATTTTCTTCTAAATTTGGAGACTAATAACTAATATTACATTAAAATAAAATTATTAACAAATAATAATACTAGTCCAGTACAGGATAATGAGGATATCTAGCCCACAAATGCTCGACTAACTCATGACGAAGGTTTCCGTGGACTTCGTGGTTACGAAGATATAAGACGTTTTGGAGTTTTTCATCATCAGTGATTGTTGACTCGGGTCGTGAGACGTCACCTTTGTAGTCTTGACAAATTGCCATACCTTGGTCCTCAAGAACCATGTTATGTAGAATTATACAAGTGTAGACGACATCAATTGTTTTCTCCCTTAACCAAAACCGTAGTGGCTTCAAAATCAAATGAAAAATTTTCTTTATAACTCTAAACGCCCTTTCAATATCTTTACGTGCCGATTCTTGCTTCTTCTTAAGTACTTACGTTTGTCTTCGATTGGAGATGTATAAGCTTGAACAAGCGTCGACCATTCGATGTAAATCCCATCAACCAAGTAGTAGGCATGCTTAAACTGAACCCTGTTCGCATAAAACGATTGAGTTGGCTCAACCTCGTCAATAATGTCATCGAAAATCGATGACTGTACAATAACATTTATGTCGTTATTTGACCCGGCAACACCAAAAAACGCATGCCTGAACCAAAGATCATGGGAGACCGTCGCCTCAAGTATAATACTTTGGCCGGGGTGATCACCCCGGTGGAACTGACCTCATCAGGCCGTAGGACACATATCCCATCCAACATGCATACAGTCAATGCTACCGAGCATTCCAGGGAAACCATGTTTTTTACCGTGCACCTCGTATATGCGTTGGATATCATACAAAGTTGGTTTACGCAAATATCTCTGTGAGTAAATCAATATGATCCTTATGTATAAACACTGTCAAGTAAACCCTCAGACAATATATAAAATATAACTAAACGAAACATATATGTATATATGTATACCTTGATAGAAAAAATGAAGTTAGTCTCGCGAAACTGTAAGGCCCCGTTACCGGTGCCTTACTTTAACGTCAGATTTACTCATAAACACAGTTCTTACAATCAGAGTTACTTAAAACTTTCGCGGAAACGTTTACTTAAATCATTCATTACAAAACATTTAATCTTTTCTTTAAAACCATAACATGAAACATCATATTTAAAAGATCATTTCTTCCATCATCAGATGCCAGCCATTCAATCCATGCCACGTG
This sequence comes from Bidens hawaiensis, assembly GCF_021521415.1. NCBI lineage: Eukaryota > Viridiplantae > Streptophyta > Magnoliopsida > Asterales > Asteraceae > Bidens > Bidens hawaiensis. Next base: position 578,340 of record NW_027491887.1, on the reverse strand, counting down.
CCATGCTAGCTTTTTAGTCTGATCACCTGCGTGCATACTAAAAGTCAGCTACGCTGAGTGAGTTCTAGTTAATCAAGTAACTTACCATACAACCACTACATGCATTCATATGTGTTCAAAGACACATAGTCGTCCATCTAATCTGCTCACCTTACTACTAACCTCTTTAATTACCCCTACAACTTAGCCACTTGATTACGGAAGCACATTGAGGATTGCCCTCCCACGCACTTACGTATTGCCACTTATTTAACGAAGGCACGTAGAGGCTTACTCTCCCACGTACTATTGTCATGCCACTTAATAACAAAGGCACGCATATGCTTACCTTACCACGCGCTCACGTTATGCCACTTTAATAACGAAGGCACGCATAGGCTTACCCTACCACGTACTATCGTCATGCCACTAACACCCTTACTAGACCCCTATCCACTTCTATCACACTCTACTTCTACTTGTCTATAACCCACTTCCTATCAGTACATTATTTACATAATAAGCAAGTCACATCATAGCATTCATACACACTAATAACCACTTGGCAATCACTATCATTGGCGATACGTGCAATATCCGAAGATCGTTCACGCACCGACAAACATTTTATCATATGTACCTCGTATATCATCTATAGCATACACTTACCACTTAAGGTAAGCGTATTTACACTTCACATCGAGTATGCACACAGCCCCGAAAACATAACAAGAAAGTGGGGCTAGAAACTCACCTGAACTCGGGTGATAAGTATTTGAGTTCAATTATTGTATTTCCTTTCACCCTGCACATAATTGACCTCTTCTTCTTCAATTTCCTCATTTTGCACAACCCCACAACTCACAACCTCGTGTCCTAATTCACCACAACCTTCACATACCAGATATGTTTTCCCTGACTTTCCGGCTCCTTGTAAACCTGCAACCAACAACCTGTCCATCTTCTTTTACAGTCTATCCATTCTATCATCTGACCCATGATTTTCAACTACTTTTACCACTGACCTTTTTGACATCCTGTTCGACTGTGCTTGTCTCTTTGAATTACTCGCATGTCTCTCCAAATGTCCCCAATCCTCGTTTTCGTCATTTGCAAAAAACGATCCATTCATGGTGGCTTGGAGATCACGAACATCATCATTTGAGAGACTATCATGGAATGCCTTTATCAATTCCCATAAGGCAATCCCATGATGTGGACAAGTCCTCAACAATCGTTTGAACCTTTGGAGTGATTCATAGAAGGTTTCACCTATGATCTGCTGAAAGTTTCGAATGTTGTTGCGGGCCTCTGTGGTTCTCTGGGGGGTATAATACTCATCTAAAAACTGTTGTGCCAAATCCCCCCAAGTGAAAATACTGGCTGATGGCAACGATAAAAACCACTGCTTTGCCATGTCTTTCAAACTGAACTAGAAAACTACCATCTTCACCTCTTCCGCAGTAAAACCTTGACTCGAGATGAGTGCGCATGTCGAGTTGAAATCACTTAAGTGTAAGTATGGTTCTTCTGTAGCATTTCCATGAAATGTCGGTAATCCCGTTAAACTGTTCTGCCTTACCGAAAAAGTTCTTCCCCGTCTGACTGGAATGATGATTGGTAGATGATTCGTAGCCACTTGTGGAATGAAGTGACTTTGAACGCCTCTGAGTGGCGATGGAACAAACGCCCTTGGAACTCCATTATCAAAATCATAATACGGCTGTTCATGGTGTTGTTGCCGTCTCGGTGATCGATCTCTCTGATTTTTTGGATGATTCTGTCTGATTTCTTATTCATCACGGGGATCTTGTTGCTGATATCGACCCCTCCGGTCATCTCTACGCTCCTCCTCATCCTCAGATCGTAACCAAAATCATCCCCTATGTGCCAGTTTTCCACCCGTGCACGAGCACGATCAATCTCAGGTCTTTCCTCTCTCAAATCATTCTGTCTTTGACGGTTCACTGGAGCTGATCTGATTGATAAGTTGTCATCCATGTTTTTGGGATTACGGTTAACATCTCTTCGGTTGAACAGATTATGGTTTATGTCATGGTTAACGTTCTGGTTTTGTGGAACTGGTTGCTCTTGGTTATTTAGTTGGTACATATTCGGGTCCCTTCTATTTCGGGTACTCATAGTCTATTCTTTTGGTGTTATGATTTCAGGTATTTGGTTTAATATGGGTTTCTGAGCTGCTCGGTTTTGTCTTGCTGTTTTCTCGATTTCGGGATCAAACTGGAGCGGCTCCTTCTCACGGGAATATCTTATCTGCATCAACTTGTGAAGTTACCTGCAAAGACACAGACACTAACACCCCGCGTAAAATCAACGAAGAAAAATTAAAAACAAAAACTAAAAACTAAGCTAAACTAGCACTTTGCGCGTTGATTCCCCGGCAACGGCGCCATTTTGATGTAGATGTTGTGCTCTAATCAGAAACAAGTATTTATGAAGCTTAAATACCTATAACTAGTATGGGTAAGTAAGGTCGTCTCCACAGGGAATCAGTGGAAAGTGCAAGTAAAGTTCATTATCATTAAATATTATTCTAAGATGGACAGACGATGTCAAGCGGTTTATAAAGATGATTATAATAACACACGATTACTTTAAACGAACTGTAACAATTATGAGAAAAAGATTCACTTCAGGTTCAGGTAAAGTGATAATTGACTAATCACATATTCTTTAAGATTAATTGCGCAGTAATTACTAAACCTAACAGTTGGGTTGTGAGGACAAACGATACCCTAACCGAGTTGTTGACACAACTGAACTCTGGTTTACCTAATTACCAGTTTAAAATATGAAAATCAGTTATAAGCAATGACTAACGATTATTGGTTCAATGACATAAGAGCTAACCCTACATGTGATGAACACAACCAGAAAAGTGATGCAAAGTTTGACAATCAAAATCATAAACTGTTTAAACAATCATTTTGTAATGTAAAACAAGATTAAAAACAATCAATCAAGTTCATACTCATTCAAAACATAGAATCTGATCAAAGTTAGTTTACACAAAACTCTAGCCTAAAGTGAATACAATGGTTTTATCCTGACATCGGCATAACGAATGATTCGCTTATCTGATGAGAGGATGAAAGCATGCGATGAACAGACGAACCGGAGGCTTCGGGATGATGCAAAATCGTCCTAGGGCTTGTATATGGTTAAAGGAATGAAGGATAGGTCGAATGGGGGCTGAAACTCAATATAATAGAGTTAGGTTTTAATTTCCCGTCTGGAGGACTTTAGCGCATCTCTAAAGTCCAGTGGGTGAGACTTTAGCGCGTCTCTAAAGTCTACTTTCCTGATGTTAGTCTTTAGAGTATCTCTAAACTCCCTTAGCGCCGCTCTAAGGGTGTCTGACAGAATTTTCTTCATTTTTTTCATTTATTTTGCATCGGAAAGCTTACCAATCATTATGAGTCTTCTACATCCTCGTTCCAAGCCCGTAATTCATCCCGATAAGCGTCCTTAACGTCAAGTATCCTGAAACACATAAACACGCTTGAAGTACCAAAGTTCACATAATATTTAAACTAAAAGTAAACAAATACTATAATAATATACACGACTTTTGCCCGACCATCAATCTGTTATCTCTTTTAACGAATAACTATAACGAATTGAGGCTAATACGTTATCTTTTACATAGCGAAATGGGACACGAACTAAGGCTAGTTCGTTAAGCTCTCATTAACGAATCGCTTGACGAATCACCCCTAGTTCGTTAACTCTTTGTTAACGAATTAGGGTTAGGTTAGAGAATGTCAGAAACATTCTCTGACATTCCCTTACCTCGTATACTCAATCTCCGGCGCTGCCATTGCCGGATTAACGGGATCTCGCCGGAAAAACGAGATCTCGCTTGTTTCACAACCTTTTTCATCGTTTTTCGTCCCGTTCGATCCAGATCTGAGTTAGGGTGACCCCTAAGCTCATCATAGGTTCGGATTATACCCGATTCCACCAGGATCTCGTGACTTTAACGATTTAAAGGTGTCGGCTCGTCGTTTCGTGGCTAAATCTCACGGGTTTGAGTTCATACAATATCATACTATCATTACCTCGGGTCGGGATCGGCCCTTCTTCTACTTCGCCTAGATAGAGAAAGTAGGATGGGAGAGAGCTAAATGTGTGTTTTGGGTGGTGCATGAAATTGAATAGAAATGAATGGATTAAATGGGTGAATGAGGTTTATATATTTATGGATCATGGGCTTAAGCACATGGTCTTTCCTTCTTTCCGTCATAACCCAAGTCCATAACCCATATCCATTTAACCCAACACTAGCCCGACTCATAATAACATCTACTTTATTTTAATATTTTCCCACTAATAATAAATAATATAATTAATATTATTTTAGAAATTTCGGGATGTTACAGAAACTTTCTCAGACATTTCTAGGTATTCATCATTTGCGTCTGACGAAATTACATATGCTAGTTGACGAATAACAGCTGTACACTTTTGGATGGTCGTGAAATTCGGTCTACGTTTTGGATTTTCTCTTTGTTGAAAAAAAAAGGATACTGATCCGACAAATTATTTGATAAGCGCATGAATAGTTGTCTACTCATTCGAAAACGACGCTTAAAATGCTGTTCGTGATAAAGAGGGTCGGGGCTAAATAGTGATGTACCAAAGTTTCATTAGCGCCCACTCGATCACGACGAAGGGTATATATTTTTTTTAGATTTTGAGTATTTTGAATAGTATTCAACACACCAAAATAAGGTACTCTTCCTTTGAACAGTTGGTCGAAGAAAAGAAATTCCATTGCATTTTTGGTTTGTAATTAGGTGTATTGGAGAGAAATGAGTAAAATTGGTGCATATTTTTTTTATAGATTTTTTGATGTGTGATAGTGTTTATATAGGTAAATATAGAAAGAAAAAAAAAATTAAATCCAACAGTCAAATCCAAATCCCAAAAAAAGCCCTCCCCAACGTTCACTTCAGCCCACGCCATCACAATCGCGCCGGCTTGCTCACGACGTCACTCGTGGCAGCCGTTGTGGTATGCGCCACTAACATGGCTCGCGTCACCTGGTGAAGTTGCTGGTCGCGAGACCGCAACGTATAATCTTAAATATATTCTCAAAATATAAGTTTACACGTGAGATTCCGTAGGGCTAAAAAACACATACATAGAATCCGTGACAATTATTCTTAAGATACCCTTGGTCTTGACTATATTCTCACTTTACTTCATCGATATCATAACACAAGACAATACAACACAGCTTTTTTAATTTCCCCCTTTTATCCAAAAAAACAAAACCCTTGTTCCTCTTCCTTCAAAACCTCAACAAATTCCAATTCAAGTTTCAATCTTTCCTCAATAATCTTCAAAACCCACTAATCTTTACCAAAACCCACCAACAATATCCCAAAAAAATGGCAGAAAACGGTGCCGATTTACCAGACGATCTCCGCTGCAAACGACACGACGGCCGGCAATGGCGGTGCCGGCGGCCGGCGGCGGCTGGCCGTACACTCTGCGAAGCACATTGTCTTCAAGGCCGTCTCCGCCAAACCAATCAACCGGTCCCGGAGAGTTTAAAGCTCGACAGATGTAATAATAATAATAATAATAATAATAGGGTTAATCACAAAAGGGGTAAAACCAAAATTCAAACCGAAAGCCATTCAATCGGTTCGAACCCGTCTCGAAAGCGGCGTAAACGGGGCGTAAACGAGGGTAATTCGAAGTCATCAGTGGACATTTCGGAGGATCTTGATGATGCGTTAAAGAAGATGAATTTGAAAAAAGGGGATTTGCAATTGGACTTGATTCGCGGGTATTTGAACCGACAAATCGAGAAGAAGAAGGGGAAGGAGTCGCCGAAAGAAGATATTGTTATAGAGTTGAGGTATGGGAGATTGGAAATTTCACAAGGTTCAACTTCATCACCACCTGTTACTGTTAGTAATGTGAAAGTTGGGGCTTCTGGCTCGGGCTCGGGTTCAGGTTCGGTGCGTACAAGGCTTTTTAGATCGAAGAACATTGATCGGGTTCCTATTGCCACAATGCAGGTTGTTTTTATATTTTAAAAGCATGATTTCATCAATTTCATATTAATTGTTATAATAATTATGCTTGTTTTTATGTTATAAGTTATAACCTTGATTTTTAGAAGTTTAGGCCCCACAAGGCTATAGGGTCCCAAACACAATGCTATTCGTACGCGAGGCGCAATTTCATTTATATAATTTGTTTATCTATTGCTTATGTTTTTAGCATCGTCTACCCAATATTTGAATTTAAAATTTTGTATGTGTATTATTTAGTTACCTTTATCACAATTTTATATATAATACCAATTTTTATATTAATGTATGTTTAATATATTAAATAAATAATTTATAAATAATAGGCTTGTTTACGCTCACAAGCCAGCTCGAGCTCGATGATTGAAGCTTGGGCTCGTTTACTACACAACTTTTTTTTAACCTCAAGCTCGTTTAAGCTTGGCTTGATTCGAGTTTTTAGCAAGCAAATCACGTGCGACTTGGCTTGTTTACATCCTACACGTGCCTATAGTGTGCTTTTTTTAAAACCAAGGTTATAACATTAATTTCTTTCTTTCTTATTTATTTATTTATGTATTGCTACAATGAGGGATGTTATTAACATGATTGTAAATGATTTATGTTCTTTTATAAGTTATAGCCTAAATTTCATTCAAAATGTTTTATTATTTTCATTTTGTCGTTGTGTTGAGCTTTACTTATTTGAGCATAGTTTGTTATTTTGCTAAGGAGATTTGAAGCGTTTTTGTCGCTGTTGTTGTGTAGATTTTACCAGATATTAAAGCTGCTGTGAAAGCTGCAACAAAGAAGTGCCATTGGTGTCGGATGTGTAGCTATCGCGTTCTTGTCAAATGCTTGAATTGCAAAAAGCTCTTTTTTTGTGAAGATTGTATCCGTGCGAGGTTTGTTTATTTATATATAGGACCAGGATCATTTCAGAACTTCCAAATATTTTAAGAACTTTAGGAACTTTTAGCAAATAATCATTTTTTATGTTTATCTTTTATATTAAAAATATAATTTGAGGGTAGCTTGTCTTTTTATTACATGTACTTTTTATGATTACAAATATGTAAATTGGTTATTACACATATGTAAACATCTGATTACATGTTATTAATGACAAAACTACACTATATGTGTGTGTGTGTATATGCATATATAAAAATGCCATTCTAAAAGGGCTATAAATTTAATTAAAAAATCTGGTTATTTGAATAAAATCAGGTCTCATGATAAGGCGGAAGTCAAGAAACAGTGCCCTGTTTGCAGTGGAACGTGCAGCTGTAGTGTTTGTGAACATGGAAAGTCAAAAGAAGTCAATACCAAGGTTTGGTTGGAATTCACTTATGACATGTTAACGTTGTTTTGTACATACTAATAGAGTAATAACCTTTCTACTTCTGTTGCATTCCAGGATCTTGTTTACAGTGACGAGGGGAAGTTTGACAAAAGTCAACAACTTTTATACATGATTCATTTGCTCCTTCCATTAATTGAACAAATAAATCAAGAAAAATACATTGAGATGGATATCGAAGCTAAAATCAAAGGTAGATGATACTTTTTTTTCATCTTTATAATTAATGATCGAAAACAATAGTTGCATTAAATTTTTTGTGAAAACTTTAGGAAAAGACCACACCGAGCTACAAATTCATGAGGCTATAGGCTCTCCAAAGCAGCAATGTTGGTAAATTACCTTTTTACCCTTTTTCTGTTATCAGTTAATAGGGGTGCAAACACTTAGCTCGTTTTGACTTACAAGAGCTTGAGCTTGGTTCAGCTCGTTTCGAGTTCTTTTTCTAAAGCTCGAGCTTAGCTCGGTTATTATGTATTAATAAATCTATATGCATTTTCTAATTATAGGTTTCATACATATCATAGTGTATATTATTTTGTTATGCTATATATTTTATATAATACATATTATTATATCAAAATATATCAATACAAGTTATATGAATAATTGGCTTGTTTAAACTCGCGAGCTAGCTTGAGCTAGATAAGTGAATATCGGGCTTGTTTGTTAAATAAGGTCTTTTTATGGCTTGGGCTCACTTAAGCTCGTCTTTGTTCGAGCTTTTAACGAGCCGATCTCGACCAGGTCACTACTTGTTGGCTCGTTTACACCACTATCAATTAACCAAAACCCAATAGGTTGAAATGACCCCTTTTATTTTTTCAAGGTTTGACTAAGGTCAAATGTTGGAATCATTAAACATTTTTATTTTTTTGCAGTGGTTTTTGCAAAGCTTCCACTGTGGATGTTTACCGAAGCTGTGAAAACTGTTCTTACATTCTTTGTTTATCTTGTTGTTGGGAATTTCGTGAGGGACACTTACACAGGGGTTTTAAAGATTTTAAAAATACAACCACTAATAAAGGTAACTCTTTATGGAATTGGAAAACTAGTGTAGACGGAAGTATAGAATGCCCACCAAAGAATTTAGGTGGTTGTGGTGACGGTAGTCTAGGTTTAGTTTGTCATTCACCTTTCGATTCGACAAAAGATCTTGAAAAACGTGCAAAAGAAACCGTTTGCAATCACAACTTCACAGCTATATTCGATCTTGATTCTTTATATTGCACATTGTGTGACGAAAATGGCAAAATCGATGGTGAAAGTGAAATACTGATTAACAAGATTTTGCGTTTCTCAACAAAAGAAGATCTCGGTGACAAAAATGTTGAACATTTCACAAAACATTGGGTCAAAGGCCAACCTTTGATTATTCAAGATGTGATCAAGAGTAATGTAGAGTTGAGTTGGGATCCTATTTTCATGTTCTTCATGTATCTTGATAGAAGTGTGAAATCAAGAAACAGTAAAGAAACGATATTGAAAAATTTCTCAGACTGGTTTGAGGTGAAAACGGGTAGGCAACAGATATTTATGGGCGGGAAAACACACGCGAACGTGTGGAATGAGAAGTTGAAGTTTAAAGTTTGCTTATCTTCTAGAATCTTCCAAGAACATTTTCCAAGTCATTATGATGCTGTGATGCATGCTCTACCACTTCAAGAGTATACTAATCCATTAACAGGTGTTCTAAATTTGGCGGCTAACGTGCCACCTGAAAGTCAAAACGTTGACTTGGGTCCTTTTGTTTACCTCTCGTATGGTAGACCTGAAGATCTTATCGAGAGTGATTTTTTAACGAAGTTATGCTATCATGCGTATGATATGGTACGTATCTAAATTCTAAATGCTTCAACGTTTTTAGGTAAAATAAGTCATGTTAATTTACTTTTGTGTAGTTTTTTGTTGTTGGTTGGTTTGAAAACTAGTTGCTTGATACAGGTTGATATTCTTGTGCATGCTACTGAACTTCTAATTCCCGAAAAGAAGCTCAGTAAAGTAAAGATCTTGTTGAGGAAATATAGTTCACAAGATCATAACGAGTCTTCAAGGAAGAATCAAAATAAAAACATACTTGATGAAACGTGTGGGAAATCATCGTTTAGTAGCGAAGTAACTCAACAATCGGAGTTAGAGGATAACACAAATGAAGAACTGACTCAAACTCCCAATGATGATGATCTGTGTGTGTTCTCCGACGATGATTCGAGCAATTGTGATTCGGATGATGAGGATTTATGTGATGACGAGGATGAAAGCTGTTCTAGCGGTAATGAAGGGAAGGTTGTTGATACTTGTGGGGCCCAATGGGATGTTTTTCGTAAAGAAGACGTGGACAAACTTGTTGAGTTTCTTACAAAGTATTCCGACAAGCTTAATTCATCGTGTTGCTCTCCCCAAACGGTATCATTTTAATTAATAAAGAAAACATAAAACACAATTCTAAATTGGTCGAATAAACTATTAAAGTGGTTACTTAACATTGTAACGTAGGTTGTTCATCCGATTCATGATGAGAGCTTTTATTTGAATGCTTTTCATAAAAGGTGTCTTAAGGAAGAATTTGGTAAGTATTATCCTTGCACATTATTACAAAGTAGTTTCTAGAAGGTTTTTTGAATTCGGCTTAGTTTCTATTTCTGTATTTATATTATAATTAACATTATTAACCAGATGTGGAACCATGGACATTCGAGCAACATATTGGTGAAGCTGTTATTGTTCCGGCTGGATGTCCATATCAAGTAAAGAAAAGCAAGGTAGAATCTTTTTTATTGCTTTCTTCTCACTAAAAAGTTATGAAGATTATCAGTATATCAACATTTCTAAATGTAAGAAAATTGTTGAATCACATAAATACTATGGTTATTATTATATTTTTTAATTTTGATTATTTGTTTTCTAAGTGAAAGGTAAAAAAGTAAGTAATATTTTATTGTATTTATATGTTTATTTTTTTATTATTAAGGGGTAGTTTAGTCATTTAACAACCTTTTAACAGAAAAACTTAACGCCAGTTAGTCAAAAGAACGTAAGTTGTTATAGCTTTTCAAATAAAGTGACATATATCTTACCTTTTTAATTTATTTGATTTTAAATAAACAATGTTTTTGTAGGCCTGTAAACAAACCAGGTTCAGTGAACATCTCATGAACTGTTCAGTGGAAGTTCGTTTATTTTGATGAACGAACATGAACAAAATAATTTGTTCATTTAGTTAAACGAACGAATATGAACGTGTCTCGTGCGTTCAATTAGATTTGTTAATGCTTGTTATTTACATTCATTTATTTTCGTTAGGTTACGTTTGTTTAAGATCGTTTTTTGACTGAAAGTTATGAAGATTATGAGTATCCTACCAACAATTGTGGATGTAACCAAATTGTTGAATCTCATAAATACTATGCTTATAAATATTTCATTTAATGACGCTATTATTGTGTATGCAGTCATGTGTTAATGTGGTCTTTGAATCCATATCGCCTGAAAGTGCATCCATGTGCCTAAAATTGAGTGATGAAATCCGTCAACTTCCTGTAACTCACAAAGCAAAAGGAAAAATGATAGATGTAAATATTCTAACACTTTTGTTTAAAGTTATTTCTCCATATTTTGAGTGTTATATAAATTTCTTTAACGGTTTCAGGTAAAGAAAATGGCTATACATAGTGTTAACGCTGCGGTTGAAGGAATTCACAAGGTTTCACAAGTAAAGTAAGAGTCTTTGGGTAAATATATATTTTATTTAAGAAAAAAAACTGATCTTTGTACCGGGTTTTCGTGACTGATATAATCTTGGTTATATGTATTTTTAGAGAAAAAAATCGACTTTTGTCTATGAATAAAGATTGGATGTGGCAATATTGACCCGTTTAGTTAGTGGATCGTCTTGGATTATTTTTTTATTGTCTACATGTCCAATGGTACATTTTAAAAGTTAAAATATAAACGAGACGGTTTTAGATCGTAAATATGAACGAGGTTTAAAAATGTGGACAAAATGTATCAATATTTAGTAATTACTCTTTTTGACCCGTTAAAATACAACTTTTAAGGGTCTTCTTTTGCTAAGTTAAAGGAACAAGTCGAACGTCACCCAAAGTGTACTTATTCATTTTGGAAGTTAATCCTGAAACGGGTCATAAAGAAAGTTGAAGGGGTTAAAGTGTTACGTTTATTAGTATGTTTATTTTATTTATTCTTTGAAAGTTTTAGGTTTATCGGGTTATTAGTGTGATTATTCTGCATGTCTATTTGATTAGTTTGTAAATCTAGAAGTTAGGAGTTTGAATATGAGTGTGTTTAGGTTAAATCAGTTTTTTAAAAAGTATTAGTATGTTTATGAAATTCTAAAAAAAGACAAATTGTTGGCAGGTTGACCAAACATGCATAAAAAAGTTACCCATTTTGCCGTTATAGTTAAAACTAGATGTAATGTTCTCTTATGATGGCCTTTTTAATTATTCATTTACCTGAGAATTTCAAATTAACGTTGGACCGTGTCTTTTTTTTGTTCTAATTTCAGAATCAGTGACAAAGTTGAGTAGAGAGTAGAGACCGAGAGTTAAGTGAACATTACCTGGCTTATGATCAAATTACGTCACGTGAAACAGGTTCTTTTTTAGCCCTTTGAGGAGTTATTTAAAAAAGTTTAAAATAAAAATTCTATAGATATATTTAATCTTTGTGTTCTGGTGTGAAATCAACTTACTTTTTCTGCTGATACAAACATGGAATCCAGAACACAAAATGTGGCATTTAATGCTTTATGTTTTATATGGAAACCCATGTTTTTGCAGTTAAAACTAATTATCGCTGTTTTAAGTAAAGTATTAACCATTTTTGAGTGTTTGGTTTAACTTATTGTGATTATAAGATTTTTATAATCTGGGTAGGTCATAGATGTAATAAAGTTTGATTCTTTAATCGATTCTGATTCTATAAGTCTGTAATTCTTGATTCTGTTTATTAAGGTGTCAAAATGGGATAAATGTAACTATCCAGTTATCCAAACACCCCCATAGTGTCACACCGCCTCTAAATCGGGTCTTAAATAATATCTAAATTAGGTTACTATTGTAGGTGTTGTGGGCCCTTCTTGATTTCACATTTTGAAAAGGATGTTTGAGGAATTTGAATCGGGATTAAATGAAGTCGGTGATCAGCAGGTATTCTTTCTGTTCTTTGACTTTGAAAGTCAAACTAGTATTTACTTTGATCGCAACTCTTGTCGGTTTCCTTTTTGACTTTGACCAGTTTTTTTATTTGCATTCTTGAAACATTCATCTGATTATTGTGACTCGAAGTTGCAATAATCTCTAGATAAACAAAATTTGCTAATTATTCGACAATTAGATTTATACTAGCTAGTAGCTACAACAAAAACTTGTTATTTAAGGGCAGAGCATACATACACCAATTACAAGTCATACGGGCCGCATACATTTTTTTTTTAAATATTGATTTTATTTTTGCAGGTAATAAAGTATTAAAGTCTACAAGTTCTTGTTTCTGTAGGACTCTCATTTGCAACTTTGATCACAACCAAAAAGAAAACATGTGATTATAATCAACCACAAGATAAACTCTTGAAGAAAACCAGCTTAACCGCTTCTCCAAAATCTCTTTTTTTATTTTTTTATCCTCTAGTGTACAGTTCTGATTCAGGATTTTTAAATCTAACATACTTGCTGCACTAGTTTAACATCTTGTTCTTTGTTAGTCCGTTTTTAGCTTCAACGTGTCTGGTAAGAATGATTTTAGATTTTAATTGCATTTGTTGTTCGTTTTTCTGTTCTTTGTGATCGTTAAATAGGTTATCGTAAGATCGTTGATCATGTGGTTTTAACTATTTCATCTTCTATAATATCGTAACGATAAATCAGTAATATTTTTATTTTAGATATATAATTTTAATTTTGCCAAGCCCATCCAAGTCAGGTTCTTTGATCTTTTAGAAATTCTTGCAGTGTGAATCATGATCAGCTCCAAAAACGCTTACGAACATTAAAATAAAGGACATGAAACTCATATCAAACTTAGACGTAATTAGCTACCTTTTTAATTGCTTGTCGGGCCAAAGGTACCCGAACTTAACTAGCTTTTTAATCGTTTGTCAGGCCAAAACTACCCGACCCGTCGCACTGCCACCACCATAGTTAACTTGCTACACGACCCGAACACAAGTTATATAGTTATATACATGTGTTAAACTAGTCAAGCCGACACTCGGAAGTGACTTTAACGTCTCATCTCTTTCCCCAAGACAGCTTACCGCTGCACCACCCCCTTGAAGGTTAAATTTGACTCATATCAGTTTACAACTGGTAATAAGAATGAACTTTTATCCGTTTTGACCCATCACAACCCGTTTATACAAGACAGCACAAACAAAATCGTGTGTGTAATATCTATCTCTAGTATTGTACTTTCATGAACTTTTTAGGTTCATTGACAAAATTTTCTTTCAAAAACTCTTTGATCACCGCATACTGTGGCAAGATTAAACAAATCAAGACAGTTTAGACACTATAAACACTCGGTTTTACAAAATCTTTTACTACTTTAGGGAGCCATTACCCCTTCTATTGTGTAAGTTAACGACTTTGCCCAATCTTCTTTGAGTAACAACGTTTGTAGCGTATGCATCACATCATAATCCGGATCCAGTTTCCTTTGCCAACCCTGCAATAAATATAACACCAAATTAAAAGCCATTTCTTGAACATAACATTTTTAACCAGGTTCATTTTTCATCAAGTTTTCAATTTTGTCATTTGACCCGTCTAGACTGACTACCAACCAAGTCGACCCGTTTCAACTTTAACCAGGTCTTGTTTATATTTTTAGCCCAGACTACCAAATTATTAATTAATAAATAATGTGAATATAATAAACTGATTTCTTGAATTTGAGCAAATTAAGAGGTATGCATTAATTATACTACAATCCAAATTGGCCCATTTCAGTTTTAAAAAATACGCTTTGGCAAATGGCAACACGTGACCCTTTTGGGCCATTTGACCCGTTTTAAGCTATTTTTTAATAACATGACACAAATTCGGGGCTGTTCAAAAAGCTCGCAGTTAGCTCAAAAAAGGCTCGTTTGTAAACGAGCCGAGTCTGAGTCCGGTCCTGGATTCAATGAATCCACAGGGTAAAGTACGATAATTATGACAAAGATATGAGTGTAACTTCCCAAAGTCCAATGACCGGAACCTGCAAAACAGACACCGTGAGTCTCGTTACAGGAAGGACAAGAGGGGGGTCTTCCTGTAACCACCCTCCGGTGTGAGAATCAGTAACGCTCGTAAATGGAGAAAGTACTGAAGTAAACAGACTAAGTATAGTCAGAATTCAAGTGAGTGAATGAATACCTCATACCGTTTGACAAGGTATTTATAGCCGAAGGATGTAGGAAGATGATTGGGCCAGCTGTCCTCTTTTAGAAGATATTCGATAACCGCCTGGACACGTGTCCTTTTATGATAGGTTGAGCTATACGCCCCATGTGCATGGGTATAACAACCTGGACACATGTCGCCCAATGATAGGATGGCTTGCCTCCTGGCCATGTGCACGGTTATAACAACCTGGCCAATGTCCTTTGCTCATTGGCTGGTAGGTCACGTATTCCTCAAGTAACAATCGTGAATATTCTTCTAGGTGATCACTGGTTGATGACAGCTGTCCCGCTGGCACTTCCTCCTAGTTGTTCGGGCGGACTGATGTCTTGTCCTGCGGACGACTTCTGAGGGTGCAGGAATGCTTCCGCGCGTGGTATGAGGACGTTCCTCTTCTACCGTGATATGCGGATGATCCGTATGCCCCGCGGGTGGCCTATTAGAGGTTCCTTTATGACCCGCGGGTAGTACTTAAGGGTATTTGGATCTTTTTGGTACCCTACCTCTATAAGTCCCCCCAGTCCAGTGTTTCTTCCGTGTGAAGTCTTTATGCGGGTGAAATTCTGGACTTAATGTATGTTGGGGATTTTTGTTGTTTGGAAGTTAGGTGGGAAATATCTTCTGTTGGTATGGATAATCATGAAAAAAGGACAAGTTGACCACTCGCAGGCGCGTGAACAGATGATGGAACGTTTTTTACAGCTGTCACTGTACCCAACTGTGCAACTTTTTCTCTTTTTCGAATTTCCCGCGTGACGTGGCAGTTATTGATTGGGCGATGATTTTCTCTCTCTACTGTTCATATCCCATCGCATTAATTGCGATGGGTATAAATAAGGAGAGACTCTTTCTATTCGAAGTTTTATCGCTCTTTTCGTTTGATTATCTTCTAAATTTTCTCTGAATCTCTTATATAACTTTCTTCTATCTTACTCAATTTCATTGTAATGTCGAACGTACAGACTGAGGTCGACGAAATAGAAGTGTCGTGGGATTATTCAGAATATGAAAAATTATTGGAAACGTATGGCATTCTACCCGAATGGGGGCCGGAGTTTCCTTCCCCTGGTTCCATAGCCAGTTTCCCACTGCCTGGGAAAATGGCTGTGTATGCTGATTATTTCGTTCATGGGAATTTCCGTTTGCCCATAACGAGATTTCTCCAGAAAGTGCTAACTGCCTATAGGATCCACTTATCTCAACTGCATCCCCGTGCTATGATGCGGATTCGTCATTACGAGTTTATATGCATAGAACGTGACATGGTGCCACACATTGATCAATTTCCAGTTTTTTACCGTCTTACTATCCGTAATGGTTGGTATACATGTCAAGGGTTTTCTGATCGAAGTATCGGATATGAAGTTGAATAGGTATCCAAAGATTGGCGGAATAAGTTTTTTTGGTTTTCTGAGGACGTGGGTACCGTTAAACATGGTTCGCCGCCCAGTGAATTCTGCCCTTCCTGACGTTATTACCGCTGCTCATGAGGGTCAAGAATGGTATCGTGTACTCACGATGGAGCCAACACCTATTCGGGCCTTGCCGGAAGAAGCTCTAGTGTGGGCAGGCATGAGCCGTTTGTGGCCAACGGAATTTATGGAGCCCATTTTCGTAGACTTGAATGAACATAAGTTGCCTTTTACTGTCTCTTTGCTTTCTTAAGTGTTTTTATAATTAAACTCCTATCTTTTCAGGTCGGAGTTCTATAATTAATGCTCTTTTTGAGGACAGAGGGTGTGTCCGAAAAAGTATCCGCGAGGCGGGAGACCAGCCTATTCTTGAAAAGACCAAATCTCAATTTCTTTTTCCGAAGAATGTTCGAACTGAACCTGTAATTTCGGATGCTACCTTTGAAACAGGTGCGTATGTTCTAAACCCTCCTCCCCTTAATGCCATTACTTCCGACGGTATGGTCGCCATTCTATCATCAATCGATGACGATGGCGATGCTTCTGATTTTTCTGTTTCCGAAGAGGAGGAAGACTCTGACGAGGATGTCCTTAAACATTCCTCTGTCTCATCTTTATTGGCAGAACTAGAGAAAAAGAGAGCTCTAGGGAGTCAAACGGGCGCGGCGACTGCGGATGCTAAGGCGGGGCCATTAAAGAAGAAACGAAAAATTCACCGTCCTAAGAAGCCACAATATAGCCTTGCTGACCGTATTGACACTGTTGAAGGTACATATTGATCTTTTTAAGTACTATACTTTCATAAGATGTGTAGCTAAAAATAGCTTTTGTTTTTGTAGATCCACTGATCTTTAGTGAAGATGTTTCTGAGAAGTTGCCTACACCAACTCCTCAAACTGAACAGCAACTATCTCCTTCTCCAGAAAAAAATGTGGAGAATAAGCCTACGACTCCTCCCAGCAATATTAATACGGAGGGTCAACCATCCTCACCTTTGGTAGAAGAAAGAGTGCCAAACCCTACGATTGAAATTGCCGCTATGGAAGGATCTAATGTCCAGTCTGAAACTGATACTCGTTTTGACTATCTTTTTCTGGCTGGGGGTGGTACTGGTGGTCAGCGAGACAGTCCTGCTGTTAATGAGGAGGGTTACAGAACTGAGGAATCTCCTCCTTGACCTCCTCCCCAACAGCCTTTTTCAACCCCGGCTCGCCTTAAACCTTCAGGTTCCCGTTATTACGGGGACACGGGCCTGGGTGACAAACATGAATTGTTCGCCCCTCCATGGGGCATTACTAATGGGTTACGGTTCTCCCATCCTAGAACTTGTATGGATTTTGTTGAACACTGTACGCCACCCGCTGAGATGGCATATCAACGTGACCTTTCTCGCCATGATCTTCACACAAACGTACCTTATCACCTAGCTTATGCTTTGGCCGGTAGCCAAGAGGTTTTAAGTGAGTGGCGTACTCTTGGTGGGAAAGTGGAAGAAGCTCGGCGAGCCACTGAAGCTGCAAAGAAAGAAGCTGAGGAGCATCGTATTGCTGCCCAAACTGCTAAGTGGAAACACGCCGATGCTTAGAATGCCCTTAAGAATGAGCAAGATCGTAATGCTGACACTGCCCGCCGATGGAAAGAAGCCTATGAAAGACAGAATTCCATTCGTGAAGCTGATCGGGCTAAGGCTCAAAAGGACCAGGACGATTTAATCCGGACCCGAGAAGCAAATTTTGCGTTGGAATATCAAGTGGCTCTTCAGGGTGCCCGGATCCATGATCTTGAAGCTGAGCTAAAATTGCAGAAGGAGCGGGTCGATCTTAAGGACCAGAGTGCGGCTGAGATTCAAACTGCTTATGACTCTCTCCTTCAAACTCATGAAAAAGCAATCATGGAATCCAAAGAGCTCCAGATGCGAGTAGAACTTGCGGAGCAGGACCGGCAGTGGTTCCTTACTCGTGGGGTTGATGCTGTAAGTTATACTTTGACGCTTGTTGTCTATTTCTTATTTTTGATAATGAAAACTTATGTTTGTACCCCAACAGGTCGTCCGCCATGTCAAGGGAAGTAAGGAGCTTAATGACAGTTTTTTCAATCTGAAGGCTGCTTCTTCTTCACTTGGGCGTGTGGCGGGCTTTCATGAAGGGATGAATTATGCTCAGACCAATCGTACATTTAAAGATCATCCGCTTCATGGTGTAAATGTTAAACAGGATCGTGCAAATCGAGTTAAAGAGCATGATACTTTGACCATCCCTTTACAAGATATGCTCCCGGAATTTGCTTCCGCAGATGACGGCTTGCAACTTTTGAAGATCTATCTTGGTGAAGATTCTGAGGATGATTCTTTAGAGGATATTTCATTAAAGGCTCCGGAAGACTCATCGACCTCGAATCCTTAGAATAGGCCTAGATGTTTGTAACTTGTAATTTTTCCTTTCTCTTTTTGTAATTATTTGTTGAATAATTAATGAGAAAAAACTCTTTAACTTTTGCGGACATTCAACTGTTTGGAGAAAATATCTCTAAAAGATATTTTTTTTGAAATTTACAACTTTTTTTGAAATATTTAAAAGTTTGGATAACTATGATGACGTGGCGGAGAGAGACTCGTTGACAGCCTGTTCACATTATCTTGAATTTCCCGCCTGACGTGTCAACCATCTGGCGGTCCCCGGTTTCTCTCTCCTCTGTCACTTTATGGATCGCATTAATTGCGATGGGTATAAATATAACCCTTGTGGTTTCCATTTAACCTTTATCACTTTCATATTTCTCTCAAACATACAAGACTTTTCATCATTCTCTGAGATTTCTTCTTCTTTCTGAGATATCTTCATCTCTTTCGTTTTTCAAATGGCTAAATAAAAGAAAAGTACTCCCACTATTAACGATGTCATCGTCTGCCTTAAAGAAGAAGATTATAAATATGTTGTTAACGTATACAGATTGACGACGGAGTGGAAGCCGGAACGTCCTGCTAGTGGTTCTATTGCCACTAGTCCTCCTCCGAATAAAATAGCTATTTACGTAGACCATTTTACCACAGGGAACTTCCGGATTCCGATTACCAAATTTGTACAATCGGTCTTAACAACTTATGGGATTCATCTTTCCCAGATTCATCCCTTCGGGATGTTGAGGATTAGCCACTTCGAATTCTGTTGCCAAACTCGCAACCTAGAACCAACTGTTGGCATGTTTGCCGTTTTTTATAAAATGACCTTTCGTGATGGATGGTATAGTTTTGCCTCCATCGAGAAGAGGACTATAGGCACGGAGTGGCTCCGTAGCCTTCATGGCTGGAAGCCAAAGTTTTTCTGGATTCACGAGGACGTCATTCCGTTCAAGATATCGAAACGTAAAGCGGAAGCTCCCATGCCCGTGGTTCCCGCCACCGCTCATGAAGGTCTTTCATGTTTTAAGACACTGATGTCTACCCCGACTCCCCTGCGTCCCATTCACGAGGGAGCAATGGTGAGTGCGAAAATGAGCCGATTGTGGCCGTTTCCTGAGTTGGAACCATACTATGAGAAGACCGATAAGAGTAAGCTTGTCGATTACCTCTATCTTTTTCTTAATAAACTAGTAATTTCTGACTACTATAATTGCTTTGTGTAGGTGAGGGTTCTTCCTTCAGCACTTTGTTGGACCAAGAAGGGGGTATGATGGTGCGGCGTCCGATTGATCCAAAAGATGGTCCCTTTTTGGATCGGACGAGCAACAACTTTTCGTTCCCCACCGCCCTTCGTCTGGAACCAGTGGTCTCCGAACCAATGTATGCCAAAGGTGAGAAGTATGTTGCAGAAGCCATATTCAAAGGTGATGGCATTCTACAACCCCGACCCGTAACTGCCATTACTTCTTGCGGAGTGATCGTACTCTTTTCATCTAGCGAGGAGTCATCACTCTGTAAAGAAGTATATTCGACTGATGTTAACAAAGCTGTGGACTCAATTGCAGGTCTTACCCGTCAACGAGCCACTTCCAGTCAGGCGGCGGGTCAAGATGATGTTGATACTACTGCGGACGCCAAGGGTCCGGAAGCTGATAATATTACCGCTGAGGGTAAACGTCCGGTCGTTGATGCGGACGTTTCTAAAGTGGCCGGAAAGCGCAAGGTTAATCCGGTCACAAATACCTTAAAGAAGAAAAAATCCAAGAAGGCAAATCCTGTCGCCCTGGAAGTTCGCTTGGATCAACTTGACGCGAACGATCCCTCATTAGGTATGCAACGTCTTTTTACTTGTAAGCTGCTATGTATTAGAATTTTTCTAACCTTTTGCCAATGTTTTTCAGTGAACCTGGATAACCTTTCCGAAGGTATTTCAGGTTTGAAAGACTCACCTCTTCGTCCGCCACCACCGCCTCCTAACACTGCCAAGGACCCGGTCATTGTGGCGGATGATTCTCCTGTGAAGGACAAGGGGGTCGACACGACTGATCATGCCAAGGTGTCGCCCTCTTATAATGTTTACCGTTTCAGGGATCAAGGGGGTATAAGCACGTTCCCTTATGCTTCCCAAACTTCTCCTACTCCCGAAGAGGAAGACCCTACCCCGCATCAACCTAATTGGACCTTACGTCGGGATTCGACATTCCGTGGCGTGGACGTATGTTATGAATTTCTGCGAGAAAGTCTTCCACACGGTGAAAAGGAGAGGCGTCGCCTCAGTATCCGCCAGGAATTGCTGAACTCCCACTCTTACTATGTGGCAAATTCTATTTCCACTACCCATGAAATAACCAGAGATTGGCTGGCGATGAATAAGGAATGGGACGAACTGGCGACCTCGGCTTCCGATGCCAAAGAAGAAGCCCTTAGGGCTATCAACGAAGCTAGGGAAGCTAACCAGGCCCTGGAGGCGGAGAGGGTTGCTCGATCCGCTGCTGAGGAAGCGAGGGGTGTTCTCCAGAAACAATTGGACGAACAAGCCAAATTGATGAATGAACAAGCCAAGTTGATGGAGACTCTTCAAGCTGAATCAGCTTCTAAGGACAAGCGTCTACTTGACCTTAATGCCAAGAACCGTGCGCAGGCTTTGGAATGCGCTGGTCATAAGTTGGAACTTGTCCAAGCCAAAGCGGATCGAAAATGGCTGATGTCGGAAGCCATCCCCAAGGTATATATTTTATTCTTATCACAAATAATCTAAGTGTTGTAGAGTTACTCATGTATGATTGTTTCAACAGGTCATCGCCGATGTTCGGGCTAGTGATGAGCTTGGGAACTATGTTGCTATCCTTCTGAAAGCTTCTAAACAAGCTGGTCGCCAACTGGGTTTCCAAGAAGGTTACCAATTTGGCTCAACTTCCAAGCGTCTGGAAGAGTATGTCTTAGTTGGTCAAGACACTGTTGCCATCCTTAAGCAGAAATCAAAAGATTTCGATTCGTTGAAATTTTCTTTGACGGATCAAATAACCGAGCTTACTGATAAGGAAGACAGCATTCAGCAGTTAATGACTCTTCTTAAGCTTGATGAAGAGGAAGAAGATGCAGAAGATGTGGGAGATGCGGGAGGCGAGGATACAGAACACGAAGATGTCGCGCCATAGATAGATCTTTTTCTTTCTTTTTAATTAGGTTTCTCTACCTCTTGTAATCCCTTTTTGTATAAATAAAGAAGGTTTATTATTGTATCCGGCACACTTTGTTTATTTTTTATAATATAAGTGTTTTCAGAGGATCTTCTTTGTGTACGAATAAAGGATTATATGATAATACAAGTCTCAAATGACTGAAATGAAAGTTTTCATAACTAAGGCATAAGCCAAATTACAAGAAACGAAATTACAAAGGTTCTTAACATCTAGTTAGGCACGCATGCCAAAAGTCAAACCCTCTAAATGTAGCATTTCCTCAGTTGGGCCCCATTCCAAGTTCTAGGGATCTCCGTCCCGTCCAACCTTTCTAGTTTGTATGCACCTTTAGATAGAACTTTCTGTATTCTATAAGGTCCTTACCAAGTAGGGGCCAACTTGCCCGGAGGCTCTTTCCCTGAGGCTTCATTGCTGCGAAAGACAAAGTCTCCCGCGTCGAATTCACATCTTTGGATCCGCGAGTTGTAATATTTTTGCAACTGGCGTGTATAATTATGCTCGCGGATCAATGCCAATCACTTCTTTCCTCAAGGAGGTTAAGGTTCATCCGGAGTTCCTGATCGTTATTCTCGATCATGAGGACTCTGGCGGATGGGATCCCGATTTCGGCTGGAATCATGGCCTCTGTGCCATAAGTTAAACTAAAGGGGGTTTCGGAATTACTGGAATTCCTTTGAGTGCGAAAAGCCCATAACACATGGGGCAGTTCGTCGACCCAACCCGTCCTTTTAGTGCCTATTCTGGCCTTAATTCCTTCTTTGATGGTCCGATTGGTTCGTTCAACCTGACCATTCGCTTGCGGGTGAGCTACTGAGGTGAAGATTTGAGAAATGTGTAACTCTTTCAACCATTCTTGTAGCCCACTGTCCGCGAACTGTGTCCCGTTATCACTAACGAGTTCCAGAGGAAGACCAACCCGGCATATTATGAATTCCCACAGGAATTTGACATTTGCTGCTATTATGGAAGCAACCGGTTTAGCCTCCACCCACTTTGTGAAGTAGTCAATGGCTACTATCAAGAATTTGACACGTCCAAGGGCTTCGGGAAAAGGTCCCATTATGTCTACTGCCCCTTTCTGAAACGGCCAAGCTGAAGTGGCTGGAACTAACTCGTTCTTTGGTCGTAGCGTGTTAGGGGCATGTCGTTGGCAAGAATCGCACTTTCTGATTTCATTCACAGCATCCAAGTGCATCCCTGGCCAATAGTATCCGGCATTCATTAATTCCGCCACGACCATGCGCGGGCCAGCGTGAAGACCACAAATGCCTTCGTGAACCTCTCTGATTAAATAGTTCGCGTCCTCGGCATCCACACATCGTAATAGTGGTCCGAGGAAGGAACGTCAGTATAAAACACCGTCAAGTATTTGATAGTTCAAGGCTCTGTGCTTTATCTTCTGAGTCGCTGTTTTTCCCTCCGGAAGTGCTCCGGATGACAGGTATGTTATAATGGATGTCATCCAGGATTCCACTCCCGTTTGGATCACTAAAACTTGATGTTGCGAGACAGACGAGCGGTCGAATATTTCGATGCGAATGTCTTTGGCAAAATGTTCAAAGTTTGTTGAATCCAATTTACTGAGAGCATCCGCTGATTTGTTCTCACTTCTCTTTATATGAATGACTTTGCAAGAAGAGAATTGGAGCATCAGATCTTTCGCCTGTGACACATATGAAGCCATGATATCGTTTTTTGCTTCATATGTGCCATTGATCTGTCCCGCAATTAACATGGAATCTACCCTGGCTTCCAAATGTTTAACCCCGAGCTTTTTGGCTATTCGTAAGCCCGCCAAGAAAGCTTCATATTCTGCCTCGTTGTTGGTACTTTTGAAGTCCAACTTTATGGCATATGTAAACTCATAGCCTTCGGGATTGACTAGCTTGAGGCCTATGCCACATCCCTCATTGCTCGATGCTCCGTCCGTAAATAAGGACCAAATCTGTCCTGATTCCGGAGGTGCTTGGGGTTGTTGCTCGATCAAACATTTTTTTTCCTTGTGATGCAGGACTTCCGTTACGAAGTCCGCCAGCACCTGCCCTTTGATTGCTGGCCTAGGTTTGAATTCTATTGCGTGTTCACCTAGCTCAATGGCCCATTTGGCCAATCGCCCAGACAGTTCTGGCTTGCTGAGAACGTTTTTAAGCTTGTATCCAGTTAAGACATGGATGGGGTGCCCTTGAAAGTACCTGCGGAGACGTCGTGCAACATAGACCAGTGCCAAAACAAGTTTTTCTAGCATGAAATATCTTGTTTCTAGATCCGATAGTGTTCTGCTGACGTAGTAGATCGGTGTTTGATCATTCTTGCGATCTGTCAGAAGGACGGCCCCAATAGCAATGTCTGAAGCTGATAGGTATAACGTCAAAGGTTCTCCCGCGTGAGGTGCTGTTAACGTGGGGAGTTCCATCAAACATTTTTTAACCTCTAAGAAAGCTTGTTCCGTTTCCGCGGTCCATTTAAATTGTGCTTTCTTGAGGCAATTCCTTAGAGTTGAGATGAAAGGATGAGACTTGGCTGCATGATTTACCAAAAAAATGATTCAAAGCAACCAGTCGGCCATTGAGTGTCTGAACTTCCTTGAGGGAAGATGGGGAAGGCATGCGGGCTATAGCTTGAACTTTATCTGGGTTAGCTTTGAAGCCCGCATCCGTGACAATCACTCCCAGAAACTTTCCTTCTTCCATTCCAAATGAACACTTGGTCGGATTCAACTTCATGTTAATACCTTTCAAGGTTTCAAAAGTTTCTTCAATATCTCTCAACATCTGGTCTTCCTCAACACTTTTGATTACGAGATCATCCATATACACCTCTAAATTTCGATCGATTTGTCCTTTAAACGCTATGTACATCAATCGTTGGTACGTGGCTCCCGCATTTTTTAGTCCGAAAGGCATCATTTTGTAACAAAATGTGCCTTGATCGGTACGGAATGCTGTTTTGTCCTCGTCGCCCGCTGCCATGCGGATCTGATGGTAGCCTTTGTAGGCATCCAGGAAACACTTGAATTTTAATGGTGCCACGGCATCAACCTTGAGATCTATTTCAGGTAAAGGATAACAATCCTTGGGACATGCTTTATTTAGGTCCTTGAAATCGATACACATCCGCCATGACCCATTACTTTTGGGGACAATAACTGGATTAGCGACCCAGGTCTAATAATGAATTGGGCGGATGATTCCAGCTTGTAAGAGGTCCTGGACTTGCTCGTTCATTGCTTTTGTTTGTTCTGGACCCATCTTACGTTGTTTTTGAAGAATTGGTGTAAACAACGGATTTACCCTTAATTTGTGTTCCGCAATGTTCCGCGGAACACCGGTCATATCCGCGGGTTGCCACGCGAACACATCAATATTCTTTGATAATAACTGTTTCAAGAAGGTCCGTACTATCTGGGAAATAGCAGGTCCTATTGTTATAGTTTGGTCAGGAAACTTTTTGTTCAAAACCCATTTCTCTGGTTTAATCTTCTTAGTTTGTTTTGGAATCTTGCTAGGTTTTGAGCTCTCGGTTGAAAAGCAGTGCCGATTAACATGAATTATTGCTATGCCAGTGCAGGTTGGAACTCCTACTTCACCGTGTGCCATGGACGAATGAGCATTAAAGTCACCAATCGCTTCTCGTCCAAGAATAATGTCATGTTTTGATGTTGCTGGCAGAACCAAAAATTCGACCTCCTCGGTCCTAGAATGAATTTCGTTGCTTAGGGTGACTGGGAATGAAATTACACCTCGCGGATGCATTATTTCCTCTCCGAACCAAGATACTGGAGCGTGGATGGGTTTTAATCTTTCTTTGTATTCTTCGTCAAGCTGTTCAAAACATTGTTAATACATAATGTCCGAAGTACTACCTGTGTCGAAGAAGACATATTGGGAACGATAGTGTCCGAATAAGGCAGTGATGATCAAGGGGTTTTTGTTATTCGGCCCCCCTTGATTCGAGGAAAGATCACTGGCTCACTCTTCCATTCCTCATCATCAGACTCCTTCCTCTTTTTCCTTGTATCGTATCCGCCTTGTATCATATGGACGTTTAAATCTCTGACTTGCTTTTTACTCGGACCCTGGATATCCCGTGCAGGAGCTTTACCATTGTCAGGTTTCCCACCTTTTACCATGTGTCCAAGTTTTCCAAACTTTACAGCCGCTTCAATTTCATTTTTTAATGTTCTGCACTCATTCGTATTATGACCAATGTCATCATGATACGAACAACGCTTCTTCGGGTCAAGGAATGACCTTCTCGTCAGTGGCTGCGGTTTTCTAAAAGTCACATTCTCCGTGCTGAGAATTTCGGTGGGAGTCTTTGAAAGAGGAGTCCAATTATTGGGACCTCGGTTCGAGGGTCCCGCTTTGTTTTTGTTGCCTATGAGGGATCGTGCATCAAATGGTTTTGGTGCTTCCATACTTGGCTGAAGTCTCGACCAGATAGGGCCTTTCGCCTGTCTATTTGGTCTCAGAGTTTGAAACTCGACTTTAAATTTTTGCTTTGAGTTACCACTTCTCAATGTTTTTTCAGTGTTCGCATACACCTTTGCTGCAGTCATGAGATCTTCCCACTCTTTTGGCATTCCATCTCTGCCAGTAAGTGTGCGGACTAAATCATCACATCTGACGTTTTTGCGGAAGGCACCACGAAGCATATCTTTGCTAATTTCACCGATGTTCAGGCTCTCGTCACTGAACCTGGTGATAAAATCTTCTATAGACTCGTTATCGCGACGAACAATATCTAAAATTTTTGATTGGTCTCGCGTATGTTTCTTCTGCTGACTGAAGTGTTGAGAAATTTTTTTCACCAGATTGTCCCAACTAGAATCCTCTCCGTCAGGTAACTTTTCAAACCATTCTCTTGCTGCCCCTGTTAGTGTCAATGCAAACATGTGACATCAATAGGGGAGCGTTCAACCACTAACACCTCCTACCTCTATAAAATTCTGGAGATGATCACTTGGATCAGTCATACCATTATATTTACCCACTGATGTAGGTATTTTAGCATTGACAGGAAAGGGTGCTGTGGCAATACTTGCTATGAACTTTGATTTTTCGGCGAAAGCCGCTGGGCGATATGGTTTGGTAAAGTCTCATTCAGCATTGCTATGGTACTCGGTGTGGCGGACTATGTCATGCGGACGACTACTTCTCGCCTGTGAGCTCATTCTACTATCCCCGGTATACATACTGTAATCTCCCGGGTGGTAAGATGAATCGTAACTATCAAATTCGTCCAAATAAGATGGTATCGGCATGTCAATGCGAGGACAAGGGCGTAGCCTCGGTAATTCGCCAAACTCTGGCTCCGCCTGTTGGCTGTAACGAATCTAACTTCCTCTAACTATTGGTGGAGGGGAAGGGGATCCCCTAGGGGATTCCTCATAATCCAAAGTGCGAGCGTGAAGTTGTTCGTTACGTTTTCTACGCTCGTATTCAGCCACCAAACTTTGTTGTTGTACGTGGAGCCACTCTTCAGGAGTTAATGCTCCTCTGGATCTAGAATTACGTTGATGAGATCTCGCCATGTCAGAATCGCCTGAATTATTTTCCAGATCCAATTCTGGCTGTTTCCAGCGAGTCTCTTCCGTAATTCGTTTTTGATTACCTAAATTGGAACCTTCCGGTGCCAAGGCACGTACCATGTTTGTGGGAGTGGGACCAGTTGGTTCTGTAACATTTTCTAGGGTAAAACCCCCAGGTGTTACCTCAATGATTCGTGACCCCGGAGCAGGGACACGTTCGAGAGCACGACCACTTGGAGTCGTGATACGTGCAAAAATACTAAGACCCGGAGGTGCTTCTGTGTTAGTTACACGTGAATCGGGTGCAGGAGTTCCCGTCGGCCCTTCAGGAAGTTTACTCATATTAAACGAACCAAAAAAAAAACAACGGAGAAAAAATTATGCAGTTCTAACACCAAAAACGGATGGCGCCAATGAAGAAACAAGGATCCAATCCCCTGGTATGGGTCCTGGATCTAATGAATCCACAGGGTAAAGTACGATAATTATGACTAAGATATGAGTGTAACTTCCCAAAGTCCAATGACCGGAACCTGCAAAACAGACACCGTGAGTCTCGTTACAGGAAGGACAAGAGGGGGGTCTTCCTGTAACCACCCTCCGGTGTGAGAATCAGTAACGCTCGTAAATGGAGAAAGTACTGAAGTAAACAGACTAAGTATAGTCAGAATTCAAGTGAGTGAATGAATACCTCATACCGTTTGACAAGGTATTTATAGCCGAAGGATGTAGGAAGATGATTGGGCCAGCTGTCCTCTTCTAGAAGATCTTCGATAACCGCCGGGACACGTGTCCTTTTATGATAGGTTGAGCTATACGCCCCATGTGCATGGGTATAACAACTTGGACACGTGTCGCCCAATGATAGGATGGCTTGCCTCCTAGCCATGTGCACGGTTATAACAACCTGGCCAGGTGTCCTTTGCTCATTGGCTGGTAGGTCACGTATTCCTCAAGTAACAATCGTGAATATTCTTCTAGGTGATCACTGGTTGATGACAGTTGTCCCGCTGGCACTTCCTCCTGGTTGTTCGGGCGGACTGATGTCCTGTCCTGCGGACGACTTCTGAGGGTGCAGGAATGCTTCCGCGCGTGGTATGAGGACGTTCCTCCTCTACCGTGATATGCGGGTGATCCGTATGCCCCGCGGGTGGCCTATTAGAGGTTCCTTTATGACCCGCGGGTACTACTTAAGGGTATTTGGGTCTTTTTGGTACCCTACCTCTATAATTTGTAAGCCGATCTATAGGATTTTTTAGACATAAGTATTGACTAATTTGTTTAGATATTATCAATTTTGTTTTTTTCTTTTTGAAAAAATTGTTGGATTTTATGAAATTGGACCACATGTGATACTATTGTTGTCATTGTAATCGCTAATTTGAATACCACCTTGTTGGTTAGGTCAAGTGAGATATCCGGTAATGGGTACTTAGATTATAATATAGATAGGTTTATAACTTGATTAAACCGACTTACAATCTGCCAACCGTTTCACTTTGGTTACACGATTTTAGGTACGTTTGTATTGAAATTGATAAAACGGGCACACGTAATATACGAGTATATGACTTTAGCCACCTACCGCCATCCGACCAAGCGATAATGAAGGAATAAAAATATCGTATTCGGAAGGAATTGACGACAAAAAAATAGAAACGCTATTTTTATGTATTTTTTATTTTTATTTATGTTTTAATGAAATATTTTAATTTATATTTGTGTGTATAGCAAAAAAAATATAAAAAATAAATTCAATCAAGCTCTGAATCACCTAGACCACTACAGACTTTGGGTCTTGATCATGTGTCACGTCAACGCATACGTAGCGTAAATATATTGAATCACTTGGGGTTGGAACAAGCTCATACTACCCTCATCCTAACTAGCTTCTCCGTAGAAAAAGTAAAAACAAAAATAAAAAACTTCTATATAAAACTCTTTTATCTTCCACCCAACACATACATCTTCAACCTTAGAAACCTACTTCAACAACAACAAACCTTCATAAACCAACACATCATTCATCACCTACCACTTTATATTTAATCAAATAAAAATACTTTTATAATATATTATCTTTTATATTTTATCAAATAATAACTTTTAATATATACATTTTTATTATATTGAATCACATACAAAGCAACCGTCTCCACTTGTTCTTCTTGTTTCCCTTTTTCATTTTCATTTTAGATCTGAAAAACCCTATCCACATCTCACCTGATATTCTAAATAGATCGATTCAAACCGTTACCGGCGAACCCGTAAATCAAATCACAGTGAAGAATATGAAATGGCTCTTATGGTATTTCTTCGAAGGAATGGAAATCAGATAGGATGAAAATGTTATGGCCACCAAGCATGTCTGTATGAAAGAGATGTAGTGATCTAGCCGGATCGGACCGGTGCGTGATTACCGGACAGCCTTACCTCTTACAAATTTATCGCTTCTTTGATACAATCGGTGGTCTCGGAACTAAATTAGGTATAAAATCTCTCCTCTCTTACTTTTGCATTCATTGAAGCCAAAACATACCAGTTTTCGGTACACAGTACGGTATCGGTACCAGATATTTTCAGTTTTCAAGATCTAGATTATCAGTATCGGTACCAAATATTTTCAGTTTTCAAGATCTGGATTTTCAGTATCGGTACCAAATATTTTCAGTTTTTAAGATCTGGATTTTCAGTATCGGTACCAAATATTTTCAGTTTTCAAGATCTGGATTTTCAGTATCGGTACCAAATATTTTCAGTTTTCTTTTTTTTTTTGAAAGACCAACAAATTCATTCCAAAACTCTTAGCAAGAAGCTACAAAAGTTTACAAACATACAACATGCTAGAAACAATCCAACACCCACACCAACTATGAATTACCAAACGACACCGCTAGAAACTAAAACAACGCCATTTTTCCCACGTAAGATTGTTTCCCCTCCCTTTATTCTTCACCCACAAGAAACACATTATTTTTATTTCTTCCACAAGTCCGTCTATGTCGATCCAACCCCCATCATGAACCAATAAATTCCTCCTTTTCCACAAGCACCAAGTTGCAACTAAGCACACCGCATATACGGCCTTCGCTTTCTCAGAGGACATGGGTGCAAATTTGTGTAGATCCAAAACATCCCGAAAGGAAAACAAAAGTGGATGAGGAACCTTACACCATTGAGCAACCTCACTCCACATCGCTTGAGCCATACTACACGAAACAAATAAGTGTTCCACGGACTCCTCCAACTCATTACAAATCGGGCATAAACGAGTGCTCACCGAAATTCCCCTTCTTTCTAGAGCATTAAAAGTTGGTAAACGACCTAAAGCCGCTCTCCATGCCACAATGCCCACCTTCTTTGGTAAATATTTACTCCATTCAAACACGAAACCCGGGTCATTATTAGAACGGGCCGAAATTAGTTTTTAATGGACCGGGCCGAAAAATCCTCACTATCTCCCCCGACCCACACCACCCTATCTACACCATTAACCAAATGAACTTGGAGGCAGATTTGGAGCAACTGCCTCAGCTCCAACACATCTGATTCGCGGGTCGGCGACCTAGACCAATTCCAATTCCCACAAATGAAACCATCAGCCATGAATAACCTATCGGCCACAACACAAGTTTTCTTCTTCTCCAAGGCGAAAAGTCTCGGAAAACGAACACAAAATGGACCCGACTCCAACCACTAATCAAGCCAAAACCATGTACTTCTCCCGTCCTTAACTATGTTCCGAAAACTCTTATTTAAGTCAATACCCAACGAGAGAAAATTAGAATTTAGGCTTACTATTTGGTTCCACGGACACGGTGCAGACATCTTTGCCGGTATAGCAGACCATGATCTTGATGAACTATGATTAGCCCAAACCACCTTCCACCACAAACTACCTTTCTCGTTTTTGAACCGCCACCACCACTTAGCAAGGAGTGAGACATTAACATCTCTTAGTCTTCGTAACTCGAGACCTCCCTCTTCACCCGGAGCCACAACCACATCCCAAGCAACCCAATTCATCTTTGTCTTCTCCTCCGACCCTCCCCAAAAGAAAATTCTACGGAGTATTTTGAGTTTCTCCAAAACCCCTTCCGGGGCTTTGAATAATGAGAAATAGTAAGTGGGAAGAGAATTCAAGACCGATTTGATCACCGTTATCCGACCACCATATGATAACTGTTTAGCTTTCCACAAAGATAGTCTTTTTTTTAAACACCTCAATAATCGACTCCCATGCATTAATTCTATTCATATTCACCCCGACGTGCAAACCGAGGTAAATAAAAGGCACCTTCCCAACTTTGCAACCCAGATCCGAAGCCACTTCCCCTAATTCAACCTCCCCCACCTCAGTCTCAAAGATTTGACACTTGGTTTGATTTAGCTTTAAGCCCGAAACTAAGGAAAAACACCTTAAAATTCTCTTAAGGTTTTGTGCGTTGGCACGGTTCCATTCTCCAATAATGATCGCATCATCTGCATATAAAAGATGAGAAAGAAGTGGTCATCCTACCCCACATTGTAACCCTTTGAAAGCCCCACTGCTAACCGCTTTTTTAATTAAGCATGACAGCCCTTCCATCGCAATGACAAAAAGGAACGGGGATAGTGGATCTCCTTGTCTTAACCCCCGGGTACATAAAAACTCCGGAGTCGGAGACCCGTTAACAAGTACCGAGGCCCAACTAGCTATCAATATCCCCGCCACCAATCTTCTCCATTTTGATGGAAAGTTCATTTAACCCAAAACCGAATCCAAGTAGAGCCAACTCAACGAATCATAGGCCTTTTCGATATCAATTTTATAAAACATGCCTTTCCCATGCGACTTTTTTAACCATGCGAACGTCTCGTTGAGAATCAACGGTCCGTCAAGAATACTCCAATTCATGATAAACGCCTATTGCTCTTCCGATATTAAGCCACCGATCACTAATTTTAACCTTCGGACCAGCACTTTAGAGATAACTTTATTCATACAACCAATTAAACTGATCGGTCTATAATCATTTAAACCACCCGGATCTTTCGACTTAGGAATTAAGGCAATAAAAGAGGACAAACATCTGAAACTAAATGGTTTATTTGCATATAAATCAGCAAATATCTTAATAAAATCACCTTCAAAACAACTCCAAAATCTCTTTAGAAACTTGAAATTTAAACCGTCCGGGCCCGGTGCCCGCTCCCCATCACACTCCCAAACCGTGTCTTTGATTTCTACTACCGAAAACGGGGCGTCCAAAATACTAACATCGCCTTCCTCTAGTCTTTTGATTCCATCCAAAACTGCCACGGGCCGATCCGTTTCTGGTTCCCGAAACCGATCCTCAAAAAACCCAAAAGCTGCTTCTTTAATTAGTACTATATTTATCTCCCAAGCTCCATTAATTGACAGGCCATGTAATCTATTACTGCTAAGATTGGCATTGAGAATACAATGGAACAACTTAGAATTCTCATCACCTTCAACCGCCCACCGTACTCGAGCCTTTTGTCTTAAGTCCGCACACTTTAATTTCTCAAACTCATTAACGAAAGCCACACACTCCGACCTAAGCCCCAACTCATAATCCGACAAATTTCTATGCTCCGCCTCTCCCTCTAGCCTTTCAATCTCCTTTATTTTTTACCGTGTATAGACCTTCCTTCTTCTGTTTTTCTACCAACAGCCACCTTTTTATATGACCTTTCAACCATCTCAACTTTGTGATAAACCCGAAGTCCGCCGGCCCATCAAATCTAAAGGCTCTACATTTGGATGAGACGAACTCTTCAAACCCTTCAAGTTCCAGCCACGAATTATAAAAGCGGAATAGTATATGTCCAAAATTATTATTTACCGTAGATAATAGAATCGGCCTATGATCCGAGTCACCTTTTTCTAAAACTGTTACCTAGGCTAACAGCCACCGATTATGAAACTCCGAACACACCAACAGCCGATCCAACTTACTCATCTTTACCCCGTTATCGGAAACATAGGTGAATAAGCCCCCTCCCATTTGATACTCCGTCAATCCAGCTCTTTCAATGAAGTCATTAAACACATTAGCATTAGGCTGTGAGAATTCCGAGTTTCTTCTTTCCACAGAGCTCCGGACCTCGTTAAAGTCTCCCATAAACATAACCATACCATTTAGTGACGCTCGTAACCCCAATAGTTCGGTCCACAAACTCCGTTTCTCCCTCGAATCATTTGGCGCATACACATTTACAAAGCATATTTCACACCCTAGCGGCTTTATTTCGCCGATAGTTACCAAATACCGCCTATGCATTATTCAGCCCACTTTTCGAAAGTATGATGGGTCCCAAACACTCAAGATTCCCCCAGATCTACCTTCCGCATCAACGCTATCATACTAAAATGCAGATTTCCCCCATAACCAGCTAACCAAGTACCCCGGAATATTTATTTTTTTTGTTTCTTGAATTGCTAAGAAGTGAAACCCATTGCTTGTCTTTAGACCCCTTATCCAATCGGCATTACCTGCCTCGCCGATTCCCCTTATATTCACCTTTATAATATTCATAACCCACCGTTAAAACCACCTTCACCCAAGATAGATGTTCTCACCAATGTACTGTGTTTAGATAAATCAATCCCAATTACAGTACCAATTTTCATTGTCTCACTTACCTCGTGGATAATCAAATCTTCAGAATTAGCGCTAACTAGTGGCAAGTTCCGGGTACCCTCTAACCCCACTACCGAATTCTGACTAGGCACCGCGGACTCGGCAGCCCCCTCTTCTGAACCCGTCTCCAACTGGTGATTAGTCTCCCCGTCTCCCGACTCATCGACCATCATATTATCTTCTGTGGCACCTACAATATCCCCCACCAGGCTTACCTTTGCTTGAATTCGAGCGTCTTCCCCAAAAATTTCCGCCATTAAATCTCTATTCTCACCCACAGTCCCAACGTCCACCGGGCTCAAGGTAGGAGATCGAGAGGCCCTAGGTCTTTTCCTGGAAATGGGGGTCTTAATTGGGTCTAAACCCCCTAAACCTTCATGACCTGTAGTTGTACTTGACCTAAAGCCACCCCCCTCAGGTCTAGGACTAGTGCACAATACCTCCTTCATGGGGCCCACCCCCATATTAATACTCTCCTTGGGAACATGAATCCCATGCACGTCCTCTCCAACTTTTTTACCCCTATTTTCATCATTTCCAAAGTTTACCCATCCCCAAACATGCAGTCCGCCTCGCCGACTTCCGGCTGCATCCCTACCTTTGGCGGCGGTGATGCGGGTGGAGGTGGTCGGAACTCACCCTCTTCTAACACCTCAACCCGATTAACTACATCCTCACCATCATCCGACGAGGATTTTTCAGTCTACCCAGAAGACGTGTCATTAGAAAAACTGGGTACCCAAGACCTCAACTCTTCGATGACCCAAACCCTGTACACCTTTCCCTTCCACATAACGTTAACCGTTTCCTCTATTCGACCCCCAACATGTGTTAGAACAAAGCATTCCCCGGATGAATTATCGGACCTCAACCATGAAAACTTTGAATTACAAACCAACGTGCCAAAGAGCATACCAATAATATCATAATTGGAATCATCCCTAAGCATAACCGGCAGTTGATATAATTCTAAATATATATGTTTCCCTTGTTCATTTTAATTAATATTTTAATAGTTTTTGTTCGTTTCTAGTCGAGATTTGTATACTATTAACATTTCTATGTTTCGTAGGTTCCGGGATTTGATCGTGATTAAAAAATGGCGAAAAACGAGCTAAAACGAGCCGAAACGGAGATCCGGAACGCGTCAGGAAGAACCAGAACAGGGAACCGGTCAGACCGGACCGGCCCCCATGGAGAAGCACTCCGCGCCGTGCGATGTAACAACTCGGGTTTTTCGAACCCATATTTTCTTATTAAAAGACCCGACCCATTTTGATGTTCGGAAACTTTATCACGTTTATCTATTCATTATTATTATTTCAATATTATTGTATAAATATATATTAAATTATTAAAAACTACTTTGAAAAATATGCAGTTTTAATCCAAAACTAGACTTTTATCCCTCTTGCTTCCAACCTCAAACCTTGAGGACTAAAATGCAAATTTTCTCTTATAATCCATTAGCGAAAAACGGGTTAACCAAATCAAAACCTTAACAAAGAACCTGATTATCAAATGGTGAAGTCTTGGACTATAATTCTCGGAATCAATATGGAAATCAAATCATGTAAATTGTTAATCTTCCTTTTTCGGCCTACCCGACACTCGTGTTACGTTAATTAAATCAAAAATCGGATCTTCATTGTGTATTATCTTAGCCGACCATAACCTAATGTGAAATACATATAAACGGTTATATAAATTCAATTAAACGTACCAGAACGACCCTTATTCCATCGCAAATCAAAGCCCTAAGTTGTATTATACTATCGCTGTGGTTCTGTACCTGTTCTTACGCCGCCATGGTCACCGTCTGTCTATAAATATTAACGTGCTTTTGACCATCGTTTCAGGTAATAAAACATATGGTTTGGATCTTCATTTGTTGTTGGACAATA
This sequence comes from Bidens hawaiensis, assembly GCF_021521415.1. Classification (NCBI taxonomy): domain Eukaryota; kingdom Viridiplantae; phylum Streptophyta; class Magnoliopsida; order Asterales; family Asteraceae; genus Bidens; species Bidens hawaiensis. The sequence continues at coordinate 542,448 of NW_027491887.1, read as the reverse complement.
ACCCCAACTTTAATCGATCGATCGATTAACGGATTGATCGATTGAGTTATTAGGGTTCTTAATCTAGTTATGATATGCTGCGCCTGTTATATATCTGTTTGGTTCCTATCTTAAATTGCAAGTAGCTGGGTAGACTTGCTGGTTTAAGCGTTTGTGGTGGGATGGCAGGTCAGGGGTTCGAACCCTGCCACCCCGTTCACATATATATTTTTGGTATATTTGTTTTTAAATCATATTTTAATCAATAAAAATATAAGAATAATTAAATAAATTATTTTTATTAAAAACCGGCTATATAATACTTGTATTTTCTCGTATCTTTCGCTTGTTTATGTACGTATATGTAAGCGTAGATGTATGTATATATAATATCACGTAAAATAATATTTTCGGTTTAATATATATACTTTAACAAACTTATAATTCTTAAACATGTATTTTATGCATATAATATTTTTATATATTGTATTAAATGTTATAGTATACTTTTAAACGGTTAATGACGGGTTTTACTTATACAATATTTTTATAATAAAGTATTATAATACACTTTATTTGTAACTTAACAAACTAATAATTTTTCATATAATATCTTTCAATATAATTACATTAGTTATTATTACAAAGGGTATAATATTAATTTAATAATAATCATAATTTTTGAGTCTTCTTAATCGATCTAGTTCATTAAATTAAACATATTCGTATTCTCCTTATTCCTTTTTAGGCTTAATCGTCAACGCGTGATTTCCGCGAATCGTCATTTTTATTGATATCTATTTCCATTGTTCGTCTATCGAGGTGAGTACCACATTCCCTTATTTTACCGCTTTCAATGTTTTGGGGACATATGCGTAAATAATATTTCTTATACATACTTATACTCAAAACTGCAACTTTGTCTTATGTGTTAACAACTTATACCTTACTTGTTTATATGCTTATTTGCTTTGTATGCTTTCGCATTCGGAGAGGTCCAACATAATCTCAGTCTAGTATGATCATACGCTAGTCGTTAGCTTTTGTGCTTCTCGACATCTCAGTTATACTTTCTCATTTGGTTAATTTGTTATTCTCATATGACTTGTTGCAAATACTTATTTTTATACTATACTATATATACACTTAAACTGGTGTGTTGCTCACTCAACATGTGTTGTTGACAAAATTCTATTTTATACGCATATGCTGGTTGGTGAAGACTTAGTGAAGACTTTAGTTAGAAGAATATTTTAATCAAGAAGTATAAAATTTGTATTGTTGTATAAATGATGTACTTGTTTGTATTTCGATTTATTTGATAATTGAATTCAATTAATAGATATTGTCATTGTGCATGATAGTACCTTTGAAAAGCTGTGAGCAATCTGTCCGCCCCGGCATTTCCTCCGTAGGTTGGGGTGTGACATGCGAAGGGGGGAGGCCAAATGCCCTTAGCGCGGCGCCTTGTTTTCGCTATTTAAACACCTTTCACTTAAACCTAACATAACCTGAAAGCCACTAGCCGATTTTGGAGAGTTCTTGGAGCTATTTTACGCGTTTGTTGATGATTTTGAAGGCGAGAGAACATCCGGTGAAGAGCTACACGTTCACGTTCGAGTTTACGGGTTTTATCATCTTCGATTCCCCATTTCTTATACTTTCACCATGTTTTCGTTTTATTTGTTTTGTTTGATTTAGATTTTAATATGCTAGGCTAAATTCCATAGACTGCCTAGGTCGTGATGAACCTTAGTTCGGTTTGATTTTATTTGGATTTTCGTTTCGTTATGGATATTATGTTCTAAGTAAACGGTTAAGTTTTATTTAGTTGATGCGTATGATTGTTGGTTTTGTTTACTTGAATTTATTGTTTCACATTGCCCTTGTTGATTGTTTCATAGGATAGGGTTTTGTTAGGTCATTTACTATGTGTTCTTGACTAGTTTATGATTGATATCGATTAAGATCATAGAAACAATAAAATCAATTAAACAAATAAAAGTGAGCTGCTAATTTAAAAAGCTGTAAAGTGATAGGCTATTAATAGATCTTTGCTTGTCGGGATTGCTAGATTTAGTTCTTCGTAAGGAGTCCGTCTAGATTTGATTGTCAGCTTAGTCTATTAAATTAATTAAGTTTGCTTTGCTATCTTTTGAATTCCGCGCTGTAAGGTAGGTTTTCGTCATAAAAGATACTTAGATATAAGCAATTAAATAACCGTAAGGAAGTTTAATATAAAACTGGTGAATCTTAAAACTTGTTAGAAACCCATAGGCGTCTTCTTGAAGTTCAAGGGTCCTGTTCGAGTTTTCTGTCAAGGGTCTATCTTATGATCCCGGTTCCATAACTTGCGTTTTTTTCATTTAAATTAATAACCGTAACTTTGGGGATTCCGGCCTGGGTAGTTATTTTAATCATCTGAATTAATCCAAGTTTTCTAAATTTTTTATTAGTTAAAACTAATTAGGGTTTAATTTTTATTAATTAATTAATAAGTAATGATTATGTTTTATTATTATTCTAATAATTAGGGTTTGATTTATTATTATATTAATTAGTTTATTAATAGTTAAATTAAAGTAATCATTAGTTAATTATTATTAGAGTTTTAATTAATTAGTTTTAAAATCCCCCTCAAATATTATTAATAAATAGTCGTGTCTTGTAGTTGAGTCTAATTTGCTAATTTCGTAATTTGAAGAGTCTCGTGGGTTCGATATCCGGACTTACATAGCTATACTAGAGTCGATCGTTTCACTTGCCGGTTAGTAGTTTAAGGGTCTAGAGTATTACTTAGTGTCTAGATTAGTTTATTTTTAGTTAATAATTATCTGACTACTTCAAGCACATCAGCAGTCCTAGTATTTTCAAGCCGGTAATCCTTCCAGTATTAACCTTTTGTCCACTCCAAAGATTCACCTTATTAAGGTGACTCCTCCAAATCTCCTTTTTATTGGACAAAAAATCAGCGGCCATGTCTTCCCTCTTAAACACAATCAGCAAAGTGAGTCCCCCAATGTAAGATAACGCCACATTCGAAAATCCAGCCTGTGACATCATCTCTTTTACTCCACATAACGACTCCACATTTTTTAATTCCGCCACCACTGATCTTCCCAGTACCAATGACGAATAGTTAAGTTTTGGACACTCCAACACTACTTCTTTTATCTTCACCGAAACCTTATTCCATTTCTCTACAATGTCTTTGTATGAGACACCTTTTTGCTTCTCACTCTGACAGTCGATGTCCTGTGGTGTCACCCGTGTCGGAACCGTCTTCCTTGCATACACTTTCCTAGCTTCAGGAATGACCACCCCCTTCCTATCAAACACGGCACTCGATACCGACATAACAGCTCCTCGTATTCTCGTTCCATTCAGCCTATCAGCAAACTGGGTGACGTTACCAACCCCCTTGAATCTTATGAACCCAAACCTCATCCCGCCAACATCCTTCTTCTTTGTTATATAAGCATCGGACATGATTTCAAAGTGCCGAAAAGCAAACCACAGATCCCTTAACATCACCCCATCCGGTAGATTTGACACATAAAACGAAATTTCCTTTTCGTTTTTCCGGTGACCCTTCGTTCCCCCTCTCCCTCTCTTTTCCTTTTTTTTTCAGTTTTCAAGATCTGGATTTTCAGTATCGGTACCAAATATTTTCAGTTTTCAAGATCTGGATTTTCAGTTTCGGTACCAAATATTTTCAGTTTTCAAGATCTGGATTTTCAGTATCGGTACCAAATATTTTCAGTTTTCAAGATCTGGATTTTCAGTATCGGTACCAAATATTTTCAGTTTTCAAGATCTGGATTTTCAGTATCGGTTGTACAGTTCCAAGCTCATCCCTAGACACAATGGTTCTAATACTAACAAAATAAACATACAAAAAGTGCCAAGCAAACGTAAATATTGCACAAATCGGTCATTAACCCCAAACCGGTTCCTAGTCAAAGTGCTCAAAACCGGTCTAGGGATGAGCGTTTTTGGTACCGGTTAACGATTGGGTACCGTCAGTACGTACCAAGTTTTAAGTTTTTGGTATTGGGAAGTTACCGATATTTCCCAAATCTTGGACGAATACGAGTACCGAACCGAACATTTCGGTATCGATACCAAATATTTGGGATTTTTGAGATCGGTTCCAAGTATTTGTTAATTATAAAGTTAATACAAACTTTTTCATTATACTTAAGTAGTGCACCATCTTCTTTCAAACTTGTTGGCTAAGTAAAAGCATCAAACTTTTCTAAATCTAAAATGTATCGTGAATTGTAATAAAATCACAAAAGAGAAAGTGTCAGTTATCTAAAGTTGTAAAAATTTATTGATTATACTCACAAAGATACGTGGATATGTCGAATCGAGTGATGCACACCCTGACTATTTGCATTAATCAATTACCAGGTGACATGGATAGATGTGTTATAGCTGACCAGCTATCAAGTCAGGTGCTACTAAATTTTATTCGAATATGATTATCACATCATTCTATTTATTTATGTTAGTCTAAAGTTCGTACATTTTTTTAGATATGGATATGCAAACATGCTTATATGATCGGTTGTTTGTTTGTCATGACGCGTGCCACCATGCACTACCACAGTTGTACACACGAGGCATATTATTGGTCGGCAACATACACACTTTCTGTTTTACCGTATGTTTTGAGAATAACACAGGCAAGTTTTTATTTCATACAATTTAATACATTTATCAACCCTTAATTATCAAAGACGAAGGATAAACAGAGGAACGATAACCGATAAAAGTGATTAGGTTAGGATCTTTGATTGCATAGATTGGGTGGGGATGTTTAGGAAAACCGAAACCGAATAAACTGATTTAAATAATTAATTTGGATTCGAATATGGATTTCAAAAAATTTATGAGTTTTTTATATGCGTTTACTTTGTATTGTATAAATCCCAACCCATTAGTCATTTACAATAACCCCGGCTCCCTTTATCTTATTTGTTCCAGTTTGATGGTCAACAAGACCAAACACTAACGTAGCTGTTAATTTGTTACTTTTTAAATGACTGATCATCATGTGTGGTGTGCAGTGCGAGAAAATATGGTGGGATGAAAATGACACCATACATATATGGAATGTAGGGAAATTCGTTCTTGTAATTTTGGCTGCATCTGCGAGACTTTTCAGACTCCAACACATGGATAAACCCCTTCACACGATATTTGCTATTGTTTTATCAATAGTAGCCAGCAGGGGTCAAATCTACTGGGATTTTAAGTTCGACTGGGGTTTTTTGCAACAAATAGCAAGAACAATCATTTACGGGATAATTTGGTTTTTCATCCGTTTTTTATTACGTGGCCATGGTAAGTGAACAACTTCTTAAACAAACTGAACGAACACCGACACAAATATTGGTTTGATTAAGTGTCGATGTTCGTTCGGTTTGTTTAAGAAGTTGTTCACTTACCATGGCCACGTAATAAAAAACGGGTGAAAAAACCAAATTATCCCGTAAATGCTTGTTCTTGCTGTTTGTTGCAAAAAGCCCCCAGTCGAACTTAAAGTCCCAGTAGATTTGACCCCCGCTGGCTGCGACTCATAAAACATCAGCAAATATCGTGTGAACTGTGAAGGGGTTGATCCATGTGTTGGAGTCTGAGAAGTCTTGCAGATGCAGCCAAATTTACTAGAATGAACTCTCCTATATTCCATATATGCATGTTGTCACTTTCAACCCACCATATTCTCCCGCACTGCACACCACACATGATGATCAGTCATTTAAAAAAAAGTAACAAATTAACATCTACGTTAGTGTTTGGTTTGAATGAAAATTAAGTTTAAAAATTTTACGAGGAATTTGAGTTTGGAGCATATGGGCTAGCATTTCAAAAGAGAGATATGGGCTAGCATTTCATTGCTTTTATCAGAATCAAGTGAACAACCCTCAGCACTTCTGTTTTATAGATATAAAGTACAAGAATAAAATGAAAACACCAACTGTTATCTTCACCATATATTTGGTTGAAACTCAGCTTAAAGACTAGCTGCATTTGTTTATTAATATAGTTATTATAAGTGTACATCTAAATTAAAATTCTAACAGCTCTTTAATATTTTTACTTTATGCATTTTGGTTTAGTGCGGTTTAAAATTTCAAACCGAAATGAACAACAAAATCTTGTTTGTTTCGGTTCGCTTACGGCTCTGCATAATCATTTGCTTATCTTACCTCAGAGTATTCCACAACCCGCGTCTCCGCAATAGACGTGAATGGCATTACATACGCAGATTGTCTTGGAGTGTGCGGAAAAAGATTGTCTATCTAGAACAATCGTAAAATGAGGTTTATAAACCTAGATATAAAGTATACGTCATTATATATGATAGAACAAATTTCATATAACATATATAGGATGTGAATTGTTGTTATTAACTTTGTTTTTCAATAAAAGACAGTACTTTTCATTTTTTAAAGGAAAAAAATCATAGCTAAAAAGTCTATGTATAAAATGGTAATATGTAAAATTGTAAATGACTTTTTTAGTTTTTCCATTTATCAAATAATTGATAAAATATAGGTTTATAATCTTCAAGTTAAAAACTAGATTTTCATTTTACTTGTCTTTGACCCAAACCATGAAACCAAACCGAAGTTAAACCGTTAGTAGCGGTTCGGATTCAAATTCCAACAGTTGGTTTTTGTTATTCAAAAACCGTTATTAACGGTTTGGCTAATGGTTTGACCTAAAACTTGTATAAACCAGACCGTGAACACCCCAGATGTAAGCATCTAATTTTAAATGTATGTTATGTATGTACTTTAGTTCTTAATTAAATGGTTTTGAGCACTTTGACCAGGAACCAATTTGGGGTTAAAGTCTGATTTGTACAATATTTACATTTGCTTGGCACTTATTAGCAGCAATATTGTTATATTTGTTTAACTATTTAGATTACCACAATATAAAAAATAATAAAACAATTTACTTTATAACTAAATCCCCTTAACAAACCTACCATATTCCAAAAAAACAGTCCCTTAGATCATAGTTTGGTTTGGTAGGTACACCTTGCATGACTTTTGAGCTTCCGTTTATGAAGTTGATGTAACTCGATAGAGCTATATGCCCGAGATTTAACACATAACGTCAAGTGAGGTTCTGAACCATGGAAATGTTGCAGTCAAGGGAAACGTTTTAGGATACTGAAGTTCAAAAATTTAGTGTTCCAAATATATTTATATATTTTAGAGAAACAAATTTATAAGATAACAATTCCAGTAAGGTTATGTGTAGTGGAGGGGCTACAAAATAAGGCGAATTGCGCCATGTGGCGTCCAGTCAGCTTTTGTTTTACGGGTGTAATGATGTTGTAGCCTCATATATTAATATTTTAGTTTTTGCCTGGATTGAGACTTAATTTACCTCAAAACTAAAACCGACAAACTAACTAAACATGCTAAATCAGTCTAATCTTGGATCATGTATTCGAGATACTTGATCCAATCAAAATGCTCAATAGTCTTGTTCTAGTTTTAACCTGAATTCACATAAAAACTAAAACCGATAACCTAAGCAAACATGCTAAATCAATCTAATCTTGGATCAGGTATCCGAGATTCGTAATCCAATCCAAATCCACCATAATCTTGTTTTTAAAACACCTTTTCCATATCCATCTCAGCATGCACCACATACACAATACACAAAATCAAATAAAGAGAAAAAAAAATGAAACATTAAAGATGATTGGTTGTCATATGTTACGTCTTTCTTTGTCCATTGAAGGGTGTTCGTAATTAGGACCCAGACGCCACAATGGATGCATTCAAATGCTGCAAAACTACCGGTTATCATTCTTCATTACTCTCTAGTTGTTCCATGAATGTTCGAATAAAGAATCTAAATGCCATTGCTACAAGAAGTTGTAGAATAACACTGTTTGTGTAAAGAGCTAGTGTTGATGGACAAGAAGATATAAAGAAGTCGGAAAGACGAAGCTGCATTGTTGATGTCAGGATCAAGTTCTCACGAACATCTTTTATGTCAATCGACGGTATATTTCAAAAGTATTTCATTTCTAAATGAAAATGGTAATTCAAGAAACGTTACTAGAAATGTTCTTATTATAAGCTGTGAAGATGGTGATAAATTAATAACCATATTAGATATCAGTATCAAGATAAAAAATGATGAACATATAATTTTATCTAAATAGAGAATATGAATTAAGTTTAATAACTACACCATCTTGACATAAATTAAATGATACCCTCATAACAAAACCCTCACTTACCATATTCAAAAATGAGCAAAAAAACAAACCCTTAAATTATAGTTTGGTAGGTATAATTTGCAAGACTTAGGAGGATTTGGTTTACTACAAAATATAACTGTTAAGTCTTCTTAGTGTTCCTAGGCTTCCTTTTCTTCGTCAATGATTTTTTCTTCAACGGTTTTGCCTTCGCGAGTTTAGGCTCTTCACTGAAATCAAATACCAGCAAAACCATATGTTATCTTGATGCAAACTGCATTAAAAATAACTTTATTTATCAACAAGTAATACTTCAAACTCACCTGGTTTCATTCGGGTACTTCAAGTCATGTACAGCCACATCCACTGCATAAAGTGCCATTTTTTTCACCTGTCATAAACCGATTATTTTGTATCAAACTCAATATTAATAATAACATCAAAACATGAAAAATGTTTTGTTTACCTCAAGTTTATCTTCTTTTGCCCTATGACTTTTGGGTAGAACACGAAAATCTTCAGTTAACCGAATGCATTCACCAACATTTTCAGGAGAAACAAAGTCCAACGCCACTTTAATACACGACTGCAAGTCAACACAGAACATGTTTATATACAGAAAAAAGTCAAAAATCAATGAAATGAAAAACTAGTCTGAAAAGTAGTAGAAAGTTATAAACCTTCAAATTTCTAACTTGATGTGCACAGCCAGCAGGTATAAAAACAGCATCTCCAAGCTTTTGAACAAAAGTCCACGGCTCGATTCCTGATAAAAACCAAAAACAAAATAAGCAAAATATAAAAAATAATACAATATTAAATGAGTAAAAGCTGTCGTAAATGTAAACTAACCAAACTCTTCTTTCAGCTTCCGTTTATGCTCTGTGGTTAAGTAAAACGTTTGGTCATGAATCGGATGAATAACCTGAATTAAGAAACACATTAAAGTTAGTTAAGAATCTAGAATTTTAATAACTTAAAAAGCATTATTAATCATTACTTGCTGAAGTGGACGACAGTAGATATGTCTGAACTCTGTGAAATGTTTTTTAACATATTCCTCCAATTTAGAAGTATCTTCCCGCCTAAATATATCCCACAGCGCACCTCCGCCTTCCAGATCAAATCCATCCACATAACTACCATTAACATGATCATGATTCTCGGTTTCTTCACCACGTGGGCTATCAGTTTTTTCTACTTTAGTGCACTTCAATTTCTTTTCGCCATTTATATTTTGTTTTTGACAGCCTCTTTTCCTGGAACATTTTCCTTCCACGTCAATTTCTTGAACCGCATCAGTTACACACTCGGATTCTTCTTTAACACACTTCAATATCATTTCTGCGTTTATATTTTGTTTTTGACAGCCTCTTTTCCTGGAACGTTTTCCTTCCACATCAATTTCTTGAACTTTGTCAGTTATACACTCGAATTCATCACATCCTTCATTGTTTAACGGGCTTTCATCTGATTGGTTACTAGTAGTTAGAATTGTGTCATTCTCATCTTTTGATTGGTTATTAACATCAATTCCAAAAAGTTCCTTCAGATCTTGAGCCTTGTGCTTCGCTTTCAAATCATTTATCTTTTTAGTGTGATCAGAATCAGGGGTAACAGTTGCAATGTGAGTCAACACATTCACCTTCATGTAAACAGAAATATATAAAGAAATTATTAAAGCTATGGCATGACAATGATTTTATTTCAGTATAGCAGAAGATTGTCACTTCTAAAAATAAAGTTTATATCTTTATATGGTAAAAAGATTTAATAACATACTGCGTCAGACATGTCACAGTGAAGTTTAGTTACAGAGTCCCCACGACCTAATTCTTGAGAAACACCGTATGCGATATACGTTTTGGGACCCATATCTGGCTTTAAAGACGTTTTGGGAAACTTAACAGCAAGATTCAGGTAACCGTCACGAGGATGGGTGTATTCTTTAAAAGGTAAGGAAGTAATAAACTCAACACCATGACGGGGCAAACGTTCTTCGAATAAACTTGATGGAGGCCAGTCTTTCAACTTAAGGATTTCAGGCCACCCTTCGTTATCATATTTACCCTCTGTGTACCACTTGAAAAACTGATGAACATTAACATCAATCTGCATTTCATGAAAAATGTTGATCATGCATGTTATATATTATATTCTGAACGTAATGTCAAGAACAAAAAAGATACAGTTAACTGTTAACAAACCTCACACCAATCTAAACAGCTAAGAGCAGCAACATCCAAGAGCTGGTCATGGTTAACATTTGAAATCTGGCGAAACGCACGCCACATAACCATTGGTTCCCAGCTCAACCCGAGAGTAGTTTCTAGAACATTACTGACTATGACAGGTTCACCTTTTGACCAATGCCACTGAAAATGTTTTAGATCTCCCGAATTAATATCCACAGCGCGTGGACAATACAGATAATTGTCATTAGAATGTTCACGAGAAGCAGCTTTGCGTAACTGACTTTCATTGACCAAATCTGAACAAGTGCACCATTCTTTAGGCATCTTTCGCATATCATCCTCCAACTTATGAAGCTTTAAAAGATTCTGTGTGTCCTTCAACAAAGTTGGAATCTTGTCAAGTGGTTTTACGTGCATTAACTGTAAGATCCCACACCCACAACCACCCATACTTTCTGGAGGACAAGGAACTCTACCATCTGTTAAAGACTTCCAATCGACACTTGTATTCTCTTTTGGTGTTATACTCTTGTGAAAATTAATAAACTTTTGGTGGTATTTATCTTCTTTTAACCCATGTAAGTAACCAGAACCTGGATCTTCAAACTGAACGCTATTGATAACTACTTCTTTGTTTCCTTGAAGATTTCCATCACGCGATTCCCGACAACATTGAAGGCAAAGATCATAGTTACATTTAGGACAGCTTCTATGCAAGTCAAAAATCGATGTTTTACAACAGTCACTGCATACACCATGTAACAAAAAGTTTAAAAAAATGTCATCACAAAACAAAACCCTAACATTAATAATTTAACATACCAGTACATGCGCTCATCCAAGCTGTAGTCTACCATATTCAAGTTTACATCTGATAAAGCACACCCTGCACACAACAACATATTTAACAAAAAGGATATACAAAATATGAATTGATTGCTACAATCATGTGATCAAATTAAGTTAAAAGTATAAACCTTGGATTTGAGACTCTATCCTCTTCTCGTTTTCCTGTTCCTCATTGAGACGCTTCAAGAACGGAAGAAGAACATGCAGGATGTAAATAGAGTATTGAACTTTCTGATCAGCACTAGGTTTAAAATCAATCTTGTTTTTCACCTAAATAATCAACAACAGATTCAGCATTGCAAAACTTATCTAACAACAGCAACATGTAACATAACAAAAGAACAAACTTTAGGATGCACGTCACGCAAGCACGATTTGCAGTTGCAGTTGTCAAGGCAAACAGGGCAACAGTCAGCAAACATGTCTTCTGTCATGTTAGGATACCTACATTAAAGCAATAATAATAATAATCTTTTAACCTAACCAAGGTATTGACTGACATACATAAAAGAGTAAAACACTGTAAGAATTAGATTACCAAGTAGTCATACAAGGCACACAGTAACGCTTTGTTTTGCATTTCTGGCAGCGAACAACTCGGCCCTTGTCGTTCCTTTGACACTGATGGCACATAACTGATTCAACATACTGCAAAACTCCCTGCAATTTGACAACAACAATAACAATAAATATAACAATAATAATAATAATAATAATAATAATAATAATAAATAATAATAATAATAGTAATAGTAATAGTAATAATAATAATAATAAATATTATAATAACAGTAATAATAATAATAATAATAATACATTTTCATCTTGAACCATATGCCTGGCAGCACATTTAGGCCTCCTTGGATCCTCCTTCTTGATTGAGTTGCCTTCGTCTTCTTCTTCAGCCTCTGTATTCTTCTGCTTCTTCTTCCTAGGGTTGTTGTTGTTAATCACAGGGATAAAATTAAAGTCAAGCGATTTATAGAGAGGCTTTGTGTTCCTGTTACTTCTACTGGACCGCCTGCACGCGGTGGTTCCGTTGTCATCGTTGTCAACTGGAGGTTGATCACAGATCGCATCGTCAATCGTCATTATTATTATTATTATTATTATTATTATTAGAGTAAAAGAAACCAAAACGAAGGAGAATTTGAAGAAGAAGAACACGTTTAGGGTTTCGAGGCGATTGGATTCAAATAATTAAAGAGGGATTATTCCCGCTTCCAATTCCTACCACTACACGAGAACGATGATGGGTTGGATTAGATTAGACCCCTAATACTAATAATAATATTAATACATGAAACTTAAAAACGTACCAACTAAAAATAAAACATATTAATTGTGTGACTCAAGCACCTGGTGCAAACAAGCTGAGATACTCGTGAGCTATTCGAGATCGGCTTGTGAAAAAACTTAATTGAGCCAAGCTTGAGCTTAAAAAAAAGCTTGTTTAATAAATGGGCTCGAGCTTCACTTATCGAAGTCGAGTCGGCTCACGAGTCTAAACGAGCATGCTATTTATATAACTTTTAATATATATTTAATAATATTAATTAATATATATATATAATGTTATGAAAAAAATAACTAAATAAGATTTATTATTTTATACATAAAATTATAATTATAAATATGAAAAAAATTAATTAATAAATAGTAAACAAGTCGAGCTCGAGCTTTGAAAATAGAGCTCGAAACGAGCCGAGCTCAAGTTACGTGTAACTTAAGCGAGCCTAGTCAAGCTCAGGCTCGGCTCAGCAAGGCTCGTGTGCACCCTTTGAATCAAGTAGTGTAATTACATTGAGTTTAATTACACTACTTGATGTTTGCATAGTTAATACGTTAATTTTCTATTTGATCCAAATAAGTTTATGGGTTGGAAGCTCATCGGTTACTTGTTTTACTTTTTAAAATGGTAACATATTTTCTAAATTTTAGTATATCTTGGTATTTATATTTTGGAGATACATTAATTCCACTCGCAAGGAAAGTATTGAATTAGATATTTATCAATGTTAAGGGATTGGTGAAAGAGAGTCTTAAAACTAGTGTTTCAAGTTAATGAATGGTCGAATTTTGGTTGTAACTTAAGAATTAAGATATGAGATTGTTAGAATTATCTTACATGCATGTTTTAAGATGTGATGTATGGGGCTAGTCAATGAATATATTTTTTTGCTAACAAAACAAACTTTAATAAAACATAAATGGTACAAGGTACAAGAGAGCAAAATCAGCAAGGTGTTGAAATACAACACCCTTAAATACAGTTATTTATTCTCCACATATTAGGTTGTTTCTTTACTATCCTGCCATATTCAAAAGCAAAAACCTAAGGGGACAAAACAGCCGGCTGCAAGGAGATGTAATCATGTAATTACCCGGAACTGCCGAAAACTATGAACGGGAACATGAGGTCTATGTCCAATAATGTTAAGTCTTTCTTTCCATACTCGACTCTTGTCACGAATATACTTGATATCTCGTGAGTGTTAGATAAACAAGTAACATATGTGAATAATGAAACCTAATTTTGAACGCAACACCCACACATTTTAGCATGATTAATGATGTAAATGGCTATTGTTTGATACTAATTTGGTTCATATTTGCATTTGAGGATCAATAATGGAAATTAATGGACAGAGAGAAAATATATAAAACCAGGTCGTATGTATTTGATTAATATTATTGGCACTGATTCTTTCAATTAGGCAAGTAAACGAATCAAACGTTCGGTGAATTGTTCAATGAGAAGTTCGTGTCACACCCCGACCAAAGGCGGCGGAACATGCCGGGGTGCAACGTGATTTGACAAATACACAAGACACTATTTAAAGTGACAATATTTAATCACTCATTCATTTCATAAATCAATAAACAAACACATCTCGTTCATATAAACAAATTTGGAAACAAGTAGTAATCATATTGTTCATTTTACTAATACCCTAATAGTCTTGGTAACGTTTTTCATCAAGTCCTCGAGTCAACAAAAGTCAAACCTGTAACATGCATAAAATAATATTTGTCAACACGTATGTTGGTGAGCAATTTCACAGTTTGAGTATATATAATATGAGCGAAATCCACAAACGTATATAAGACTATAAATAAAAGCATCAATCGTGGCATATAAAACATATGTAAATGAGGATCCTTTCTACTCGGTAACAACCGACATACTCGGATAATGAGGCCCTATTCTACTAGCACAAGGCTAAGTAGTTAGGGGAGCGTATGATCATACTTAATGAGGCTCAACAACAACATAAAAATAAACATTCGCGCACGTAAAGCATATGAGGCATATAACACACAAAAGAGCAAGTATTCCAAGTATCATATACCCTAAAGTTTGTGGTTTGATAAAAGTGTATAATGAATCATTCTTGTTTTAAATAAGTATGCATGTTACCCCCAAAACATAAAAGGGAAAACGGGGGATGAAATGTACTCACCTCGATTGACGAATCGAGAACTAATAAATGATCGACATATAGAAAGCTTGTGAACGAAACGAACAAATCCGACTTGAAAGCTAATTGAAAACGTATAAATAAAATATATTAATGAACTTGAACTTTAGTTGAAACTACATTTGAAGCATTGAATGAGAATGTTCAGTTGTTAATCGGGTTACCGGTTAATTTGTTAACGATTAGGGACTCGTACTTAATTGGTAATTTAAAAATAAAATAATATTATTTTATTTGGGCTTTTAAATAACTATACCAATATTAAATAGAAACAAGACGGGTTTTAAATCAAGGGTTCGGTTTTATAAAATATAGTAAAGCTTATAATGATATTATTAATGATAAAAGATGGTAAGGATAATAATGTCTTTAAAAATTATGTTATATATATATATATATATATAAGATCATGATGATAATAACATATATAAATATACTACCACTTGAGAATTGTTTTTAAAACTAATAATAGTAGTAGTAATAGTAAATATAATAATTATTAATTTTGTTGTTGAATATATCATTAATAGATTTATAAGTTTTAATAATAATAATAATAATTATTATTATTATTATTATTATAATTTTATGTGTCATATTAATAATAACTAATACTCATAACATTTTAATAATAGTAGTATTAGTGATAAAAAGATATAACTCGAGTGACGATGACGTTAAATGGTAACTATGCCCGACATGGGTTTCGGTTTAATAAAACAAGTAGATAATATTAACAATATTAGATTCTAATAATATTCCTTAATAATAATAATAATGATAATCATAATCATAATAATAATAATCTATTATTATGAAAATAATGATAATAATAATTGTTTTGTTAAATGATAATAATAACAATAATAATAGTGATAATAATAATAATAATTAATATTATCTTATTAATAATAACAATAGTAATAATAATAATACTAATAATATATATTATCTAGATAATACGTATGATGTTAATAAAAATAGTGATATTAACTTGAGTAACCCGTTAACAAAAACAAACCGAGGTTGGTCATGGAGAGAATCGAACCCGTGACCTCAAGCTTAATAACTAGCGTAGAAGCCGAACAAACCAAGATAACAATTTGTTAAACAAACTCAAAGTTAAACCCACAATTGTTAATTTACCTATTAGTTGTTCACGAGTCGTCGGAGGAATGTTTGCCGGAGACTAGGGCTGTAAGCGAACCGGACGTCCGGCGGACGTCCGGGCGTCCGTTCGGCAAGAAGTTCGTTTATGTTCGTCCGTTTAATAAACGAACCGGACATGGACACAAAAATTTCGTTCGGTAAGCTTAACGGACGAACACGGACAAGGGCCAAGTCCGTTCGATAGTGTTCCTGAACGCCCGGTAACGTTCGTCCGATTACGTTCGGTAATGTCCGTCAGGTATCGTTAGTGTTTATATCTATCCAGTATTTTAATTTAACTGCGGAATTTCTAGTGTTATTAATAACACTTTTATATTACTACACATGTTTGATGTCTCTTATATTATAGTGATCCACTTTATGTTAATATATTAAGTGTTAAGTATATTTGGATGTTATATGGTGTAATTCCTAATTTGTATGTGAAGTTGTTAAGATATATGTTTGGTGTTAATATGTAACCGTTTATATTTGTCCATTAGTGTTCGTTGTCCATTAATGTTCACATGTTTGTTTGTCCATTAATGTCCATTAGTGTCCGTTTGCCCATTATTGTCCGTTAACGCCCGTTTAAAATATTAACGGACGGACATGGACGGACACGGACAAACTCAATTTCTTAATGGACGGACACGGACATGAATTTTCGTTCGGTAGAGTGTTCGTGAACCGTCCGTTTGTCCGTCAAAAGCTTAACGGACGGACACGGACATGCTCTCGTCCGGTTCGGTCCGGTCCGTGTACACCCCTACCGGAGACGTGCCGAAAATACAAACCGGAGAGAAAGAGAGTGAGAGAGAGGGAGAGAAAACCGAAAGTGAGATAAAGAGAGAGACGACGCTAGAGAGAGACGGAACACCGGGAGCCACGGCACCGGCGGCCGGTTTTCCGGTCGCCGAAAAACGAATCCGAAGAGGGGAGAGAAGGAGGGTTGGGTGCGGGGTGATACAGGAGAACCGAGAGGGTGAAGAAGGAGTGCGGCTGGAGGTGGGGGGTGCTCGCCGGAGGTTCGGGCTCGCCGGAAAAATGGCTAGGGGTGGCGGCTGAGTTAAATAAGTTAGGGTTAGGGTTTGTGGTGGTCAGTGGTGGTGCGTCGGAAAAACAGGGGAGAAATGGGTGGCCGGAAATCGCCGACGAAGTCGCCGGTCGTCGAAAATCGGCGCCGAAAAACGAAAGAGAAAGGGAGGCGGCTGGTGATGTTTGAATAATATGGTAGGGTTAGGTTAAGTTTGGTTATATATGTATGCATATTTTTCACAAAAGGCCCCTCAAGTTCTACATATTTTATAAAAGGGGTATTAAACTTAACAAAGTTAATATAGATTTGGAAATGGCAAGTATTACCCCTTATAATTTATAAACTAATTTATGTTAACTAAACAACGATTAGTACATGTCTACATAATGAGTTTTGATGAACTAAGTACGTGAAAAATTTAAAGATCGACTAAAATTATTAACAAAATTACAGGGTCGGGTTTACAATACAATACGGGTATGAAGTATAATTTATTACAATAAAATGCGAAAGAAAATCTAAAACCCGAATTTGACGAATGTCACAGTTCGTTTATGTTTGTTTATTAATAAACGAACGAACATGAACACATGTTTCGTTCGTTCATTTATGTTTATGAACATTTGTTTATGTTTCTTTGTGTTCATTTAAGTTTGTCTGTGCTCATTTAAGTAGGTTCATATATGTTTGTTTATCTTTGTTCAATTTATTCATTTATGTTCTTGAACCCCTCGTTTAGATTTTAAATAAACGTACATGTTTATTTTAAAACAAATGAACATGAACACCAAATATTTGTTCGCTTAAGTGTTCGTGCTCTTGCTCGTTTAAAGTAACATGAATGAACACAAACATACCCTTGTTCTTTTTCGTTCGGTTTGTTTACAGGCCTAATTTAATATATCATTTGTTCTTCATAACAGGAGCTCGTACATGTAAATCGTGCCTTAAATATTGACCGATGATAAGGCTTGAGTTAAAAGATGGTAATTCATTGAAAAATTATTAGGATTGGTGTGTGTCGTCACTATTGATAACTCTAATGGAATTAACTAGTAAGGTTACATGGAATATCATTTGAAGCCTAGCAATGGTCTACTAAGGTTTTTTAATAGCAAGAGTTTCATATATAAAATAGCAACTAGTAACTTCTTATTACGTCAAACAACTACACCATTTTTGTTTACTATGGGACTTTCAACCTACAACTTATCAAGTACCTATATACCGTTGGGCTACAAACCCTCTGATTGTAACAATTAACTAACGTGATAATAAACGTGACAATCGATAACTAGCAAGTAAGTAACAATGGTCAATATATATAGATGTTTAGAAACCTTGAGTATATACTAGCTACTTTGCTTTGAAAATCACCATGTAGTTGTAATCAATCTTGTTATTAATCAAACCATCTAAAAGTTGTATGCTCATGCGGATTTAGTTGACGTTGAGTGGAAATATTCCCGCTCTAACTCGTGGGTTTGTTTCGTGACACGCGATAAGCATGGGTTGGAACCCTAATGATTTTATAAACGATTCAAGTTAAGTTATGGTTTTGGATACTCATTTGTTGTTTACTTTCTAAACTATGACATAGTGTTCACATGGAAAGATTTTAAAGCGAAATACATTTTCGCCCTTTCAAAGAAAATTCTAACACCAGTTAATCTTGATTCATTCCACTAGCAAGGAAAGTATCGAGTTTAATTTTATCCTAACAGGTTGATTTAAGCAGATAGTAACCATCGTCGATTTCAGTAGTTACAGTTTCAGTATCTATCATACCAAACTTGCAAAAACCTTTTAAGACCAGAAAGGAAATAAAATGCTTATAGCATGAATGAATAACCTTAGTTTGGTAGCTTAACATTTGCCTCCTCTAGTACTAATATTGTTCCTTTCTCTCTCACGAAGATCACATGTTTTGTATTTAGTTGATGGTGTAAAGACTTCGTGAGAGGTCACCTATCTTTGTGGTATTCTCACATGAACACGATTAATTGTGGAGTTAGTTTCAAAGCGTATAGATGATATTTGAGACATGACATTTTCTACGACAAAGTATTTCTGGTATAAACAGAACCAGATTCATATCGAGAAACTTTCGTGATGGCCCAAGAGGGCACAAAATCACAAATTAAACAAAAAAAAAAGTGGTCAAAATAGGTCGGGCCAAAACGAATTGGATTAAGCGAGTCGATCAAATACTTATTTACTTAATAAACAAAAGTGTTACAAAACCGCATGACATTGGTGAACACTCGTCCGAATGCACGAAAGTGTGATGCGATAAAACCCGATCAATTCAATGATCAAACTAATGAACGTCACCCACTCTCCTAGTTTTCCATCATCACCTCGTCCTGCCAAAACTAAAAATAAATTATGAGAACATAAATCAAACTTGGGTCACATAAAATACCAATTCTCTTTTCCTTGTCACTCCACCACAAACTCATTGGCGCAATTATTTATTACACATAACAAAAGCAAACAAAGGACGACCAAAGTACTTTGGTACATGCAAATCCTCCAATCCTCAAACGACACCGATTCCTTTGCTTTTCTTCCTCGACTTTCTATAACTACAATCATTTCAATCTCACAACGACTGTCTTCACTTCAGTTACAATATTAAGCTTGCATCAACAAAGAATGCAATAGGTTTATCTTTTTTTCATGTAATTTGGTTTCACTTCTTCCATCTAATGTGTCTGTTCATTTTATGTAGCTTCATGGTAATGTTTAGGGATGAGATCGTACCAGCGTACCGTGAATCATGCCAGATCTATCGGTATGCCGGTACGGTATGAGTTCCCAAAGTAAAGATTTAAAGTTTAGAATTTGGTTTTAAAACATTCGTATTCAAGTATAGTAATCGAACACAAATTTATTACTTTTTATTTGATTCAAATTCAAATTAATATATATTATATCAGTATATATTTAATATTTTAATTTGGGCAAAATTCATAAATAATAAATGTTTATTACAAAATATTTAAACCCAATAGCTCATACTATTTGTATTTTAATTTTGAACTTATTATCATGTGGTATTATAGTTACTTTAAAGTTATATTTGTGTGCTTTACAATTATATTTGTGTGCTTTACAATTATGATTATGGTTTTTGAATTATTTTTTAACATATGTGCACTTGAATCAAATTGAATTTATCCTAATTCAGTTCGAATTTGAGTTTAAAGTACGAATCTAATCGATTTTCGAACATGACATATAATACGAATAGGAATTTGAATCGAATAATTCAACTTTTAAACAAACACGAGTCGAATACGAATACTAGCAAAAAAATAAATTATTCGGTCGAAAATTCGTTATTCGATTCGATAAACACCCCTACACTTCGGTAGTTGGCCCTGTGGTAGAGGCTTGGCTTATGTCTTTTAGTGGGAGGTCATAAGTTCATTGCTTGCCCATCGTGTTAGCTTAGAAAATGGTGTAATTTAGTAGTAACAGTAGCGGTAGCAGTAGTATAGTTTGCGGTTCAAAAAAACCGTAGTTAGTATGGAAATTTGTATGAATCATCATAGTTGTGAGAATTTTTTTTTAAAAATGTTATTTTGTTAGAAGTCTTTTAAATTTTGGTATGATTTTTTAGACTCTTTTACATCTAGTGTTTTCGTAGTTTGATACCATGGTTTGTGTCATTTTTTAAATTAAACATGTAGTCTAGTTCTTGTTCAAACATTATGTACATGAATATATATATATATATATATATATATATATATATATATAAAATTTATTTGACAATCATTGATTTATTCTTTGTTCTTGATGAAATTAACCTAACCTAATTTTAACCCATCAACCAGAATTGAAATCCTTATAAAACATGGACGAGACTCCGACTGCAATCGATTTCTTGAAATGCCTTGAACCCGATATGGCACTCAAAATACTTACATGTCTTGATAAATCAACCGACCTGTTGCGTGCATCTGCTGTTTCTAGACACTGGCGGAATATTGGTGTGTATTATTCCACTTTCTATATTTAAACCTTTATTAATAATAAATAATAATGTATCATTATATTTATTACTCCGTATTTATTAACTTTCATGTATGAAAAATATAGTGGTTTCTAATGGACTTAGCAAGAAGCTCCGTATGACAAAATATCCAGAGCTTGCTTGCATTACTCATATAGTCCAACCGAGTTGTCATGACAACTCGGCTGACACTCTGAGAGATCATTGGGTCTACGCTTCTCTTTTCAAGGCCATCAACTCATTTAACGTGGCTTATTGCATTGAGGCCCCCGTGAGTGCCTCTAGCACAAACAACTACCCAGAAGAAACTTTTAAGAATACTATGATCTCTGTAAAGACCAGAACCATACGTCAAGGTAATTACTGGTCAAGCAACGGAAGTTATGACCCCGAAACACCCGAGACGTTGATATACAAAGTGATGCCTAGTTTTTGTGTCGTGATCCAGATTTTGTTACATCCTTTCCAAGGTTTGCCTTTTCCGATCCCTTGACATATTCTTTAATGTAAACAGTTTGGGTTGAACCGTGAACCTGTTAGCTAAACAGGTCGTATTCATGTCAATTAGACAGGTTTGTAATTTAACAAATTTAGTTATTTTTATTTTTATTACTGTAAGTATGTAACTGTTTCATATACACTCATATTTATGTTGTAAAATGTAAATTTGAAGTACTAAACTACAAATATAATACACGAAAATATAAAAAAAAAGTTTGGGAGTTAAACATGTCTCAATCATATCAACCCGTGAATAGCCGTGTAAACGAACCGAACGAATATGAACAAGGGCATGTTCGTGTTCATTCATTTAACTTCAAACAAACATGAACACTTCGAACAAATACTTTGTGTTCATGTTCGTTTGTTTAAAAAATGAACATGTCCGTGTTTGTTTATTTAAAATCTATACGAACAATTCACGAACATAATTGAACAAAAATAAACAAACATAATTGAACAAAAGAAACATAAACAATTCAAACGGACATATATGAACAAAATATAATTAATGAACATGAATAAACGAACGTTACTTCACGGACATAAATGAACGATCGAAACATATGTTCATGTTCATGTTCGTTTGTTTAATTAGACGAACACAAACTTTTTGTTCATGTTCGTTCGTTTGCTAAATAAACGAAGTTCCCGCCGACCGGTTCATGAACTGTTCACCGAACGTTCGGTTCGTTTATAGGCCTAGATCTAACTGGCATTCATTCATATGCACAGGTTTGTTTGAAACGGATTTCTCTACCCACGCACCTCGATTTGTGCGATTCCGAATGGGTTATCCGAATTTTTTTTTGAAAGAGTTGAATTATGATTTCATTAAGGCACAAGAATGTGCAGATGGCAAGTTTATCTGGACATACACATCACCTATTTTCCCTATGGTGAGTTCATTTTTCATTTACTTTTATTTATAAGTTTAAAAGAATATATACAGAATTACAAAGTTTGTTCTTTAAATATAGTTGTTTTATGGATCGGGTCCTTTAAAAAGTTTACTTTTACTCGTCCTTTATGTGATAAATTACCTCGTTTTTGGTCCTTTTGACTAACGACCATCCATTTTTTCAGTTAAGTCTTGGCATGTGTCATGCATGTGAGAGCAAATACTATTTATTAATAAGGGTGGAAATTACCCTTTGCTCACATGCATGGCAGATGCCAAGACTTAACTGAAAAAATGGATCGTCGTTAGTTAAAAGGACTAAAAACGAGGTAATTTTCACATAAAAGACAGTGAGTGAAAGTAAACTTTTTAAAGAACCTTTGTAATTTTGTCAAGAATATACTTGCAGTACTCATGTAACAATATGACATATTTCATTAGAATCAGAAAAACCAATTTCAACTGATCGAGTTGCCTGAACCCGCGGTCTGCATTGGTGGCTATATGCAACTTGAGTTACGGGGCCGGGTTAAGAATATATCGGATGGGAAATATTATTTAAGGTAAGTAAAGTATTCGTTTTCCTAATCGTTCAAATTAGCGTATATTCTTGTTGGTGACGTTACTCGTGTTTACAGTATGGCTTATTTTCAAGCGATGGGGAGAGAGTTAGCACCTGCATTTAGTTTCGAGTTTGAAGAAGGATCAAACAATAAATATCTAGCGTATGACGCTAAGAAATTTAAAAAAATGTATTCCATGCGTTGTCGCAGTTGCAGACACCCTAGATACAAAATAACTTAGTAGGGTGTACTAAGTATTGACGGGTTCGAAGCCGAGTCATGGAGCTGGAATGGGTTTCTTAAAGCCATGTTATGTTTAATAGCAGTTTGTTTTCAGTTTATTATTGTAGGAGTCTAATTTGTAGACAATGGGATGCTTGGTTGGTTTGTTTTGAGATACATATGTTGCAATGAATAGGTGTGTGTTCTCTAAAATAATTGGCGTACGCTATTATGACCCCGCTTAAAATTTTCTGGTTCTGCCACTCCTGATAATATACAAATTTTCAATTTGTGTATATATTATTGGTATGCCCTTTTTTTTCTTCGGTATCACGTACATTTGGTATTTGATTGAAAAGGTTTATGCGAGTTTGTATATTATTCCTATTAATTCGTATATTATTGGTATACCTTTTTTTCACCAATTCGTTTATGCAAATTTGTCTTTATGATATTGTGTGAAAAGATGAAAAAATTGCCAATTGAAAGGTTTTTTCGATCTTGCTAGAGTTACGGTGAAACACAAGAAATCATCTCTCTTATAAGTTATAACTCTTCAACAATTACATCTTTTATAACTCTTATTGAAATTATATACATTTATTTAAAAACAAATGTACTAATTTAATTAATAATGTTTCGCAATTTTTTACAAGTTTTTCAAATAATATGTCGCATTTATTTATTTTTTAAAGGAATCTCACAGAAAGATTCATCATCTGTTACATCTACTCATCCCACGATTCCGAATCAACAGACCCCGTTACCGAGATAAGGCAACTCTTTTTGAAAGTCATAGTAAAAAGAACTGTGTCGTCTAACTTCTTTCACAAAGAAATGGTGTAAGCGGAAGGGAAGGCGTGAATCCTCGATCCTAGCTAGTTTGATCTGTCGAAATAGGGTTCCCGGTTGGCTTTGTATGAAGAAGCCTATCTTTCTAGCCCTAAGTGAGCCATAGATTGTGAGTGAGCTTTCGGGGAGTAGAGAGCGAGCGTATAATACATGTGGAAAAATTCTTTCTATTTTCAATTTTTTGAAAGGGAAGAGACGCTTCTCGCAAGCAACAACCATCTATATAGCGAGAGAGATCCCTTGTCTTTGTCGCCTACCTATGTATAGAATAGCACGATAGAGGCCCTAATCTATAGCAAGAGTCTAACCGCCTGCATTGATGGACTGAAGTAGGAATGAGAATAACCTAGTCTCCTTATGATTATGAAGTAAAGCAATGGAAGAGAGGAAACAGGCATAACCGGGAACCATCTACGGCTTGAACACTCCTTCTTGCCTTTCAATCTCGACCTACGCTTGGAGGGAATAGTGGCTTTCTTGTAGTAAATGAATCAGAACATATAGGTAGCAACTATCTCGAAATGGATAAGTAAGCTCCCCCATTTTTTAATGAGTATGGGTGAAAGGCCCTCTTTCACCTACGACTTTCTCATCAGAGAAAGAGGTAGTGATTCTAGGACTAGAGGGAAGTTCAAGTTGACCAATGTGATAGGCGAAGAACTAACTTCTCTGGTGTCCGTCAAAGGATTCGGAGGTAGGGGATGACCTGTAATGAATCTGGCTGTTCGGGTTAAAAGGAAGGGCCTCGTCGAAATCATCGGCTTTCTGCCCAACGGCACGGCCGTGGCCCTATTGTTTAAGAATAAAAAAATAATTAGCCGTTGGAGTTAATAAGTAAAGTTTAATTTTTTTTTTTACTTTTTAAATATATATTATTTTGGATGTGAAAAAAAAAAGGAATGGCAATCATTAAAAAATCTCGCACACAGAGAGAAAAAAAACTATATTTTCTTTTTAATACATGGAAATTTTTTATTATTTTTCTATTTTTTTAATATAGCGAGATATTCTTTTTATTATTTTGGAGGAGACATTCTCATAATTTACGGACTTTCTCGTCCTCTCTTCTAGTCAACGAGATTTTATGGATATGCCTCGTTGACTAGGAGATTTATGATAATTCACCGTATATCTTCTAGCAAGCGAGATATACCCATAAAGTCTCGGTGACTAGGCAAAATCGAGACACGTGTAATTACACAATTGATTCTATAAATTGGAAAATCTAAAAATTTTAATGTTATTCTTATAACGTGGGTTGGTCAAATATGTAAATATGTGATTAGTTTTCAAATAAACACATATATAGATAGGGTGCATGACAAGTGTTTCTCACGTTTACAATATAAATACTTTTTACACCAGTGTTAATTACATATTTTCTCCTAATTTTATAGCGTATCAATTACAATATAAATACTTTTTACACCGGTGTTTCTCATTTTTACAATACAAATACTTGAATTTAACATTTTAAGCTAATTTCAATTATCAACTATAATGATGTAGTTTATGATTTATGAGCTTGAACAAGGTAGTTGAGGTGTAACATCAAATTTTTGGTAGAGATTAACTTGACTATTCAAGAAATGACAGTATATGCTAAATCAAGATCACAAATCAATATCAATATTTCTCGTATCGTTTGATGTAGACTTGAAACAATAAATACAATAAACACATGATGAAAAATGACATCTCAAACGAGCGGGTAGCATCATCTTTCCATTCTCGAAGACTTCTACATCGTTTAAATTGTATAAATTTCGAAAAAAGACAACGATAAGAATCCATGAATTTTGTTTTTGTGTTTAATTTTAGGTCTTATGGATGACTAAAACTTATTGAGATGATCACTTTCGTTGAAAGCATTGATGGTGATGATGACGGTTATGATGAAGATAAGTGATTTAAAAACACGATAACTCTGGTTAGATAGATACAAAATATTTAATATTTGATAACAAACTAGTTAAAATTCGAATCCAGATAACGAAATTAATTTTATTTGTTTAGACGGTTTAAAGCTACATGCATAACATATATTGATGTACGATTAATGGTGTTTTAAAGGAATTTTGTTTGTTAAAGTGTTAACACAACAAAAGCATGACAATGAAAACTTAACACCTTAAATTCATGAAACGGGACCCACATCAACCCTACCTCTTTACACGTGTCAAATCACCAATGGCTTCAAGTGGGCCACCTTCCTCACACATAATAAATATTGTTACATATCTAAGATTTTAAACATTATGTCATTTGATCATATTTCTTGATCAACATTTTACAAACATTTCACAACATCAAAACCAACAAATAAAAACCTTTAAAGATGGAGAGCACCGATTCATCGACATGTTCACAATACCCGAATCTCCCACCCGGGTTTCGGTTTCATCCAACAGATGAAGAACTAGTCGTTCATTACCTAAAGAAGAAAGCTTCTTCGATCCCTTTGCCCGTTGCCATCATAGCCGAGGTTGATCTTTACAAGTTTGATCCATGGGAGCTACCAAGTAAACCATCTTTACCCTCGTGTTGACTCGGTTTAGTTATTAATCGTATATTTTAAACGCGTAAGCGTGTTTTTTTCATTTTCTTTGATTAGGCAAAGCTATTTTTGGTGATCAAGAATGGTACTTTTTTAGCCCACGCGATAGGAAATACCCTAATGGAATGAGACCTAATCGCGCTGCCACATCGGGGTATTGGAAAGCTACTGGAACTGATAGACCGATTTTATCATCGACCGGAGATCAAAAGGTTGGAGTTAAGAAGGCACTTGTTTTCTATGGTGGAAAGCCGCCAAAAGGGATTAAAACCAATTGGATCATGCATGAATATCGACTTGTTGAAAATGCTTCTTATAAGTCACCAGCCGTCAATCTATCAAACAAAAAGAACTCTTTACGGGTACATTATTAATCTATATTATGTTAATACAGATTCAAGATTCATTTTCTTGTATATATATGTAGCTCGACGAATGGGTTCTGTGTCGTATTTATAAGAAGAACAACACGAGTAGACCGACAGACAGAGATATGGACAATGACTACATGGAAAACATGATTGCTCTCAAGGCTACAAACTCCAACGGATTGATCGACAACAACCAAGAAACTTACTTTGAACTATTGAACAATGAAGACGGATCAAGAATGCGACAAAGCAACTCTATATCCAAACTTGGTTCTTCAAGTTCCTCATTGAAATCCGGAGTTTCTTCGATGATTTTGAACCCCGGGAAACGCTCATACCCGACTACTCACTATTGGAATCTTGACTCCGCCGAGAAAAGGTTTCATTCGGACGATGACATCAACGGAATGATGGACCGGAATGGTTCATTCATCTCTTTGTTGAACCCAACTCAACAAGGCATTGGTGGATTCCATCCTAATACAGTCTTGGGCTCCCTTGGTGATCCTACTTTCTCTTATCATCTTTCTTCACTAAATTGGCATACCTAAAATTTACTTTTAGTGTTTGGTAAGTGAAAGAGATCATTGATGGTATTACTCTATAATGAAAACATTACTATACTAGTTATTATAATCATAATTACTTATATAAAACCATACATTTGTTCTTGACATGTAAACTTTTTCTGAAATTTCAACTTTCCCTAAATAGCTATCATATCTTAAAACCTAGTGATTAAACCTCATGAGCGACTAAATTTATATTTACTGGTGTATACAACGTCGACATTATCACAGTTCTCTACTTCAAATATTGAACGGACCGGTATATATATATAGTTGCTAAATGCAAGGTATTCCCATACATATTAACTAGCAATTGTTTGTATTCATCCTTAAGAAAAAGGAAACATTTAGATCTTTAAGATTAAATAGAAATATAAACTTTTCATCCAATAAGCTATAATTAAAACCATGGGAGAAAGTTGAGATCATTCTAAGACTATTACTGATCATCTCCATCAAGCAAAACCAAAAACTCTTTTCCTTCTTAAGACTCTAATATAATTTGATAATAATAACTATGTCAATAATGTCGTTGATTGACAACGACAATCAATCAGCATCCAAAAGAACCATCTAACATATCAACACGGTTAATGATGAAGGTACCCGGTACTATGCTTGAAATAAATATTTCATGTCAGCAAAAGTAAGGCGAGTTTGCGAGCCACCATTATTGTCGTCTCCAATTGCCGATGCCACCATTTTTCTTTTCTTTTTCTGCAAAAGATTATTAAACTCAATTAGTAATTCGGTAGGGGTGTAAACGAGCCGAGCCGTTCATGAGCTACTCATGATCGGCTTTTGCTAAAAGCTCGAGTCTAAATTGAAACGCATTTATAAATGAGCTTGAACTAGAGCTTCAAATCTCAAGCTTGACAAATACACAATTACATAACATATACTGTTGTATAAAATAGTATAAACGAAAAATAACTAAATAATATATATAGACACACCCCAAAGTAAATTATAATTATAAAAAATAAATATATATCCATAAACATAAGATACTAATATATTTAATAAGTGATAAATGCATAAAGCTTGACCTTGAAATTTGAAAACACTAATAATGAGCTCTATCTCAAGCTCTCTTAACTTAAACGAGCCAGACCAGGTTTCACATATCAAGCTTAACTAGTGCTACGAGTCTGTTATTCAAGTAAATATATTTTATATAACATATATCAAATACTATTATGAAAAATAACTAGATAATATATTTATTTATGTGTATAGATATAAATTTATAATTATAAAACTAATAATGCATGCATAAAAATAAGATAATTATATATAATGAAGAGAAAACGAGCCGAGCTCAAGCTTGAATAATTATTAATGAGCTTGAGCTCTCTTAACTTAAACGGGTCGGCGCGTTTACACCCCTACAGTAATTAAAGTGTCGCATTTAACAAGGATTTCCAGAAATAGTATAAATGTGTTTAACTGGCTACCATATTTTTGTATAAAACTTTCGGTGTTTTTTAATACCTGAAGAGCTAAAATACGATCTTCAACAGTATCTTTAACAGTGAAGCGCAAAACTGTAACTGGACGGGTTTGGCCTATCCGGTGGGCCCTATCAATTGCTTGATCCTCTATCGTTGGGTTCCACCAGATATCCAGCAGAATCACATGACAAGCAGCAACCATGTTTAACCCTAGACTAGCCGCTTTCAATGACATAATTATAACACTCACCTACAAAAACAGAATTTCATAATAATAAGTCAAATCATAACAAGTATGGTTGATTTTATGATTACAATTACTGAAATTAGTTTTCACAAATGTAAATTGGTTATTACATATATATCTAATTTGTTTATTTACACGTATATAAACTTGTGATTTAATATATCTACTATATAGATATATAAATTATGAATTCTGTAATTTACAATTCTGCATTATATGTATGTTACAAATATTATATTTAGTTTTTATATATGTGTGTGAGAGAGAGAGAGAGACAGCCAAGCCCGAGCCTCCTTGGTATGGCTCATAGCCTCATACAACACCCTAATTCAAATTATGTTTCATCTCTTAACACGCCAAACAAGCAAAATTTAAAAATAGCTAAAAACATGTGAAACCCGGTAAAAAATCCCAAACTGAACCAAGTTGGCCTGCACAAAATACCCATTCTGACCCGAACCCAATTGACCCGGCACCCAATCCCGCACACATACCTCAGGAAGCTTGTTGAAATCCTTCACTGCTTTATCTCGGGCAACAACTGACATTGTCCCGTCAAGTCTCCTATAACCGATTGACGAATCCTTAAGACAAACTTCAAGCAAATCTAGCATCCCGGTCCACTGTGAAAACACAATTGCTTTCTCCTTAATATTGTGATCATTCATGGTTATAGATTTAAGGACTTCAATGGCAGCTTTCATTTTTGAGGAATCAAGTGCCTTTGCAGCCTCAATTTTCAAAGAGTCAACTGGTTGACTGGATTCCACTGAATCACGGTCACTGATCGATGCTGTAAGTGTCGATTTACAGAGGACCGAGGATTTGTTAAGAATCGTTTTGCATTCTGAATGCGGACACTCGTTTTCGTCACTTGAAAGATGTTCAAGGATGCATTGATTGCAGAAAACGTGTTCACAAGTTGTTACAACCGCGTCTTCTGG
Organism: Bidens hawaiensis; assembly: GCF_021521415.1. Taxonomy (NCBI): domain Eukaryota; kingdom Viridiplantae; phylum Streptophyta; class Magnoliopsida; order Asterales; family Asteraceae; genus Bidens; species Bidens hawaiensis. Next base: position 512,305 of record NW_027491887.1, on the reverse strand, counting down.
CGGATCCTAGAGAATTATTTATACAAATAAGATAAAGAGTGAAATATATAAATGAAAACTTTCCTTGTTTACAAGGGTTGATATTGTAAAAAAATCAATATGCTTTCTCATTTTTCATGAAAAAGTCACTCAACATAATTTTGTCATATAAAAGTCCCTTCACAAGTCAAAAAAACAAGATTAAAATCATTCAACACAATTTTGCCATATTGAAGTCCTTATATCCGTCTAAAATGCATGTACTTGTGAAAACAAAGAATTAAATAAGATTATATATATATTTATATAAATGCAAAAAGGTAAAAAAAATGTTTTTTATTTATCAAATCTTGACAAATTTCAAAATCACGAGTCATTATTTTAAATATTTTTTGACAAGTACATGCATTTTAGTCTATAGACAAGTGTGGGGACTTTAAGATAGCAAAATTGAGTTAAGGAACTTTTTCATGTTTGTTAACACGTGCGGGGAGCCGGGGATATGCACTAAAATTATGTTGAGGAACCGTTTAGAAAAAAATGAGAAAGTATGTGGGTTGTTATAAATTTAAGGGTTGAAACAAGCCGAGTCGCTCGCGACTCGAGATCGGATTGATAAAAAGCTAGAAACGAGACGAGCCTTATCGCCGAGCCCGAGTTTCAAATAAAGCTCCATCGAGTCCGAGCTCAAGCCTTGTGTATTTTTAATTTTTGAATTTTATGGACTTCTATGTATTAATTTCACACTGCATACTCGAGCTCCAGCCAAGATTTGGCTTATTTAAAGTACTACACGCACGAGGTCGAGCCTTGCTTAAGCTCGTATAAGGGTTTTCTCAAAATATAAAAAACTAACTAAAATTTTATATTAATTAATTACTTAATAATAAACGAGCCGGACTTGAGATTTTAATAAAGAGCTCGAAACGGGCCCGGCTCGTTTACACACACCCCCCCCCCATCTCCTTATGATATTATTTATTAACACTATATATAATGGGTGTAGAGAAATAATGTACATACATTACATATGCTGCAAATTGCTAATGAAGCTTCTAAACAGTTTAAAAGACGGTTTAGTTTTTGTTGAGGAAGTTGTTTTGCCTTTTCAACAGATAACCTCCTCCGGTAACTACTCGAGCCACATCGTTTAACAAGTAAAGGGTGATCGCATGCTTGACGAAGGCGTAAAAGCATTAACAATATGTTTACATAGTTTTCTTTGACCGTTCCAGCTGCAGCATATTTCTGAAATTAAGAAGTTAAATGCTATAATTCTATAATTGAAATTATATATAAAAAAAAAGATATAAAGAATAGTCTAGTATGTTTACAGATTTTCGACAATTAGCTTAACCTATTTACATTTACATAACTAACAAAAAAGTACGAGAGGTTTAAACGAGCAAGACAGCTCATGAGCTACTCGAGATCGGCTTAAAAAAGCTTGAATCCAGCCAAGCTTAAACGAGCTTGAGCCTAAAAAGTAGCTTGTTTAATAAACGAGCCTGAGCCAGAGCTTCACTCATCAACCTCGAGCTGCCTCGCGAGTCAAGACGAGCCTATAATTTATATAATTTTGATTTAATATATTTATTGCCTAATTATGATATGACTGAAATATATATTTTATTTTATGTCCCCGCTATGTAGCTCAGTTGGTTAAGTGGGCGTAAGACTTGGAACAATAACCTAGAGGTCGTGGGTTCAAAACCGATCCTAAGTGCCAATCGCCTTGCCGCTGAGGCTGATTTAAATCTCACGTGATGGGCCTGGGACGGTCTGGCGTGGGCCTGTTTACGTGTCCGGAACAACACGTTTTTCGTTCGTTTTGGAACAATAAATATATATTTTATGTTATATAACATTTTTAGTTACAAATATACATAAGTTTAAATATTATGATTTAAAAATAAAAAATGAGTCAAGCTCAAACTTTAAAAATAAAGCTCAAAACAAGCCTATTATATTTATTAATTTAATTTAATATATATTATATAATAATTATTGTTAAATATAAAATTATGATATAAATTGCTATTAAAAATGTATAAAAACTAACAAATATATAATGAACGAGCCCAGCTCAAACTTTAGAACTAAAGCTAGAAACCAGCTGAACTCAATCTTAACAACCCAACCTCCTGCTAAGACAAGCCCTGGCCCGCCTCGTTTACATCCCAAGTAATAAACGCCATGAAAAAATAGCATCACAAAGTAAAAATGAAAACGGCACAAAATTTGGTTTTGCATGATCACAAGTACAGATCCGACTATATATAAATGATTAAAAGCAGTTTTTAGCCCAAAAGAAATAAACTTTAAGCAAATACCATATAAAGGGGGTGTTTGGGATTGCTAATTTTCACCAACTTATAAACTTTTTGAGAAGTAATAAGGTTTTTGGGATTGCTTATGTTGTGAGAGAAAAAATTCCATAAGTTATATTTTGTAATTAACTTAATGAAAAGTTATAAGGAGGTAAAATAAGGAATCCCAAACACCCCCAAAAAGTTAAGATAGTATTTGTATAACACTAAATTATTCATGAATAAAGAAGCTAAAAAAACATACTTCAAACAGAGCACGTGCTTCGGCCTCAAGACTTTGGTAAAAACTGCGCTCCTCAGCGCTAAAGTCAACTCTTTTCAAAATAATAGTTTTCGATGGCAATGAGATAATTGGTTCTCCCTTAAGAAGAGTACCTACCCCAAAAAAAAATTGTTACAAATAAATCAAATTTATTTCCTTAAAACACTTAAAAGAAATATAAAAAGGCACAAATTTTATAATGTGAACCTTTTGTGCGGCGAAGCATGATAGTCTTTAAAATAACCTGCAACTTTTTATACCCAAGGTTCGGATTCCTTTGAATCGGGGCCTTTATCTGGGTACAAAACTTTTTATATACAGAATACGGGTCATATTTTAAAAACCGAAAATAACTATACAAATCATCAATGGAGTTTTGTATAGGAGTTCCCGATAAGCACCATCTTCGTTTAGCTCTAAGCCCCCAACAAGCACGAGCCACTTGCGTTTTATAATTTTTAATACTTTGCGCCTCGTCTAATATCACTCTAAACCACCTCAACTTAGCTAGAGGACAAGCAGTTGATTCGGTTGGCGGGTATTTTCTTTTTTTGGTTGGTGAGATTTTAATCTTGGTTTCATCATCATCTTCATCAAATGGTTGCTTTGGTACCTCCATGCTTACAATTGCATATGTCGTGATGATGACGTCGTATTTGGTTAATTCAACAGGATCTTTGGTACGGTTTACTCCATAATATACTAAAACGGAAAGATTCGCTTCGTTAGTTACTTTGTTTTGTAATTCTTCGCACCATTGACGAAGGACACTTGTAGGGCATACAATGAGCGTGCCTGCAGATAGACTGGTTGTTGGATGAACCGAATGGTTTGTGTGTTCGTCTTTGTCTAAATATAAAGTTTCTATTTTTTTATCTTTTGTTTGAATGTTGGAAACACTAGAGGATGGAGGTGATCTTTCCTTTAATATAAGGGCAATTGCCGATACGGTTTTACCAAGCCCCTGCAAGATAGTAAACGCAGTGGTTAAACAGGATGATTGATGAGAAATAAAAATTTATATACACTATATAGTAGGGTTGTAAACGAGCCGAGACGAGCCAGGTTGGGCTCAGGCTCGGCTCATTTACCTTTAAGAGCTGAAATGCTGAGCTAGAGCTCGCTTGTGGCTCATCAAGCCAGCTCGTTTAATATTTAATTCAATTTAACGTTTTTTTATTACTTGATGATTTTGAAATTAACTAATTTTATATTTTTAATCATATACACTGCAGCAGGGCCGTTCGGTTCGGTTCGGCTTCAAGCAAGCTCGTTTATTGTTTTAAAATAATTTATATTTTTGCACATGCAGATATATAAAAAAATATTATTTTTAGCATACACGTAATACATAATTAATAACTACAACATTAATAATTTATATATATTAAAATGGGTTATACTTTTGAGCTATAATATATATTACTGGGTTTGATTGATTGATTGATTTTGAGTTATAATATAATATATTAATATTTGGGCTTTAATTTAAACGATCCAAGTAAACCTTGGCTCGGGCTCCACTCGTAAAAAGTTTGAGCCGGCTCATGGCTCATCGAGTCAGCTCGTTTATTTTTAAAATAGAAAACAATTTTATATTTTTACACATATTGACATATAAAAAGGTAATATTTTTAACATAAACTTAATGCATAAATAATAAACTGCAAAATTATATATTAAAATTTGGATTATATTTTTGGGTTATAATGTCTATATATAAAAATTTGGGCTTTAATTTAAACGAACCAGCAAGTGAGCCAACAAGCCAAGCTTACCTTGGCTTGGGATCGACTTGACTCGTTTACAAACAAGCCAATTTCAAGCGACCTTTTCTCAAGCAAGCTATGAGCTTTTTGAACAGCTCTACACTACATTATTAAACGAGGCTGAATTATATATAATAAACTGAAAGGAAATATGAATAGAAACTTGATCATCTGCAAGAATTCCTCCACAGCAGCGTGTGCTTTTTGTCTCCCTTTTTGACATCCATGATAAAGCAATTCGCTGTTACAGTAAACCTTAACAGTTATACAAATGAAAACTAGGCTTAACAACTCAATATTAAGTGAAAATCAAAATTCTTGAGCAAACCTGGTGTCTCAAAAGTGGAACCAACAAGCCATTATCTGACTTTTTATGTTGAGTAACAAGTGTTGGAGCACTCTTTACACACTCCAATTGTTTCGTATTTGACATATCACATACACGAGGCCCACTGGTAGATTCTTTATCCACTTCAGGTAAAGTCTCATAATCTATCGCAATGTTTCTTGATAGATTTTGCATTAAATGTTCCTCTGATTCAATATTACCATTATGATTTGTACTTGATGAACCAACATACAACAGTTCATCAAACGGTATGAAGAACTCATCACTAATAAGATTCATCATTGGGTCCGGGATCTCCAATGTTTGGTGGCTGTTTGTAACTGAATACATTCCATCAGGTATCCCAAAAGTATCATTGATCTCAGATTTAGTTTCATAATTATTGAATAATGAAAAATCTTGAGCAACATCATGATTTGCTATCCAAGGGGTAACGTGTTCAGGAACTGACATCGGCCAATCAAAAGTATCATAAGTGACAGGTAAGTTTGTTTGAGAGGCGAAAAGATTATTGTTGTGAGGTTCAAAATGCTCATTAGCCCCATGAGCCGACTCGTTACAGGGTGCAGTACTTGATTGTGGATCAGCCTGGAGGTTCTGCACAATATTCATGACACGGTTATTAAATTGGTTAGTTGTTTGTTATATTGTAATTCTTATAATCACACTACTTATAATTGAGACATATGTTTGAAATATTATCATGAAACACAATTTGATATAAGTTTATCGTATCAGTATCTGTTAATTTGTGGTACAACCGTACAACTGTACAAGTACACGTTTGCAGGCATGTGTGGGGCTAACACCCCAAACAATTATAGAGGTAACACCCTAGAATAACAATCCTATGATTCAATCTTCATACACGGCACCTGAACACGGTATCCAAATAACATAAAGTACTAAGAAATAGCATCAAACTTATCTTTACTATATTATACTGCATAACACAAGAGCATCTTAAATTTTAAGTAATGCAACTATTAATGCTAATTGTACAACAGTTGATGCATGTGGTTAATAGTTCAAGGGGCAAACTTGTCTTTTAGAGCATTCCCAACCCATTCCCAATATTATTGTGAGGAGAGTTTGTAAATTATAGGGTGATTTTTGAGTGGTTGTGAGTGTAAATTGTAGGGTGGAGAGAGAAAAGGTAGTGATTTTTTGTAAATTTGGGAAAACTTTGTTTGTCCCTATTTATTTTTTAATATTCGTTGAATTGGTTGTGAGTATAGGAGAGAGAAAGCTGTAATGATAAAGATATAAAGTAATATTATTTAATTGAACAAGAAAGAGAGATGTAGTGTTTTGTAGTATAATTATAAAGATGAGGATGGAGATCCGGATGAGAATTACACTAAAAATCATTATCTTTTTCATGTCATTTTCAGTCAAATAAAATTTTTTCATACCTTTGTCATTATTATTTCTCTCTCCCCTCACAAGTACTTTCAAAAAATATTAAAAAGTTATACGATGTGAACTATAAAAATCCAAATTTGACTTTCTCACATAACATGTTCTCTCTCCTCTACTCACAAACTCACTCACGTATTTATAGGGCACGAGCTGAGAATGCTCTCATCCACATGAACTTTTGTGTTTATATATAGAATATTTACAATCTTACCCCCTCATACATTTCTTTTTAAACCAACTTCCCTCCACTATGTTTAAACCGCCATAACTTTTTCATACGTTAACACAAATTATACCATAAAAACGAGCACTTTATTTTCTCTAATTGAACATGGTTTGCTATAGCTTCTTTTAAAATTATATAAATTTATCATGTTAACGAGATTACCGAAAGGGTTTTTTTCGAGCCTACACGGGTTGAACTAGGGTTGATGTTGAACAACAAAATTGGATTAATTAGGTTAACATACATTCACTCTAATCACTTAACATTCATTCAAACAGATTGACAAAATAATAATAATAATAATAACAATAATAATAATGAGACGATCAAACCCTAAGTAGTCAAAATACAATAATAATATACCTCGGCACCATGTGACTGTTGTTGTTCTCCGATGGAATTGAAGAGCAAGTCAAAATCCAACGGTTCGTCGTCAATGGCGGCGGTTACGTCAAACCGGTAACCGTCATCGTAATCGTCAAACGGCCAGCCGTACGAAGGACTATTACTACTACTAGTACTACCGTTGGCCATGATCATCGTCAATCACAATGCTGATGATATCATAATAAGTTTGTTGTTTGAAGGTTGAATGAAGGTGAATTGAGCCCTAATAATAATAATACTATTATTATTATTATTATTGTGAGTTTTTGTGACGAATGAATGGAGGATTAGTGACAGGTGGTGTATATGGAAATCCAACCAATAATTTTGTGTTATCTTTTTCTTCTTCATTGTCTTTTTTTATATATATATATACGCTAGTTTGAGGACGTGTATTACACTGGGAACTGATGAAACTTTTAATATATAAATATTAAGCAAAATACAATCAACAATATAATTATTATCATGTATTGTTAATACGATTACAATTTACATTAAAATTACATAAATTAAAAAAAAAACATTACGCATACACTACGTTGGTTGTTGTATTAGTTAATATAGCTTGTTTATTAAGAATCAAAATCTTTAGTTCATGCCGACTTGAAACTCTTGACAATGCGAAGTATAATTGTCCATGTGAGGTCTTTCATGTACAAACCAACCCTAGATAATGATTGACCTTGTCTTTTCTTTATGGTTATCATGAAACATACTGCAATAAGAAACCATCATCTTTGAATACTAACCTGTATGATTAGTTAATATCTTAGAAAGTTGTTACAATATATATGATATATTAGTAATTATTGAAATTGAGACAACTAATAAACCGCTATTGTAGCTTTCCAAATAAGTAAATCATTTGGATTTATAGTTAATCGAATTTTGATAAACTTCTGAACTATTGCCATAATATCTAAATTGACTTGTTGATCAGGAAACTTCAAATTTTGAATATTTAGATACATGTGATTATTATATATTTTGTGAAGATTGGAAAATTTTAAAAAGATTGAGATAGGTGAACATATCTTCAATTAATTTAAATAAATTGAAATTATATGCTAATTTAACATGTTTAAAATATTTAATAATATACAAATTAGGTGTTAAGTTATATACGTGTTGGCTAAAAAACTTAATGATTCTAGCTTTCCAAAATAAACAAAAAGAACAAATTAAATTGTTAGTATGTTGATTTATGGTAATGTAGTCAATATATATAATGAAAATTTTTAAGAAAGAAAGTATTTTAATTGACTTTTATTTTATATCTCTAAAAATACAACAAAAACTAAAATAAAGCAACGTTCCCACCACTTCAATCCCATTTCACATGCCTTCTTCCGTAGCTAAATTGTTTCATATTACTACTTAAGGATAAAGATAAAGTTAAAATATAAAAAGAAAAGCGAAGATATAATAAGCATTAAGACATTCCATGTAGTAGACCAGAACCGATGCTTAAGACTCTGGTTTGTCCTTTTAGGCTTCTTAAAACATCTCGAATAAATCAAGATGTTTAAGAACGTCATAACAATAGAAAAATGCATGAACTTGCATTATGATAAGGAAGTCAATGTCTCCTACAAAATGTAACATAAACTAAAAGCTACACATTTCAAACAATTATAAAAACTAATAACTTCGATCATATACAACGAAAACCCACCATTTCAAAGTCATAGCTTCCATAAATGAACATCGGTGCAAGATCACCATATTTAGCAGCACCAATCATCCCATTCAAATGTCGTGTTCTTCCATAATATTAAAATATACATTAAGTGAGTAAGCAGGTGTTACAAATAAAAATTAGTTGATGCCTTATAATCAAATAAGCAATGAACACGTCCTACAAATCCATGTGAATACACGATTTATTGAATATTGCATAATTAGTTATTTGAGTTGTTGGCAAAGTCTAACAAAACTATGATAATTTCTTCCTCATTCACAAATTAAGATCATTTTAAAACTAATAACACAATGCTAACATAGAAGCTTCTAGTACAGATGAGCGGAGTGTGTGCGTGAGACAATGTATAAGACTCAAAATCAAAATAAACTCGATCTCAACTTATAAACCAAAGTACAAACCCTAATTTTTGTTTTAGGAGGAACAAACATACGCTGTGGAGGGAGTGAAGGGGCTACGGTAGACGGTGGGAGGAGCTGCAGTAGCGGTAGTGGCAGTGGTCCAATGGCGGAATGGTGTCATGGCGTTTGGGAGTTGGATCTACATCGGCAATGGCGAGGAGTTGGATCTAAATCTACAGTGGTGTTTGGGATAGGGTGTTCTAAACTGGAAGAGATCTGACCTGTTGGGTCGGATAATAACCCATGTGGTATCCAATAAATCCAAGAAACAAACCATATATGAAAACGGGTTTGAAAAAGGTAGAAGGGTTGAGAGAGTGACAAGTACAAAAGTGGGTATTCTTTTATTATAGTAGTAGATTCTTAAAACATCTTGAATAAATCAAGATGTTTAAGAACGCCATAACAATAGAAAATACATGAACTTGCATTATGATAAGGAAGTCACATGTCTCCTACAAAACGTAACATAAACTAAAAGCTACATATTTCAAACAATTATAAAAACTATTAACTTTGATCATATACAACGAAAACTCACCATTTCAAAGTCATAGCTTCCATAAATAAACATCGGTGCAAGATCACCATATTTAGCAGCACCAATCATCCCATTAATATCTTTCTCCCACTCAACAAACTGCAGTCGCATTTGCTTGCCTAATGTGAAACAACAAAAGTTGTGTCTCAAACTTCATGAGTATTATAAGGAAAAACTAAATACATTAAATTTGTAGCACGCTAGGTGTAATGCTTAATAAGTGACTTTAAAAGCAGAGACTTTCAAACCTAACATGCATATGTTACAACTCAAGTTAATCATAGCCTAAAATTCATTACAACATTATTTTATTAATACTTCATCTACATTTTTGGTGCTTAAAGGTTTGGTTGATTGTTTGGCATATGAGAATTATCATCATTGTCTTGACTTTCTATGAAAGGTAACACTAATCAACCTACGAAGTAAGATATTAATTTGCAAACATGATGTACCAAAGAATTAATTTGCAAATTTAACTTTTACAATAAAGTTGTTCAAATGTCGTGTTCTTCCTCAATATTAAAATATATATTAAGTGAGTAAGCAGGTGTTACAAATAAAAATTAGTTGATGCCTTATAATCAAATAAGCAATGAACACGTCCTACAAATCCATGTGAATACACGATTTATTGAATATTGCATAGTTAGTTATTTGAGTTGTTGGCAAAGTTTAACAAAACTATGATAATTTCTTCCTCATTCACAAATTAAGATCATTTTAAAACTAATAACACAATGCTAACATAGAAGCTTCTATTACGGATGAGCTGTAACATCCTACTTTCGATTATTATAATAAAAATAAATTTCGTTATTCATAGTGAGTCGTTATCGGTTTAGATAAATAGAATACGAGTTGGGCTAGTGTTGGGTAAATGAATATGGGTTATGGACTTGGGTTATGAAAGAAAGAAGGAAAGACCATGGGCTTAAGCCCATGATCCATGAATATATAAACCCTTAATATCCATTTAATCCTCATTCACACATATTCCATACACCACCCAAAACACACACTTAAGATTTCTCTCTAGTTCTCCCTTATCTCTAGCCGAAATCAAGAACGAAACCGAGCACCGACCCGAGGTAATGATAGTTTAATATTGTACGAGCCTAAAACGTTAGTTATAGTCGCGTAACGACGAGCCGACACCGTTAAACCATTTAAATCACAAGATCCGGGTGGAATCGGGTATAAACCGGACCTAAGATGAGTTTAGGGATCACCCTAGCTCAAATCTGGATCAAACGGGCGAAAAACAATGAAAACGGTGGAAGAACGAGTGAGATCTCGTTTTTCCGGCAAAAACGCGGTTTTTCGGCGATGACGGCGCCGGAAAGGCGGCGCCGGAAAAGATAACGGTGTCAGGGAATGTTCCGTGACCTAACCCTAGTTCGCTAAGGAAACTTAGAGAACTAGAGGGTGATTCTTTAGCTAGTTCGCTAAGGAAACTTAGAGAACTAGAGGGTGATTCTTTAGCTAGTCGCTAAGGAAACTTAGAGAACTAGAGGGTGATTCTTTAGCAAGTTCCCTAAGGAAACTTAGAGAACTAGAGGGTGATTCTTTAGCTAGTTCGCTAAGGAAACTTAGAGAACTAGAGGCTGATTCTTTAGCTAGTTCGCTAAGGAAACTTAGAGAACTAGATGGTGATTCTTTAGCTAGTTCGCTAAGGAAACTTAGAGAACTAGAGGGTGCTTCTTTAGCTAGTTCGCTAAGGAAACTTAGAGAATCAGAGGGTGATTCTTTAGCTAGTTCGCTAAGGAAACTTAGAGAACTAGAGGGTGATTCTTTAGCTAGTTCGCTAAGGAAACTTAGAGAATCAGAGGGTGATTCTTTAGCTAGTTCGCTAAGGAAACTTAGAGAACTAGAGGGTGATTCTTTAGCTGATTCGCTAAGGGAACTTAGAGAACCAGAGGGTGATTCTTTAGCTGATTCGCATAAGGAAGCCTAACGAACTAGGCTTGATTCTTTATCCGATTCGTTAAGGAAAAGGGTAACGAATTACCCTTGATTCTTTAAGACCATTCGTTAACAAAGATAACGAATTAGAAGGTCTAATTCGCTAAGACCAAAGTAACGAATTGAAGTTTAACAGAAGGACAAAATGGTCCTTTAACTTAGAAAGGAATGAATTAATTTCAAATAAGCTAGTAATATGGCTAGTAATAGATAATTAATACGAGTAATTGTTATACAGTTAGCCGCGCCCAACTGAAGAACGGAATAACAATTAACGGTGAACGTAACCGACTTCAGGTGAGTTCTAGCCCCATTTATGTGTTATGTTTTCGGGGCTGTGTGCATACTCAATATGTTTGTTAATACGCTTATCCTAAGAGATAAGCGTATACCTTATGTGAATAATGTGAAATGTATGAATGATTGCTTGATGGTACGTGAACGATCTTCGGATATTGCACGTACTGTCAGGTTGTAACGCTATGTATAAGGAAAGTATGATATGTATGCTTATGTGTATGAAAGTGATAAAGTTAATAAAAGAAGGAAAGGATGGTTGTATGGTTGTATGGTTACGAAAAGGGTACCGAGCCCTAATAATACTCGAGGTATGATGTATGTTTGTATGGTAACGAAGAGGGAATCGAACCCTACTAATATTCGAGAACTAGGGAACCGAACCCTACTAATATTCGAGGAAAGAGGGTACCGAGCCCTAATAATACTCGAGGAAGGAGGGTACCGAGCCCTAATAATACTCGAGGAATGAGGGTACCGAGCCCTAATAATACTCGAGGAATGAGGGTACCGAGCCCTAATAATACTCGAGGAATGTAGGGCGTAATGCTCTTTATAACGTAAGATATGAAAGCAAGTTAGTAAAGTATGAAAGAATATAAGTTTGTGTGTATTGTATAATGTATGATTAACTAGAACTCACTCAGCGTAGCTGACTTTTAGTATGCACGCAGGTGAGTAGGATGAGGCAGCTCGCTTGAGGGGACACGTGGCGTTGAATAAGAGACTGGCATCGGAAGGCTCAGGGTGTGTTATGTTTTAATTACTTAGTTTTCGAAAGACAAGTTGGTTGTTTAAGACAAGTTTTGAATTGTTATGAAATGTTTTATTAAAGTTTTTATATTCCGCGAATGTTTTTTATTAACTCTGATATTAGAACTGCGTTTATGAGTAAATCCAACACGAAAGTAGGGCTACCGGTAACGGGGCCTTACAAGTTGGTATCAGAGCAAAGTTCGAGAGATTTAAGCATCCTACATGCTTAGACTCGAACAGAGAATGGGATTTAAGTAAGAAAAAAAACAAGATGCCAGTTCAAGAATGCCATGGGTCGCTCAAGCAAGCTCAGCAAAGGTAAGATGTATGATTAAATGATGTATGATAACAGATAAAGAAAGGATATGTGATCGATAAGGATAGGATTAATTGATTGTATTGATTGACTAACTGTTTAAGTAGAATCAGCACAAATGGACTCATAAAAGGAAGTGTATAGGACACGGAAGGTAATGTGATCAGCTAATTACAGCTGGCCATTGTTATTACCTGTTAGCCTTACTATCCTTGTACTAAATTGTTCCTTGAGTGATGATGTTTGTGTCTCCCTTTTAGAATACGATGGTTGGAGCTGGAGACATTGCTGGAGCTGGAGGTCGCACTGGACGACGCGGCAGGCCACGTCGTGTCCAGCAACCTTCGGTTGAGACAGCTTCCAACACCGGAGATGAGGGGAGTGCAGCTGGAGGAGGTCTGGTCAACAACGAAGAGGTTCAACTGGATCCCGCAATTCAAGCAGCTATTGTTCAAGCTGTAGCCACTGCTGTGAAGAATATTACTCCGGGAGGGTCTGCTGGAAGTCGGGAAGGGACTGCTGGAGGGGCAGGGGGTGATGGTGTGAGAAATGAAGAAGAAGAAGAGAGGGAGGCCTCGAGTGGAGTTAGGTCTGTGAAAGCCGGTGACAGGAAGAGATGCCGAGGCAGGTGCAACTATAAGTCCTTCAAAGGATGTGACCCGCCGAAGCTGACTGGTTTGGGTGATTCCATCGCCACTCTTCAGTGGATAACCGCCATGGATAAAATTATCCGAATCAGCGAGTGTCGTTCTGACCAAGCTGTCGGTTATGCCACCCAATCGTTTAAAGATGAGGCAATGTATTGGTGGGAATCGATTGAGCAAAGAAGGAGTCGAGAGGAAATCAAAGCCTTGAAGTGGGAGGATCAGAAAAAAGTTAGTGATGAAGAGGTTCTGCGCTGATGCAGAAGTTGAAAGGGCGGAGATGAAGTTCCTGAACTTGAAAGCTTGGACGATGACACATCGTGAGTACACCACTGAGTTCAACCGAATGTCTAGGTTGGTGCCCGATATGGTCAACACTGAGGCTAAGAGAATCAAGTGTTATGTGAGGGGATTGCCACAGAGAGTCCACATGTTAGTCAGGACAAGTAAACCTGCTACTTTCGATTCTGCTGTCGAACTCGCAGAGATGGTCTATGCAGACCTGGCTGCAGATGAGGTGGTGGTGGGAGACGAGAAGAAGGAGAAGAAATGGGTCGCTCCTGCTAAACGACCCGGTACCCAGATGTGGAACCCTAAGAACAAGCAGCCGAGAGTTTGGGAGAACAGGTCGTGCAAGACTTGTGGCAAGGCACACAGTGGTGAGTGTAGGTGGGGAAGGGTTCGGATACATGTCATAAGTGTGGAAAGATGCATGCTGGAGAGTGTAGAGTTGGGTCGAATGTTTGCTACAAGTGTGGGAAGGCAGGTCATTATGCTCATGAGTGCAGTTCTAAGCCTGCATGCTACAAGTGTGGTAAGACAGGTCACTTTTCTAGGGAGTGTACCGAGGGTGAAGCTGGAGGGAGTGGGAAGAAGGATACTGAGCAAGCTAGGCCAAGAACCAGAGCCTACATACTGAACCAGGAGCAAGCTAAGCAGATCCCAGATGTCGTCACATGTACGTTTCTAGTAAACAGTATTTCCGCTTCAGTATTGTTTGATTCGGGCGCAAACAAAAGTTTCGTAGCCACACCATTTAGTAAACTAGCTAAAATGAAATGTTGCCGAGTGTCTGAAACTCTTATAGTAGAAACCACTGGTGACACTTCGGTTAAAATAATGAAAATGGTTAAGGACTGTAAGATAGAATTGGAGAGACATGAGTTCCCTATTACTTTGTATGTTATGATCTTAGGAGGGTTCGATGTGGTTTTGGGGATGGATTGGTTGTTTGAGTACGAAGCTCAGATAGTGTGTAGGAGTAGGATAATAAGGTTAAAGTCCTTGGATGGTAGTGCGGTGACGGTTTATGGTGATAAGGAAAGTTTTGGGCTTAATGTCATTTCGATGATAAAAGCCGAGGGTTTGCTAAGGCGAGGGTGCTGTGCCTACCTGGCGTATGTTGTCAACGCTACGGCCGAGACGAAAGAAATGAAAAATGTTCCTATCGTGCGCGACTACCCAGAAGTATTCCCAGAGGATCTTCCGGGGTTGCCACAGGAGCGAGAGATAGAATTCCAGATAGACTTAGTACCAGGCGCCCAACCCGTCGCGAAAGCACCTTACCGTCTAGCACCGTCCGAAATGAAAGAATTGATGTCCCAACTGCAAGAACTCCTCGACAAAGGTTTCATAAGACCAAGTGTTTCCACGTGGGGCGCACCAGTGTTGTTTGTGAATAAGAAGGATGGAAGTATGAGAATGTGCATAGACTATCGTGAATTGAATAAGCTTACGGTAAAGAATAGATATCCCTTGCCAAGGATTGATGATCTGTTTGACCAACTGCAAGGTTCAAGTTGGTTCTCACGAATAGATCTCAGATCAGGCTATCATCAGCTGAAGGTGAAAGAGGCAGACATCCCTAAAACAGCGTTTAGGACGCGTTATGGACACTACGAGTTTCTCGTAATGTCACACCCTCGAAATCCACTAACGGAGTTTTACCGTCATAGGTGTGAACTAACAGGATCGGAATAATTAGTTATAATCTAACACCAAAAATAAAGTTTTCAAACAACCAAGACATCAAGTCTTAAGTAAAAATGCGGAAGCGTAAATCGTAAACCAAAACAGTTGCACCACACAGGACGACTTAAAAACACAAGTTGTCAAGACAGAAATTAAAAGCAGTTTTTAAAACAATGATGTTTAGCGAATGCATGTCCTAAACCGCGCGCCCGCCTCGGCTACCTGAGAATAACATACTAAAAGTGTCAACACAGGGTTGGTGAGTTCACAAGTTTATATAAATAAAGCGTTTGCGTTTTCGTTTACGTTTTGCGTTTGCGTTACCAGATAGTGTTAAGTCAATTTATATATCAATAGGTAGCTAACCTATCAACAAGTATTACTAAGTGTTCGACACCGAAGCTGACTGTTTATCAATTATCTTGCCACCATGTCAACCATGACCATGGTAATGGTTCTCATAGTTCTCAATTTCAACCATGACCATGACTGTTTATTTTTGGGTTGTTTGTGGTTCAAAATGGTTCTCATAGTTCTCAATTTCAAAAAGGTTCTCTCATGATCCTGATTCTGATCATATATATATATATATATATATATATATATATATATATATATATAGTTATAAGTTATCCTAAACCCTTCCTAAAACACCTTGGAATGGTAAGGACATCATCTGATATCTCAATCTTATCTAGCAATCTCATAATATACACTTATATTCAGAGCAATCTAGTCTGATTCTCACGCCGGAGGGTGGTCACAAGGAGGAACCCCCCCCCCCTTCTCAGTGACGAGCTTACGGTGTCTGTTTTGCAGGTCCCTTGAAGAACAACCTTCTCTGCTGGACCTCATCCTCGTGGGAAACATTACTTAACCCCCAGATTATCTATAATCTGCCCCGGGTCACTTAGTGTTTCTTCATTGGCGCCATCCATGCATAAAAGCTAGAACTAATTCTTAGTTTTTTCAAAATTTCTGAAGAAATGGTTAACGTTACTCCGGTCCAAAGGCCAGTAATCGACCAAGAAACCCCGGTAACCACAACCCCAGCAACTGGGGGGAACACCGGCGGTTATACAAATCTTACGAACACTACCCCGACCACCCAAGCCGGGGCAAGTGCAGTAAATATTCCACTGGGGTTCACTGATGCCCAGTTGGAAAAACGAACGAGGGTCCCTCGCCAAACACTAGATCAAGTGAAGGCGTGGGCCGAAGCACGTCAGAGAGAGTTCCAAGCTGAATTGGATGAACGCTTGCGTTCAGTTCAACAGGCTGACGAATTCGGCAGTACTCGCCATCTCAATATGAACAGTGAGTGCGAGTACTCAGACGACGAGAGGGAAGAATCCGATACCGACGCAAACCCTCGCCATAAGGCGAAAGGGAAGCGTAAGGAAACGGACTTCCAACCGAAAAGGAATTTTGGGGAAGCTTTTAAACCAACAAATGCGGAGAGAAACCCGCGTGACTTCTCCAAAACCTTTAGACCAACTGCTACAAATGCAGGAAAGTCAAAGTTCGCAAGGGACATTGCGGAAGCAATCGCCCCGAGAAGTGCCAAACAAATGTCCAACATTGGCACTTATGATGGTCTATCCGACCCAGACGACCACTTGAACAGATTCATTGCGGGGGCAACCGTCAGTAACTGGACGGAACCCACGTGGTGTTATATGTTCCAGATGACTCTGGTTGGAGCGGCCAGGGCATGGTTCGACCGTTTACCGGTCCACCACATTTATGATTGGGCGGACTTTCAGAACAAGTTCAGCTAGCACTTCAGCCAGCAGAGGAAATATACTGAAGAACAGTGGACGATCCTCAACTGCGTTAGACAGGAGGATGAATCTTTACTAGACTTCATCACTCGCTTCAACTCCAAAAAGCTAAGTCTCGGCAACATAAGTGAAGATCTTGTTCGCGCCGCTTTCATCCAGGGCGCCGAATACCCAGAGCTTATCCGCACATTGACGGGTAAGGATGGCATGCCATCAACATGGGATGCCATCATGACGGCGGCCAAGCGCTTTGCCGAGACGGAGAAGCAACTGGGAAGGGATCTTCCCCAGAGTACACACCTCTACACGCAGAGGACAAGAGAGAACAATGTTCGGATCGCCCGGCAGAACAAAAAGAGGAAGCTAGGTATCTGGCAGTCAAGGGTAAACTTTGACACCTCATCCAGCTCTCACCCTCTTGTTGGCGGAAGAAATCACACACACCCTTCAAGCCAAAAGCACCGGTGGACGCCACTCACCAAAAGCGTCACGGAGATATTTGCCACTGAAAAGCTACCATGGCCAAAAGCTCCAATGATCCGGCAGCGACCTAATGCGGATCAGAGCAAATCCTGTGACTTCCACGGGACAAAAGGTCATGGTACGGAAGAGTGTACATCCTTGAAGGATATTGTTGAAGCATTCGTCAAGGATGGAAGACTGGCACACCTGGTGGCATCAATCAAGAAGGGAGGAAGGAACGACAACCGGTACCGAGGCAACGGACGAAAGCCCGTTGACATCAGCATCAACATGGTTCATGGTAAGATCAGAGGAATAAAAAGGCGAACGACAGAACCATGTGCGTGGAAGGAAGCTGAGGTGCGCTTCCCGCGAGTGCCAGGAGGACCCAGCAAAGAAGGCCCTATCGTCATCAAAAGCCAGCTGGGGCACTACATCACTTCTCGCACTCTTGCTGACAACGGCGCCTCGTCAACGGTGATGTACAGGCAGTTCTTCGACAAGCTAGATGACGAAGACAAGGAACGCCTGGAAACGATCTGCGCCTCGATGGAAGGGTTTGATGGCAGCACAAACACCCCCTGGGTATCCTATCTTTCCCCGTCACTCTTACGGATGGGAAACACTCCCGCACGGAAGATGTGGACTTTGTCGTGATGAGGAAGCCACACCACACATACGACATTCTCTTCGGGAGAGACGGGATGGCAAGATTCAACGCCGTGGTATCCTCAGTCCACGGCATGATGGGATGGCCAACAGCTGAGGGTGTAGCGATGATCACCGGCATTCCCCAGGTATGCATCGCATCTGTCTCATCTAAACCCAAACCAAAGATGGCTAAACCAACCATCACCGAACCAGAAAGATGGGCCTTCAACGGCAAGTACCCGGACCAGGCCGTCTCCATTGGCCCAACAATTGTTGATCCCACACGCACCTTACTCAAGCGCTTATTACAAAAGAACGCTGACATCTTCGCGTGGACACCAGCTGACATGACTGGTGTACCCCGAAGTAAGGCAGAGCATAAGCTCAAATGCGATCCGGCTGTTACGCCGATCGTACAAAAGCGCAGAGTAATGGGGCCAGAACAAACTAACGCGTGTAGAACCCAAGTCAAGGAACTCCTTGACGCAGGCATCGTACGCGTTAGTAGATATCAAACTTGGGTTGCAAATCCCGTTATGGTACCGAAGAATAACAAACAATGGCGTATGTGCATAGATTTCAAAGACTTGAACAAAGCATGCC
Source organism: Bidens hawaiensis (assembly GCF_021521415.1). Lineage (NCBI taxonomy): Eukaryota > Viridiplantae > Streptophyta > Magnoliopsida > Asterales > Asteraceae > Bidens > Bidens hawaiensis. The sequence goes on along the minus strand of NW_027491887.1, from coordinate 493,485 downwards.
CCAAAGATTGTTATCCGTTACCCGAAATTGATCTTAAGGTGGACTCGTTGGCACCGTTCCGCCTTAAATGCTTCCTGGACGCGTATAAGGGGTACCATCAAATCCACATGGCCGTTGATGATCAGGACAAAACCGCTTTTCGGACGCCCGATGGCACATTTTGTTACCAAATGATGCCATTCGGACTTAAGAATGCCGGGTCCACATACCAACGCCTGATGGACAACCAGTTTCATGCCCAAATTGGGAGGAACTTGGAAGTCTACATGGATGACTTGGTCATCAAAAGCCCTGACCCAGAAGCGATGTTGAAATACATCGAAGAGACTTTCAACACGCTCAGGAAGATAAACATGAAGCTCAACCCGAGCAAGTGTGCCTTTGGAATGGAAGAAGGGAAGTTCTTGGGGGTCATCGTCACTAAAGATGGCTTCAGAGCGAACCCTGAGAAGGTCGAAGCCATTATCAAAATGGAATCACCTACTACCATCAAACAGGCTCAGACACTGAATGGACGACTAGTGGCACTTAATCGCTTTTTGGCAAACCACGCGGATAAGTCGTTTCCCTTCGTGACAACGTTGAGAAACTGTTTAAAGAAAACGCACTTCCGCTGGACACCAGAAGCGGAAGCAGCTTTTCAGGAGATTCGGTCACGCTTGATCGAACTCCCAACGCTCACAGCACCAAAAGCGGGAGAGGAGTTAATCCTATACCTTTCCGCAACAGAGAGAGCAACCGGGGCAGTCCTGCTAGTAGAGCGAAAAGGCATCCAGATGCCAATCTATTATGTCAGCCGTATCCTAACAGACGTAGAAACCCGGTACTCTACCCTCGAAAAATTAGTCTTAGCACTTATACACGCTTCACGCAGGTTAAGACGGTATTTCCAGGGTCACCCAATCACCATTCTCTCAAACTTCAAACTTGCAAACGTTCTAGGCAAACCCGAGTTATCGGGACGCCTAGCCAAATGGGCAATTGAGTTGGGGGAATACGCGATAAAGTATAAGCCAAGACCAGCCATAAAAGGCCAGGTTCTGGCCGACTTTATTGCAGAAGTGCCTGCATCGCGGGAAAAAGAGTGCCAGGAAGAGGCTCAACCCTCTCCAGCACAAGACATCAATGATGTCTGGCGACTCTACACTGATGGAGCAGCCAGTAACGAGGGTTCAGGCGCAGGGCTGAAACTAACCAACACAGCAGGCCAAGAATACACTTACGCTATTCGACTGGATTTTCCAAGTACGAATAACGAAGCCGAGTATGAGGCATTCTTGGCTGGGCTGAGAATTGCGCGTAAGATGGGAGTGAAAAACTTGGAAGCCCACGTGGATTCCATGTTAGTAGCCAATCAAATCAACGGAACGTACACGGCCGTGAACGACACAATGGCCCTGTACCTCGCGCAAGCAAAATCCCTTATGCGCGATTTCAACTACTGCAAAGTCATACACGTCAAGCGAAGTGAAAACAAATCTGCGGATGCGTTAAGCAAGCTTGCATCATTAGCCTTCACACACTTAGGAAAGGATATCCGCATTGAACTCCTCGAGACACCTTCGGTCCCGCACAAGGAAATTTGTGTCATCCAAACCGGCACGGAAACGTGGATGACACCAATAATAAAATACCTTGCGGCAGGTACACTACCAGAGTCAAAAACACAGGCAAGAAAACTACGCTGTAAAGCACTGAATTATCAACTCATCGATGACATCCTTTACAGACGTAACTTTCTTGGCCCACTCTTAAGATGCGTGGACAACCAAGATGCTGACTACCTCCTAAGGGAGGTACACGAAGGCATCTGTGGAGTACACGCAGGTCCCCGCGCTGTTGTAGTTAAGCTAAACAACGCGGGATACTTTTGGCCGGGGATGCATACGGATGCGCTGGCATACATCAGAAAATGCAGGTCTTGCCAGCTTTACGCACCCAACACGCACCGCCCGAAGAATGAACTTGTTCCAGTCACCTCTTCATGGCCATTTCAGAAGTGGGCCATCGATGTGACAGGCCCATTTCCTATAGCAGCAGGAAATGTTCAGTTCCTAGTGGTAGCCATCGACTACTTCACCAAGTGGATAGAAGCAAAACCCTTAGCCCAAACAACCGCGAAACATATCAAAAAGTTTATTTGGGAATTTATTATTTGTCGTTTTGGACTTCCACAGAATTTGGTGAGCGATAACGGCACCAACTTTGCTGACAAGAAGCTACAACAGTGGCTGAAAGAACTTCAAATCACCCACACCTTTACCTCAGTGGCACACCCGCAAGGTAATGGTGAGGTGGAAAGAGCAAATAAGAGCATCGTCGAAGGCATAAAGAAAAGACTCTTGGAACACAGATCCGGCTGGGTGGACGAGCTTCCGCACGTCCTTTGGGCAAACAGAACGCTGAAAAAGGCCATTACGGGAGAAACCCCGTTCAGCCTCACTTATGGCACTGAAGCCATGGTCCCGGTCGAAATTGGTTTACCCTCACCAAGGGTCTTGATTCAGCCAGAAGACAATGATGCGGAAAGACGGTTGGACCTTATGCTAACCGAGGAACGCAGAGACTTAGCCGCAGTGCGTGAAGAGAACTACAAGCGACAAATGCAAAAGTACTACAACACGCGGGTAAAACTCTGCAACTTCAAAGTAGGAGACTACATACTGCGTAACAACGAGGCTTCGAACCAAGAACGCCCAGGAAAGTTGGCCCCGGTCTGGGAAGGGCCATACATCATCAAAGAAGTCCTGGGAAAGGGCGCATACCGGCTCGAAAGGCTCGATGGCACTCCCATCCCAAGAACATGGAATGGAGCTCAATTACGCAAATGTTATATGTAGATCAATTCCAAACTTGTAAAGAAAAGGCCTAGAGCCACGTCTAATGGAAATGATTCTCCTTTCACAATGTGTTGATAGCCTTACCTTTATACTTATGAACTTCCCACACTAATGTGCCGGTATTCACCGCATAAATGGGGGAAGAAGTAAGTCGTTACGTGTGGAAGGCGGCAAAACCCGCATAAACACAACGCTAGAAATCTCAAGTTTTAAGGAAAACCTACACGCAGGTCAGATGTAAGTAAAGTTTAGCCATCCTTGTAAGTGCAAGTGACGGTCTTACCCGCACAATCACGAACAAGGAAGCAAAACTTCAACCTATCATCTACCACGTTCAAAGGTTAACTTATTCTGAACACTTAGAAAATTTCAAAGGAAAAGATGAGGAAAACTTCCACGCAGGTCGGATATAAGTAAAGTTAAGCCATCCTACTAAGTGTAAGTGACGGTCATACCCGCACAATCATGAAAGAGGAAGCGAAACAAACTTATAATTTGCCACGTTAAAAAGTTAACTTATCTAAGTACTAAAGAAATTGCTAAGTTAGATCAAAACATGCGTAAAATAACAAGGCAAAGAACTAACACAATCTTTATTTCATCAAATTCAAATATTACAAAGATAGCTATACAAAAGCAAAAAATCTACGCTAATGGTGGAAAGGGATCTTCAGAATCAAGCTTCAGGACCACTTCCACTTGGACCCGCTCCATCGGTAGAGCGTGGTGGTTCAAGGAAAGCTTTAAGGATAGCTAGCCCATCATCAGCAGCAGCGACTTCGTTCACCTTCTCCACCACCGGATGCGGGAAGGCGGCATACTGATTCACTGCTTGGTCGTAAACAGCTTCAGTATCAACATTGTACAAAGGGAAGTTGGAAGGCGGGATGCCTTTCTCAACGAACCCTAGACCAAGCAGGAAGCCGGCCTTTTCCCCATCCTCATGAGAAGCGTTGAGGGCTGCGCTCATAGCATCGTCATAAGACGTCTCTGAGAAGACCCGATGCACAACCTACAAAGAAAATATACAAGTATCAGAACCTTTTCTATTTACAAAGAAAAGCTTAAAGACATGAAAAGCTTACCTGAGACAACGCTTCTCGAAGAAGCCATTCCTTGGCAACCAGAGCTTCTTGGAGGGCGGCTTGAGCTTGGGTACAGGCGCGTTCGGCTTCACTCTTGAGGTTGGCAAGCAACACATCTTTAGCCGCAGCCTCTTCGACGCCCTTTAGCTTACGCTCGGTATGGTCAAGCACCCCCCTCTGGTCCAGGATTTCTTGAAGCTTCTTAGCGTCCTCCATCGCCAAGGCATCATGAGCCTGCTGGAGAGCCTCTAATTTGGCTTTAAGCTCTTCATTCTCCAGGCGTAGAGGCTCAGCAGCAGCTTCAGCCTTGGTGACCGTTTCAGTCGCGTTCCTAGCAGTCTCCTTAGCCAGCCGAAGCTGTTCATTAACAGCTTGGGCAGCCTTGGAGCGAGCCTCGAGACGGGCCTGAACCTCAACTTCAAGGGCCTTGAACGCCTTCTCCTTCTCCGCCGCCGCGGCGGAAAGCCTCCTATTCTCCTCCCGGACAGCCCGCGCCTGAGCTACTTCCTGAAGGCGAGCTGCTTTTAACTTGTCGTTTTCACGACAAAGCAGCTCGACGCGCGGCTGCATCCGGGCCAGGAGAACCCGAAGCTCATTGCTTAGCCTACCCTCCTGGTAGCTAGCCATGGCTTCCCCCAACGCACCACTGGGAGCAACGTGACGAGCCCACTCCACGCACTCCACAGGTGTGCGAAGGGTTGTTCCTCGGCGAATGTTCCATCGTGGAACATACACTTCATTGGAATCCGACACTGCAAAAAACAAAGAGCAGTTAGGAAAAGATGATTGAAAAATATAAAATAGGCCAAAAGAACCCTACGCACCTGTAGGGTCAATAACAGGTCGATAGCCGCCGAACCCATCACCTGAACCCAAGGGAAATCCATCCAAGATGTCAGGCAGATGGGAAGGTGGCAGAGTTCGGCGATACGCCCCATGCATACCTGAAGGATCGGCCGTCGTTGCCGATGACGGAGGAGGCATGGTAGCGGCCGCCGCGGTCGCCGCTGCGGAATCCGCAACAATAGTAACCACCGGCTCGGTGAAAGATGCTGTAAAAATAGCACTCACAGCCGGCGGTGACGTCATCACAGCTGGAACAGTCGGCTCAAAGGAGTAAGCAACTGAACCAGCGGAAGCAGGCGCAGGCGCCTGGGTCGTCGCCTCAGGTAGGCTGACCAAGCCTACCGTCATTGGCGGAGAGGTACTCCTCTGCGCTCCACCCTGGAATGCGTCAACATCCACGCCTGCGTAAAGAAGATAAGTGTTAATGATATTAAGCTATGAAGTTAAAGAAAGGAAGTTTGTACTTACGGGTTTTCTTGAGCCTAAAGGTACGGAGAGGCGGGGACGAACCCGATGGAGCCGGCCTCTTTGCGCCGCTCACCGTCGTCTTCTTGGGCTCTCCGGAGGTGACAGTCGCAGCCTCCGGAGCGGTGGTCTTATCACCACCGGGATTCCCCGCCACCTCTTCGCTCTCGGTCTCCGAATCAGACCGAGGCACCGGATCGGCAGTGGAGGCCACCTTCTCCTTCCCCTTCCCGCCGGCAGCCTTCTTCTTCCGCACCAACGGAGGACCATCTGCGGATTCCTCATCAGAACATACGATTAGAGGAATTCCAGCAGAGGTTTCAACATTGAGGGGTCGAGGGTTGAATAGCGCCTTACCTGGCCGCCTGGCGCTCAGGATCTCATGGCCTAGCGGGTAGACCTCCACGAACCGATCCGCCGTTTGTTCTAGGATGGGCAACTCGTTCTCGTCTAGAGCGCGAGTACCCATCCGAGCGGGACCGTCAGCCTCCCGCGGGTTCAGGAGCGACTGCAAGTCGTTCCCCTCTGAAATAAACAGGAAAAAAGTTAGAAGAAATTCAGAATCAACAAAAAGAAACAAAGCATACCGTAAGGGACAGAGTTCGAACCGTATTCGAGGACGATCGGAATCTTTCGCGCATCCGCCTCCTTCCACACCCGGCTCATCCCCAGCATCACCATCCCGGACTCCGCAAACCGGTAAACCGGAGATTGGACTCGGGATATCTTCGAAAACCATTCCGCCTCCTCGTAGTTGGAGGCGTGAAGGCTGGGAAGTGCTTGCCCGTTCTTGAATTTCATGGCAAGGGGGATGGCGCGAGCGGATATGTAGAAGAACTCCCGCTTCCACGAGCGAAGACTGCGCTCGGTTGCGCAGATCTTCAAACCCTTAATCCGGGTTATCAATGTATACCACCCCTGGATGCACCTCCAAGTGTAGAAGGTCATCAGGCGGTCAACATAGGGCTCAATGCCCAGAATCCGGCACACCCACTCGAAGTGCCGAATCTTGGCAATCGCCATCGGGTGCACCTCGGTCAGGTGCACACCGTGCCTCTCCAGGACACGGTAAACAAACTTTGTCAATGGGAACCTAAGATTCCCATAAACAAAGAATGCAGCATATACCCCGATCTTGCCTCTGGGGGCATCGTACACTGTCTGATGGGGTTCAGGAAACTCAGGCTCGAGAGACTCGAGCATGAACTTCCTGACGACGTACTGGTACAGATCGACAGGCAGAGCACACTGGCACTCGCCAGCAGTACTCTTGTCATCGACTGAAGACTCAAGATCACGAGACGACATCTTGCAGATGGAAGAAAACGATTTCAAGAGAATGCCCGACTAAAAAAGAGAGTATTCGCCGGAAATCGTTAAAGATGAAGAGAGAAGTGAAAGTGTGAATTGCAAAGAGCCCTCTCCCCCTTTATATACTAATCGCAATTAATGCGGTGAATTTAATGCGGAGGAGAGAGAAATCGAAGGTGCAATAAAACTATGACACATGGCAAAAAGCAAGCCGGCAACAGCTGTTGAAAGGACGCGTACCATTAATTTCGCGGCCACGCGCCCGAAAAATCGCGCCCACGCGCCTGAAAAAGCGTCTGGAATGACCATGTACTGTCACGTCACCATAACTTCCTGCACGTCCTGACACAGTCAGAAAAAACCGTCGCACGACGTTTCAGAGGTTTGGACTGTTCTTATCCTTTCACCAACTCTTCGAATTTCAAAAAAATTCAAAAAAAGATTCAAAAGTAGGCGGGAAAATACCCCTTACCATGGTAACCAAGTAACCATAAGACGGGTGCGGGTACAGTGTCAAGGCAAAACCCTTCACATACTTAGCACCCGCAGGGAATTGACACCAGGAATACCTTGGGAATAAAGTAACCGTAAGACGAGTGCGGGTACAGTGTCAAGGCAAAACCCTTCACATACTTAGCACTCTGCAGGGAATTCAAACCAAGAAGGATCTTCTGGGCCATGCTTGCGGAAACGGGAATAACATCCCCGCATGACGGGAACGTCGATAACTATATTGTTTGAAACTCCAAGATGGAATTGGTGGTTTTAGCATAATTGATCACTATGTTGAAAACTATTAAAACCCCATGGAGAATCCACAAGTGAGACTCAACGCTCCTGACTTGCGAGAAGGTTACAAACCTACCCGCTTCATACCCTAAGATCAAGCAGAAAAGTCGGGAATTTCTGCGTGACATCAGGAAAACCGCGGGAAGAATCACCACGGAAAACCTAAAAACTAAAGCCCTTTTCAAAACCCCTTGCTAAGTCCAAAAGTTCACCTCACTTATTAATAATTCATGAGAAGAACATTGGACTGGGGGGACTTGAAGAGGTAGGTCCCAGCAGAGCCCAGTTGGACCCGCAAGACTCACCTTGAACAGGGACGTCTGCGCAACGACCAACTGCTCCAGCAGGACCCACCATGCTCAGAGAACCTTACGCGCAGTACGCCAGCTGTACCCGCAGGGAAAGCCTCCCAATGGTGAAGTACCCCGCCTGTTCCCGCAGTTGCGGATACAAGCCATCAGGGAAGGCTACCCGCACTAACAGCAAGGCTACACGCACAAGGCACTAGCTACTTCAGTAGTCACATGAAGGAATGAGCAAGGCGGGAATACTCCCGCCTAAATGAGCCAGTCCGTATGCTTCTGGAAGATCTTTTGTACTATACCTACTAAGGTATGGGCAGAACAGACGATTTGACCAGAACAGCCCATGAACCAATCACAGGGTGACAGCTCACCGACAACAGTACGAGGAGGAGCACCCTCTAGTACTGTTTGTCACTATTAGCCGCTGCCTACTCACCAACCCTTACGATGGGACGTGCGCAGCCTACAGTTGGTGGAACAGTGCGCAGCCGGCAGTAAAGGAACAGTGTACAGCCGACCTTATTACTGTCGGCCGTAACCTATCCACCAACCAGCATGGCCTGTGCGTAGTCCACTGTTGGTGGAACTGGAATACTATTCAGCCGGCTGTACCTTCTAGGAAACCTACATTCGGCTATAAATACTCCAACACCTTGGAATGGTAAGGACATCATCTGATATCTCAATCTTATCTAGCAATCTCTTAATATACACTTATATTCAGAGCAATCTAGTCTGATTTTCACGCCGGAGGGTGGTCACAAGGAGGAACCCCCCCCCCCCTTCTCAGTGACGAGCTTACGGTGTCTGTTTTGCAGGTCCCTTGAAGAACAACCTTCTCTGCTGGACCTCATCCTCGTGGGAAACATTACTTAACCCCCAGATTATCTATAATCTGCCCCGGGTCACTTAGTGTTTCTTCACTCTCTGTTTCTCAACCGTCACCACTCACCACTCACGAACATTCTCTCACTCTGACTTTTGTTTCACTAAACAAGATGTGAAATATGTGTTTCTAAAAAGCTCTTATCGTGTATACAAAGCAGGTTCGTGTTTGGGATACAGTTACACAATAAGTTTTATGTCGTGTACATGTATATACACATTTCGTGTTCATGTCTTATCATGTACGGGTATAAAAACAAAAAGGAAAGAAAATAAAATAAGGCTGCAAAGCAGGAACTATACAAGGAAACAAATCACGTCCATTAAGACGAAGGATGGTTTGTATAGTTACGGATTCATACAAGATTTGTTTAGATGAAGAAAAATTAGAAAAACATGTTGGATTGGGTGGTTAACTTACTATGTTTGCAGGAAGAATAAAGATGTTAGTGGACCATTAGTTAACTCACTGGATCTGGATGAGATCACAAGGCCCAACAGGAGGCTTTTAGACTCTGTAATCTGTATATTTATTTTTTATATATTTTTAACGAGGTGAAAAAAATAGAAATAGTACTAAATAATATTACTTGATCGAGTTTGAATAGATATGAGAAATGAGATTTTTATGAGAATTTTAAAAGAGCATTTTATTAAGAAGCGTGTTTTTTAGTTAAATTATAAGAATATATGAAAAGCTACTAATATACTGTGAATGTTCTAAACTATTTAGCATAAATTAGAGGTGGTAAATGGGTTAGGTTGGGTCGAACGAGTCATGAGTTGAAATGAGTCATGGATCAAAACGAGTATGAGTCAAGATGAGTTTTGGTCAAAACGGGTCAATTAAAAAATGGTTGTTTTGGTTTGAGTCGAAATAGGTTAGGGTCGAACCGGGTTTTGAATGTTTTTTTATTTTTTTGTGAACGAGAATAACAGCGGAAACACTTTAGTTTTTTTTTAGATTTTCTGTTTTTTATTTATATTTTAAGTTATGATTTTTTTTGAATTTCTTTTGAGAAGTTTTCTATTAAGATAAAAAACACTCAAAAAAATATTCAAAAATAATAATAAAAAATTTATAACTCAAAATATAAATCATAAACAAAAAAATTAAAAACACTAAAATGTTTCCTACGTTGTCCTCGTTCCATATACAAAAAATAAAAATAAAAACACCTAGAATCGAACCGAAACCGAAAGAATCGACGAAAATGAAACAAAGAAACAAAAAGCCAAAACCGGACCACATCAATCGAAATCGAATTAAAATCAATCAAAACGAAACTAAAAGAATTCAAACCGAACAAAAATAAAACTGAAAAAACGAACAAAAACGAGTCCGGAATCGACCAGAAAGAAACAAAAGAAACCAAAACCCAACACGTCTCGGGTGAAAACTCGTGTTGGCTTGAAACCTGAACCGAACCCGTTCCAATTTGTACGAAAACCCGTTCCGATCCGAAACATGTCACATTTCCTTAGGACACTAACCCACATCGACCCATTTCTTTGAACTTGTCGACCCATTTTGACCCGAAAATAAAAAGATGGAATTTCAAATGACTCATTTTGACCCATTTAGTTAAGACCTTTTACCCAAACCAACTCATTTAACTTTTAAAACAACTCAAATTAACTCATTTGAAAAGGTTTAGGTCTAAATTGCCACCCCTAGCCTAAATGTGTAAGTATAAGAAGATTGTTCAATTAATTTGCCAGCTACTATATTTTAATGTGTTAAATACTATCACCAAAAGTATATATAAAAACATGACAACTAAAACTACATATACAAGTAATAACAATTTCTAAAGACAAAGCAATTTTATGGGTTGTATGGATCATAAACACAAATTTGATTGACCTTTATCCTGGTTAACATAGTCATTTGACTGGTGCATTTAACATGTTATGAGTAAACATGTTGAAATGATCGACAACCACGAACCTACCAAGTTTGCTAAGATTGCTTTTGCGGGCTCAATTTTAGATTGATGTAAAGGCAGCTAACCCGTGAATCATAGATCTATTCACAACTACTATTGAAGACCGTCTATTTAAAAATGTTCATTCGTTACACACAATTCAAGAGTTTAATGTTGCTCATGAAGCATGTATCGGGTTTGGTGCTTTGAGTTGAATATGTTATCATAATGTGTTGCAATCTTGGAGTCAGTTGCAATGACAATTCTATGTGCCTATGTGATTTGTAACTTAGTTTGTATTGAGTTTTAGCATACGGTTTGATGATAATATGGATGTAACTAACACTTTTGACTCTAGTTTGAAAAATAGCCAAAAATAAAAATACAAGTCCAAATTTAACAAAATCTAAACATTTTTACTTTTATAGTCATTTGCTTCAAATCTTTGAAGGAGACCAAACAAGTAACAACTCCCCTTTAAACATTAAAAAGTAGATACCTTTTACAAAGAAGTTAACATAAAACAACCCTATACTTAAATGACAAGTACAATTAAAGGTCCTCACTTTAAAACTACTATTAAACTGCCAGAAATTAAATAACATGTACTACCATCCTTTTTATCTTTATAGTATTCTGTTAGCATAATTAACTAGGGATGCATTCAATACTTAACCAACCATAACTAAGTATAACAGAGAACCGTATTATGATGTTAATTAGATATAACGGAGTGAGAAAACTAATGGGTTGTTTGTTTACATCTGAATATATGATGTTAATTAGATATAACGGAGTGAGAAAACTAATGGGCTGTTTGTTTACATCTGAATGGAAGTAAACATCTGATTCATTCAGACTTCAGACTGTTTGGTTTCAAACAGAAAAACATCTGAATGGTTAAAATTAGATCTTAATCATTAAGACTTATCGTTATTGCTGAATGAGATGTTCATTCAGATGTGAATGAACCAAACAGCCCCTAAGTGGTTATGTGATTATACAAGTAACTCATGTATATGTATATCAAGATGCTTTAAAAGATAATATTCTAGTAAGTAGTAATAGAGTATACAATCCAAACAATATCAAATTAAAGAACTTAAAATGCAAATTAAAGAACTAAAATTTCATTTGTATTTATGCAAATAGGTCTTTCAACTGACCGGGTTATAATCCATGGGGCCATGGGCTCAAAGCCCACATTAAAAACCTACTACAAAACTAAAACCTAAGCCCATTTAAGGATCCGAACAAAGGTAGAAAGATCCGACCCGAATAACCTAACCACGGCATTGAAGAATGTGAGCCCTAGGAGCAAAAAAGAGATACTAAAAAGATTCAACCCATATAACATAGACCACCCATGTAGTAGTAGTAGTAGTAGTGGCACTTGAGGGCAGTTTGGTAATTTTGTGATGCTCTATCACATGATCATGATGATGATGATGATTGTCATGATGATTATGGGTGCCATCATCAAAGTTAAGAGCATAGCTTGAAGGGTCATAATGAAAATTAAATTGTTTCTTGGGACTTCCAACAAGAAATAATGTTTGTTTCTTGACTACTTTTTTCATGGCTGCCCCCATTCTCCAAAACAAGCTTCTACATTGTTTCTTTGAGCATGTGTTCATCCCAACTAGCCTCCCAATAACACCCATTTCTTGAATCAATAACCACAAAGTAAGCTTTTTTTCTTGTTCTTTGTTGATGAATCTTGAATCTTGATCACTACCCACTTCAAGAAACTCAATATTTTCTTGAACCAATGACCAAAAAAAGCCTTTTTCTTGCTTTTTGTCTATAAATCTTGAATCTTGATCACTACCCACTTCAAGAAACTGGTAAATTTAGCACATACCCACTTCAAGAAACTTGTCTAGAGGGAGAATGTGTGTTTTGCTAGAACACCCACTTGAATAAACTTAAAAAAAAAACAAGAAAAGAGAGATTAGTGACTTAGTGTGGTAGAATATCAATATCAATATCAAGAATCAATAAAGGTTGCATAAATATTCAAAATTCCCATTTCAAGAAAGAAAGAAAACTCACAAAGCTATGAAGAAAAGAAAAAGATACTGGAGATTGGTTTGGTGGGATTTGAAGAATATATAAAAGTTGCATAGATACTCAAGTGAGTTTGAAACATTATTAACATAGGAAAAGAGAGTGGGGGATGAGATCTTTTGTACGTGGGATAGATTGGGGTTTGACGAGTACAATCGTATAAAAGCAAAAAAGAAATCAATACTTTATTATTTTTTGAAAAAAGTGTTAATTTTTAGGTGTTTTATAGAGGAAGCTATCCCACTTTTATCTGCACTGTAATTTACACTCTTTTCTCTAAAAGCCAAGTTTTTTTATTAAAAAATTCTGAATTCTGCTGTACTTTCTATAGGGAAAAGGAAAATCATAATTAAATTGTTTACCTAGTGTTTACCTATTTTACAATTTGTAATTTAACCTTAGTCTATGTTTATGTTTAGTGGAGGGGCCATAAAACAGGACGATTTGCGTCATGTGACGTCCAGTTAACAAAGAGTAGGTTTTTGTTTTTGAGGGTGTAATGGTGTTGTAGACCCATATATATATACACACATATATATATATATCTCACACACATACCATATTATAATAATAATAATATATCCCAAACACAATCAGCCGACAAACACCGGGGGGGGGGGGGGGGGTTGCATCTTATATCGCCGGATTTCGCCCAAAATGTTCACCCATTACATATGGCCTTAGAAGAGTGTGTTTTTAAAGCTTAGAGACAGGGTTTGATATAGTCACAGACCCACGGACACATGCATTTTGAATGAACGGGACCATCCATGACCCATTTTGTGATGAAGACACTTGTGGCTATGGACAAGCATATATGTACTAATGTGATTTGGTTTTAAAAAAGGAAAAACAAAAGCGATGATGATTTAGAAAATGTAAGGTTAAATGAATATTAGATCAATTGTCGATTGTGGAAAATCCTTAGTGAAACGTAAATGTGTTTACTGATAAGCCATGCATTGAAAATTATCTTATATACACTATTATATACACTATATAATATAAGTTATTTTATGTTTAATGAATGCCTGAAAGGTATTTGTAGACATGTTTTACAAATCCGTCAATCAGTGCGATCGTTTTGAGACAAACAGTTTGCTTTACGATGCACGTTTTTTATGGTATGCATGTAACAATTTAGTCGTGCTTGAAACTTGTTAGGCTAAGGGTAGTGGGGCTTGATCCACCCTCAAGTGATCCAATATATTTACGACATGTGGCGCTGACGTGACACAAGATCAAGCCCCATGATCAATCCCCTGAGGGTGTAGTGGTCCAGGTGATCCGGGGCTTGATTGAATTTTTTTTATTATTATTATTATTTTGTTAAACAACAAAAATACTAAATTAAATATTTCATTAAAACATAAAAGCTTGAAACGATTCGGATTGTGACATCTCGGAGTACATAAAAGCTTGAAACGATTTGTCGTCTAAGTAGTTCAATCCTTCGGGAAATTGAGGGTCGTTAATGTTGATATTATCGAAACCCGGACCCGACATGGTTATAAATTTAAGAAATTTAGAGAGGTTTTGTAAATAATAGTAGAGAGAAAGAGAATGAGATTGGTTTACTATTTTTATAATATAGGGTTATTATTTATAATGGTAGGGTTTGTAATTAAAAAAAGAAAACTTTTTTTTAAACTCAAGTCCAACGGCTCTTTTCAGCCCCATGGTCCGACTCGCCCCCTGCCTTCGCGCCCGTGCTCGTGTGAGGGTAGTAGTGGTGTGCGCGGCTGCCACCTAGATTGCGCCCCAAGGTTGGCGCCCCAGTACCTTTAGTCTTATCGGATATACAAAACCAACAATGTGCGTGTGTATCCTTTAGAGACTGTCTTAACAAGCTAACTTACAAAGTAGTTGTTTTAATAACATACAAAAGAAATCTAGTAAAAACATATCATTAAATGTAGCAAATGATGCATAGTGAAGTATTATTAATAATTGAAGTATGATTTAGGTGGAATTTAAGAAAAGTGTGTTTGTAATGAATGCAAGGGGTGTGGGGGTGGGGTGGTTTCATTGGAAGGCTGAAATTCCATTACAATGCTGTGGGAAGTGGACCTGTACTATATAGTAGTGGTGATAGTAGTATTGGTGGTCGTGTCTCTGTCCACCTGTATTCTCTGGCCCACTCTTGCAGTATCCATTCTATACTCATATCTTCCTACGCATCTTTCTTTTTTCTCTATAGTCTATACCTTTGTATTTTTAGTATTTTCATATATAAAAAAAGATAAATGATTATGTACGTTTTCTTAAGTTGTGTTTGAGGCTACCCTTAATATTTGAACTAGTCTTTTGAGATGGAATTTCAACCGTTAATAATGATTTTGATGCTATAGCCCTGACTCACATAAAAACATTATCGAGAAGCAAATCATCACTGTTGTAAAACCTATTTAAGTCGCGTATCAAACCTGAGAACTTAAACTTTCAACCCTTAACCATTACCCATGACATTGGACCAGAAGTCGAGAAGGTTAATGGCTGCTATGTATGCATTATGGTAGTTTTTGTAACAGTTCAGCTACCGCCACACCATAATATTGTCTGATTTAGTCGGGACGAACCACCATCGCCTAACGTATTTGCTTTTGGTTGCTCAGGTGAAACTTCCAAAGAGGTCACTCATTCTGATATTATTCCCATAATCCCAAATGAGCACGCTTAACTGAGGAATTCTCCTCTCATTGATGGGGGAATATATACACCTTCTTATAAAGAAAGCTTTGTTCTCCCCTTATGGGTCCAGTCCCGGGACTTGACACTACCAGTCCGGCCCTGGAATTGATACCATCTGTAACAACCCAACAGCCGCTGCACCATAATATTTTCTGCTTTTGCTGAGACGTACCACCATCGTTCATGGATTTGCTTTGGTTGCCCAGATAAAGGGAGACTTCTCAGAAGGTAACTCATTCTTATAATACTCCCACTTGAACATGCTTAATTATTAAGTTTTATTATCCACTATTATTAAGTGTTCAAAACGCGTTATGACGAGGTATGTATTCCCCTCCTTACAAAGAAGACTTATTTAGTTCTTTATCCTTTTATGTAACTATGCTGCTTTGCTTTTAAAATTAATGAAATATACAAGAAACTATTTGCGTTTAAAATTATTGATGCCATATAAAAAGTAAACAAATAGTTACTCCACTATTATTACCTATATAGTAACCATACATACTCAAATGAGGGAAAACAGTAACCATTAAATATAGTAACCAATTTTAACATTTGATTGTGAAGTCGATGAAAATGAAAGGTTGACCATGATTGATAGAGAAAAAAAAAATTCGTACTTGTCTCACATTCGTGTAATATGTTAAAATCATAACTAATCATAAAAGGCTTTACTTTGGGCCCAATTACTTTATAGTTATTGTTCTAACTCTTATAACATGTGTGAAGGAGAGAGCAATATCAAGGATGATTATATCTATACTATATATAATACATCAAATAAGGGTAAATTAATACATATATTTTTAAGTAATTTACAACACTTAAAGTATGAGATATATGTGTTAGTATGAGTAAATTTGTTTTTTAAATACAATTCATTCAACTTACAAGTTTGGTCCCTCATCTTTAACCATATTATATTTTTAATTTAAGTTGTAAACTAACTTCCCACCCATGAATTTTAAACGACTAGCCTTTTTAAACGTTAATACTTTAATAAAAACTTACACCATAAAAACGAGCATTTTATTCTCTTTAATTTGAATATGATATTGTTATATTTTTTTTCATTTTAAATAAATTAATATGTTACGTAGGGGGTGTTCAGTGTTGGCTTTGATGGTTTTTAAGTTAAACTTGTAAGTTTAACCGTTAATACTGATTTTTTTGTCGTCCAAAACCAAACTCAACCATTGAAAGTTGAAACCGAATCGTTACTAACGGTCTGGTTCCAGTTTGGTTTCACAGTTTAAACTTTAATAATAAATTTAGTTTAAAATAATTATTAATTTAAATGCACCATCAATTTTAACTAAACACCAACATAATATGATACTTGAAAGGATCATCAATAAAAAAATGATAATTTTAGCCACATTAATTTTAGCCACATAAATTAAATATCAATAGAAGATTTAGGACGTGAAATAACAACAACAAATATCACAAAATGAATTATACTGCAATTAGGTTAATTTGAAGTTGTATAGTCAAGTTATTTGTAATAAAAAAAATTATGTTCAATTAAATTTTAATTATATCTAATATATTACAAAACATATCTAATAATTAATAATAAAAAAAACATTAAAATGCATTCAATATTTATAGTTTGGTATGGTTTCATATGGCCGGTTGCCAGTATAAACCGCGAACCAACCGTTCACTACGTTTTGAAAATTTTGAAACCGACCAACAAACCGAAAGTAAAAAAGAAAAAATAAGTCAAATCAATGACCGGTTTAAACGATTTCAAGGTTTTAACCGAACCATAAACACTTATATTTGTTACGTGATTAACAAGTTTAAACACCCGCTGCATCGCGCGGGCACCCATCTAGTTTATATTACATAAAAGGCATTTGTATCTTGGAATTATAATAGGTTGTGCATATATGTTTTTTATATTGAAACTTCATTTTATATACTATTAAGATTAACTTAACTTATGCATACTAAAGTTCAAAACATTGATCATATAATACAAGAATTTGTACCAATATAAAGTTTAGAGCATTCTTATTCAGTTCTCTGTCCTTAAATTCAAAATTACACTAAAACACATTATATATTTTTATTCAATTAAATAATACTTTTGTATCCCTTTATCATTACCATTTCTCTTTCTTTCACTTACAACCACTTTCAAAATATATTAAAAAGTTACAGGGGGTGAACAATAACTTTTCAAATATACAGAAAAATCACTACGTTTTCTAAAATATAAAAACTATTTACTCACAACACCTTAAATCACTCTCTAAATTATAAAAATATCATCTCAAATAATATGGAGGATTGGATGAGAATGGATCGTAATGATAAATCAAATCAAGTTTGGTTGTTTTAAGCTAAACTAGTTGTATTATTCAACACATGATACCATTGGGATTCCTTCTTGTATCTTCCTTTTTGTCTTTATTGTCCTTCATTATTCTTTTTAATCCCATTTTGTCCCACTCTCAAGCCCCTTTCACTTTTTTATATGGGCCCCTGTTCTTCCACATGGTGGTCCATTCTTTTTATTTTTATTTCTTTTCTTAATGGGTTCTTTTCCTTTTTGTTGGAAATTAATAAGGGTGGTAATGTGATAGAGATGGGTCAATCACACTCACCAGACTCTTTATGGCCTATGCAACTTTGCCCTTGTCAATGAATAATAAGTTTATGATAAATAAAATAATTAAACATAGATAAAACTTGTTTCAAATATTGCCATTTAGGTTCATGCTTCTATGTTAAAGCTAACTATTCTAAGGTGTCAATATTAATAACATGCCATTTAAGAAATACATATGACTATATGAGTACTAGAAGCATAACATGTGCATGCATTATATGAACAAGCATTTAAATATATCTTTCAAAATAAAGCTCATATATATTTTAAAATATAAATGCATTTTGTAGTATTTACATGGAAAGAGATGTATTCAATTGAAATGTAAAAAGTAAAAACGTCAAGATTAATATTTATCTTACAACTTACAATTATATTAAGTTGTATGTAAAATACACAAAGTCATGTAAACTAAATATTGATGATAGAGATAGCGTGACTGAATAAGATAGCTGATACTAGGTTAAGTTAAAATAAAACGGGATGGCAAGTATTAGATTAGATTTGAAACCATAATAACCCAATCATTATAATGAAGATAAACTATGTATCAACTACCGAATGGTTTATAATGCACACGCTTGAGATCTATAATTTACGTTTTCTTTTATATATACGAGGCATTCATAGGGAGAGGGTGTTTGGAAGCTAACCCGTGAAGTCATTGATCGACAACACAAACGCTTATCTTGGTAAGCAGTATTTTACAAGGTAGGTTTTGTACACCGAACATAATATTATTAATTGAATTATTCTCCATAGCATGAGTTTTATTACATGTTTAAATAGATAATTATGTGTTTATTTTCTTCTGTTTTTTTAGAATATGTTCATTACTTGGCAATTTTCTTTCATCTACTTTCTCGTGAAAGATGACATGTTGCCTTTATAATTTCTGCTCACTTCATGCTTGTTATGTTAAAGTTACTTGTACAAATATTCTCTGAAGCATATTATCCCAAACTTCTATCATTTGTTTGGCAAATGTCTAGATTTAATATTGCATATGGTTTTGTCACAATCTGTCTGCCTCTTTTCTTACTAGGGGTTTGGGAATCAAATTTGGTGTCAACAAAACACTCATCTTACTTATTTATATATTTTTCCTTTTTGATAAAAAAACATATTCAATTTCATAATCATCAAGAATAACTACACTATAAGTATCGATCTTGATTTTTTTTATTTTTTTATTTTACATAAAATCAACTAGTTTGAGTTACATGACTATTTTAAATGTAAAATCAATAAGGGTTGGTTTGGTATGAGAAATTGGAACGTAAGGAATAACAGTCGAAGAAGAAGCACTATCGGGATTAGTTAAGTACCTAGAACTATACTTGAAACAAGGTATGCCTTAATTCATATTTCAAGGCATCCATGTGAACATATTTCCCTTCTAAGGTATAACAGTCGAAGAAGAAGCACTATCGGGATTAGTTAAGTACCTAGAACTATACTTGAAACAAGGGCGCCACCAAAACACCACATTAAGGCCTCGTCCCTCCCATGTACCCGGCTTGGGTGCGTCAACTGCTTTGTACAATTTCAATCGGTGCTAGGTGTCTTGTTATAGAGAGGTCCCTTGCCATTCAAATCACAATTTCGAGGCATCCGTGTCAGACAAGCCAGGCTTAGCTAAGTACCCAAAACTATACCTGAAACTAGAGCATGGATAACACCACATTAGACCCTCGTTCCTCCCCTTGTCCCTGAACCGTCGATTACTTTGCATTGTTGCAGCCGCTACAGGAAGTGTCTTGTTATATAAAAATACAATCTTGTAAAAGTTTTCACTTATAAACCCACCCAAGATTTTCTTTCTATCGATGTGGGACAAACTCAGGGGCGGTCCTAGGGTGGGGCTGGGTGGTTGACCCCCCCCCCCCCCCCCCCGCGACTCGACACCCCGCTAGGCCCAATTGTTTTTTTAATATATGTATTTTTATGAAAACAATATGTATATTTAATGTTTAAACTCAGTTAAACAACAACTAACTTGTTCTAGTGGGAAAATGGGTATGACTCCCAATTAAATGGTTGTGGGTTCTAGTCTCATTTGAGTTATGTTTAAGCCTATTTTTATACAAAAGTTTTTCACACAACCCAAATCATAACCAAGTTGTCTAATTTAAAAATTAAATTGTTTGAAGTCAACAAAATACTCATTTTACTTAAGACACAAAATATTTTCCGCTTTTATATCTCATTAATCTTAAGTTCATTGGACATGGTTTGATTCATTGTAACCCTCTCACATGATTGAACACAAACGCGCTTGATAATAATTAAATTAGTAACAAATACAGTTAATTACTTATGTCTATAATAAGTGAACAACACAATTTTCACTAAGTTTTTATTTTTAACTATTTAAACCATATGAGACCGTACACGGATATCAAAATAACCTGAATATAACAAACCCGATGTGTAGTGAGTGATAGAAAACATGAGACACATTTCATAAATTTGCTTCATAGTCCTCAAATTGAAAAGGCAATCTATTAATTTGTAATTTTTGTGAAAATTCAACCTTTTATTTTTATCATAGATAAAATTCAATTTATACGCACATGCATATATATATATGGAAAATTTCTTAAATGACCAATTTGAAGATAGAGGAAATTTAAATGACCAATTAATAATCAATATTTCCAAAATGGATAAACAAATATGGACTGGAGCGACGAAATTTATAAAGATTTGAACATCGTGTGCTCCGTCCAGATTTAAAGTGAATCTCGTCTTTCCCGTCCAAATTGTAAATAATTTCGTCGTTTCAGTCCAAATTTTTAGAAATTTTTTTTGTCTTTTTATTTAACATTTTTCTCTCTCTCATTCAACCTCTTTCTTTTTTTTTTCTTCCTCGTCTTCATCATCATCATCATCATCTTCTCTTCTTCATCACCGGCAATAAAAAGAAAAACTCATTTACGGAAAATGGTCAAGTTCCAAGAGTTCTCGTCGTTGATTGATAATTATTACTATCATTTCTATAACAATGATGAAGATGACGAAATTGACGATGAAGCCACTCTGTGTGTTATCGAAATCTTTCTTCTCGGACAAGTCGAAAGCTAGAAATCGCTAGAGATGATGAATAAAAAGAAGATGATGATGATAATGATGAAGAAGAAAAAAAAAGAAGAGAGAGGTCGAAGGAAAGAGAAAAAATTGTTAGAGAAAAAGACAAAAAAAATTATCTAAAAATTTGAAATGAAAAGACAAAATTATTTAAAATTTGGACGAGAAAGACGAATTCACTTTAAATTTGAACGAGAACGACGAATTAACTTTAAATTTGGACGGAGCAGACAAGATTCAAATCTTTATGAATCCTTTATGAATCTCGTCACTTCAATCCAAATTTGTTGGTTCATTTTGAGAATATTGATTATTAATTAGTTATTTAAATTTTCTCTTTTTTCAAATGTGCCATTAAAAGAATTTTCCCATAAATTAAAAGAATTCAAATAAGTTAAAAGATATATTTATAGATTCTAATATTATAGTACTATATAAAGTAATTAGTTATTTGTTTAAACATGCAGGTAAGAAGTTGTATTTAAAATAAAAATAGTAATAAAATAACATAGAAAAACACCCTCGTGTTTTTGTCTTACTTCCTAGGGGTGTAGGCAAATGACATCTAAAGAGCAGCTCCTGACAAGCACGTGCCTTCACGATGGTTTTAGGATGTTGACTTTTAAGACATAATAAGATTGCAATCTTGACTTTCAGATTATAGAAATAGATTACTGTACATTTTTAGATGCTTAATTTTCCAAAAAGTAAAATATGTTTTAAGAAAATTTGATCATCTTAACACTCGTACCCGCTCTCGCACCCGCTTCACGGTTTGTGTGACATCTCTCAACAAGACGCCGAGTGATGTTGAGGGTGATTAACAAAGGTGTATTTTTGGAAGAATTCAGCCAAATGTAGGTGACACGAAACATAGATGTTTCATGTTTGGTTCTTAAGTATTTCCTACATTAATAAACATTATATAATGTGGGCCTGAGTACGAAGGATCTCGTACGAATTTCGTACTTTGGTAAGTTTGGATGAAAAATAGTAAAAGGGGGTTAAATAGAACATGATCGACCAACTATTATGGAGGCTTGAGTGAAATGAACATTCAAGGCATATAAGAGTGCAAATTGATCTTTACACAACTTTATAAAAATTAAAATACATATTATATCATATAAAATAGGTTTATTGGATTTTAGTAATCCCTATTAAATGGTATTGGCCAATAATAAGCCATATTCATTTTATCGCCACTAGCGGTCCCTAATTTCAAAAAGTTGTCCCCAGTGATCCCCCGTTAAAAATGACTGAATGGCGCTATATATATTTTTTCCCGAATTTCAAACTACTTTTTTAGGGCTTTTGATAGGAAAGAGAATACGAATTGATTGATGTAAAACATAACTAGAAACAGTGATCCAAACGACTTAATTTTTGTTATTTGAAAGTTCAAACAAACGAATTGAAGCAATAATCAAGTAATTTGGATCGCCGTTTCGAGTTAAATTTTATATCAATCGATTCGTATCATCCTTCCGATTAAACCCTAAAACTTAGTTTGAAATTCGAAAAAAAGTATAATGTCATTAAGTCTTTTTTAACGGGGGACCATTGGGAGCAAACATTTTAAAATTTGGGACCACCAGTAGTAATAAAATGAATATGGATTATTATCGATTAATACCGATTAATAGGGATTATTAAAATCCAATAAACTTATAAAATAAAAGAATAATAAAGTTATAATCTAAATAATTTTAAAGTAACTAAATAAACTTACAAAGAAAATGTTAATAAACTAAAAAGCACTATTTGTTATTATAAGAAAAACTTAAAACTATAAATAAAAACTAATATTCTTTTTGACCAACATGAAAACATGAGAACTACCACCATATAACGATTATTTCCCCCGTAGACAACAAAAAAATTTACCTAATTAAACTCTAATAAAATAAAATAAAATAAAATATATATGGTTTGAATTAAATACAATGAAATTAATATGTTAAACGTGAGAATCAATAAGAGTAATTATATATACAGGTAGAATAATTATGATCATAGAATAATTATGTAATTACTCTATAATATAATTACTAATCAGGCTAAGTTTTACATTAATAGACTGATATTCTTCTTTCGATTAAATCCCTAAAAAGTCATTTTAAAATTCAGAAAAAATCTAACGTCATTAAGATTTTTTAAGCGGTGGACCATCGAGAACCAATATTTTTTAAAATTTGTTATCATTAGTAACGATAAACTCAGTTGAAATTATCATCGATCTATAATTTTTAGTTGGAATTATTAAAATTCAATAAACCTATAACTTTTGTGATAATGACATGTAAACTATAACTTTTGTGACAGTGACATGTAAATTTTTACAAGTGTGCATGTGTTATAACGGAATGTACCGTTTAATTCGCCATGAGATTAGAAAGCTCACATAAAGCAATTTTAATGAAATGAAAAAAAGAAAAAAAAAAGAACATACGTCTTATTAACTTTAGGTTGAGCTTTCCAAGTATCACATGAAAAGACAAACATGTAATGTTTTATTATCACACCCACTTGGTTTAGAGATCTATCTTTTTCTAAAGGATTGTACTCAATTATGTACTTCGTTATACATCTCCTTCAAGTTGTTACATCAAGGTAGTAGGTATGGTCCCGACCGGGAAGATGGCGTGGGACGGTGAGAGACACTAAGGTGACATAGATATGGTTGTGAAGGATGTAACAATGGATTTGTGATGCCAATATGGAGAAGAAACAAAAAAGGAAGACTAGAACCTACAAACATTTTTGTTAGAAGTCATACATCTTTATTAGTGGACCAAGTTAGTGGTTTGTAATTG
The DNA here is from genome assembly GCF_021521415.1 of Bidens hawaiensis. Taxonomy (NCBI): domain Eukaryota; kingdom Viridiplantae; phylum Streptophyta; class Magnoliopsida; order Asterales; family Asteraceae; genus Bidens; species Bidens hawaiensis. The sequence continues at coordinate 469,738 of NW_027491887.1, read as the reverse complement.
AGTTTTAAGATTAAAAATACATATTGTTTTGGATAAAAATATATATAACTAATTTTGTCCCCGCATTACGGAGATTGTTTTACATTATTCGTTTATAATATTTATATATTTATTTGGATTTTAATTTTATTTATTATAAGTAAATTAAATATAACACCCCGACCAAAGGCGGCGGAACATGCCGGGGTGAAACGGATTGCCCAAGAACACAAGACACTATTAAAGTGACAATATTTAATCAACTCATTAATTTCATTCAATCATCAAAGTAACACATATTGTTCATACAAATAAACACCAAAATATAAAAGATAGATATTGTTCATTCTTCTAATAACCTAGCGGTATCAAATAGAATGACGTCTTCGAACTCCAACTCAAGTAATAATCAAACCTGTAACAATGCATAAAATAACATTTGTCAACACGTATGTTGGTGAGCAATTTCATAGTTTTGAGTATATATAATACGAGCGAAATCCACAAACGTATATGAGACTATAAATAAAAGCATCCATCATGGTATATAAAACATATGTAAATGAGGATCCTTTTTAATCGGTAACAACCGACATACTTGGATAATGAGGCCCTATTCTACTAGCACAAGGCTAAGTAGTTAGGGGAGCGTATGATCATACTTAATGAGGCTCAACAACAACATAAAAATAAACACTCGCGCACGTAAAGCATATGAGACATATAACACATAATAGAACAAGTATTCTAGCATCATACACCCTAAAGTTTGTGGTTTGAGAAATGAGTATAATATAAATCATTTTTGTTTAAATAAGTATGCATGTTACCCCCAAAAGATAAAAGTGAAAACGGGGGATGAAATGTACTCACGCTAACTAAGTAACTTGAAAGATTGATTCGTGAATAATCGGAGATCGGGTTAACGAGCAAGACCTAGATTGAATGGGTCTTAAGTTAGTAGGTAGTCTTGGAATGGTTTAAAGTAAAGTATGACAAGGAAAGTAAATAAATGAAGTTTATGGTTTAAAAATGTAAATATTTGGAAAATTAAAGACATGTTCTAAAAAGTAAGTTTACTCGAAACCGGGTCTTGGTATTTCATTCATAATTATTACTCAACCTATGTTAAGTAACTTATGTGGGTTATAATGCACTAATGCAAGACCCTTTGGGTATATGAACACCAAAACAAGGTTTTAATCGAGTGTTCGGATTTTTTAACTTGGGTCTAGATAATTAACTAAACTCAAAGTTAACTTTCCAAAATGTTTTGAGATAACTCAATAAAATCGAAAGACTTAACCAAGTATATAGTTCTATTATGAAGAACCTTAACGTCCGTCAAGTGAGTATTTGGTTTCACCGGTCCAAGCTTGTTATAAGATCAAGTTGGATTCCGACACAACAAGTAAGTTGATAAAATTCTTAAAATTAGTTTAAAATACATTTTTGAAAAAAAGATGAGTTTCGATGGCCAAAAACACGCTTGTGTGTCTTAGGCAAGTGGACTCGGTTTAGTTCGGTTTTGGTTCGGTCCTTGACTCGAAATGATACCGAGGATGGTTGCCACATACCCAAATACCATAGAACTATCAAAATGGTTTTAGAAGTTACAAGGTTCAAATCTTTCATAAACATGTTTATTTAATTATTTTAAACAAATCTAGTAAACAAAACTATTTAAAACAAAAGCTAGTAAACAAGAGTTCGGTCTTGATTCGGGTCTAATCTCGGGATAAAACCGAGACTAGTGACTTCATACCCAAGACCATGAAACTTTTTAAACATGAATTAAAACTAAACTACTTACAATATAAACAAGACTAGTAAATCATTAAAGGAAAATAGTATAATCAAGAACTACAAAGAGTTCTCCATGAAGCCTTGCCTTGTAGCATATCACCTCCCGAAGAAGATGAAAGCCGAAGGAAACAAGGGGTGCATATTATATATATGTTGTACCACAAGATATGAATTAGTAAGTAACAAAACAAAAATTAAAGAAGGTTGTTGTTAGATAATTATGAACCTTGAAGGTTAGAGATAGTGTTCTTAGTTTGAGAGAGAAAGAAGATGAATGAGCAAGAAGAAATGAAGGGGATGAGGTTGTTTATATAGGGAAGGAGTCAAACTTGTTTTCATTGTTTTATATCAATACTTGCATGTGCTTTTTTTTTTTTTTTAAAAAAGGTTTAAATAATACAAACTAGTAACAAATCCAAAAAGTAAGAGATGATTATGAAACATAAAAATCCAAAATTTTATATTAGTGAAAGATTTGGTTTACCATATCGGGTCGGGTTTTGATACAAATGCAAATACAAAAAGAGAACGAAAATGACGAATGTTACAGTCTGCAATTATGCTACGCAACATTTTCAGATTATTTGAAAGACTTTGGGCTAGGGATGAGTGTTTCAAGTACGGTACTGAATTGGTATAAACTTTTAGTTTTTGGTACCTGTACGATACAAGTATTTTCCGAATTTTACATGAAATACCGGTATCAAAATTTTACAATTTTGATACCGATATTTTCAGTATCGTACAGTAGTGATCTCATCCCTACTAAGCTATCATGGTTCTTTGTAGTATGCACACTTACATATCTCAAAACTTTTTATTTGAACGACAATTGAAATTAATCGAAAATAAGTGTATAGTCAGTACCAATTAAAATTAACCAAAACGTTATTTTCTTGCACCAAACTCTTAAAGATACTACAATTTAAACGTTACTAAACTATATAAAATTATACATTTAAAATAAGATAAGGCATAATAATATAAGAAAGCTTGTGTGCACAGCAAGAAAGCAAGCAACAAAGTCACTCTTTATTACGTATTATTATTAGGCAAGGCTGGCTTTGCCGCACCGGTGATTTTGCCCACCTATGCGATCGATGCTCGTATATTCCTTTTCATTCTCATTTGTTGCTGTTTGTTGATAGAATATCAATGCTGCTGCTATTAATTTTGCATTTATTTGTTGTTACGAGTTTATACAGTTAGTAGAGCTGCATTTGTTAGTGTTTTAACTGAAGCTGATGTTAGTAATGATAAGATTGTAATTAACTTCCTTTACTATTTGATTCTCATCTGTTGTTGATAGAATGCTGCTGTTAATTTTGCATTTGTTATGCTGATGCTGCTTCTATTGTAAGCTACCTTTTGAGTGTTAATGTTAAGTCGTACAACATTTGGATAGAATGCTGCTATTTGGCATTTGTTGTTAGAAATTTGGGCTTGTATTGTAAGGTACATTTTGTTGCGGACATTAGGTTTTGAGATTCATGATACGAGTGTTATACGGTTAATGTTCAAACTGAAGGTTAACAGAACAGTTTTCTTTAATTGTCTAGATGATCTTAGAAATGATGAGTATAAGTTCTTTTACTGCTTGATTTTAATTTGTTATTGATAGAATGCTCTGCTATATTGCATTTGTTGTTATGATTTTGGCGTAGTTTTGGTATGCTGATGTTGCTAGTACTGTAAGGTACATCTGAGTGATGTGTAGGTGATTTGTTGTGTAAGTTAAGTTTTGGAAGTCATGATTTGACCGTTACACGGTTAATAATTTTTAGTAGAATAGAACATTTCTTGGTGTTAATCAAGCAGTTTTCCTTAATTTTTACATGTTTTAGGAATGGTGAGCGTAAGTTCTTTTACTATTTGAGTCTGATTTTATGTTGATACATTGTCACTATTTTGAATTTGTTGTTTGAAATTTAGGTTTAGTTCGTTTATGCTGATGTTGCTTGTATCGTAAGTAACATTTGGGTGATTTTCAAGTGATTTGAGTGTTATGCAGTTAATGATTTGTAGTAGTAGAAATCTTCTTCCTTTTTGCGTGTGTCACGTGTGTGTTTAAACGAAGGTTAATTGAACAGTTTCACTTATTGTCTACATTATCAGCAGTATTATGGGAATACGAATGATGTTTTCAATTAATATATACTTTCTAATTGTATAAAGATTACGTGTGATTCTTGTTCAATATGGCTGCAGTTCTGCTTTTGAAGATGGAAAATTCTGTGATACATATCACATGAATGCCTCTGGCTGGAGATGCTGTGAATCTTGTGGAAAGGTTAAAATCTTTCAAGGCTAATTAGTTTAGTTCATGTATTTAAGTATGCAAAGTTCAATATAATAGTAAGAGACCATTTTACCTTTGCAGCAAATTCATTGTGGATGCATAGTGTCATTTCACACATACATGTTGTTGGACGCTGGAGGCATTGAGTGTCTCAAATGTGCAAAAACAGAATACATCTTGGTATCACTTGTTAATTTTGGTTATAATATATCACAAACTTATACATCACTAAAACTAAGACTTACACGTTTATTTTTGTTCAAGACACCGAATCCTACTTGGCCATCTGGAAGAATCAATGATATCTCTTCTAAAAGCTGGAGATCTATTGCTGGACCGGGTACCATACCATGGCGGCAATCACCGAGCTTGTTCAATGCTGCTAAAGGTCAATCTGAACTACAGTTGACTTCCTGTTCTCTTGGTCAAAGTACAAGAAACGGGAATGATAGTTGGCGGGTCGGTGGACAAGAAACTGTTATGGATGAAGCCCCCACCGGTAAGATCATGACATGTTTAATAAAATAATATTTTTAATTTCTTACCAAATTAAGTTGACTGAATCTTAACACGCCATTTTGTTCAGGAATGTTTAAAGATGGGAAACACAATCTGTTTAAAGATGTTTCTTACCAATCATATTTTCATACAAATGATTAGTATGATCAAAAGATTGAAACAAGCAATGCATCTGGAATTCATGTTAAACGGTTATGTACTCCATCATCAGCAGGGAACCAATGCTCAAATAATAATGGATTGGGCCCATCTCTTGGAAATCAGGCCCAACCTACTAAGGCCCAAGATGAAACACACTCTTGCCATCAGTCACTTTTGCGTTATCGGGCCCAGTTAACATACCAAGATGGTTTGGGCCCATATCTTGGAAATCAGGCCCAAGATGAAACGTACTCTTGCCATCAGCTACTTTCACGTTACTGGCCCCAATCGACAGATCAAGATGGATTGGGCCCATCTCTTGGAAATCAGGGCCATCATAATAAGGCCCAAGATGAAACACACTCCTGCCATCAGCCACTTTTGCGTTATCGGTCCCAATTAACAGATCAAGATGGATTGGGCTCATATTTTGGAAATCAGACCCAAGATGAAACGTACTCCTGCTATCAGCTACTTTCGCGTTACTGGTCACAATCAACAGATCAAGATGGATTGGGCCCATCTCTTGGAAATCAGGCCCATTCTATTAAGGCCCAAGATGAAACATACTCCTGCCATCAGCTACTTTCGCGTTACTGGTCCCAATCAACAGATCAAGATGGATTGGGCCCACCTCTTGGAAATCAGGCCCATCATACTAAGGCCCAAGATGAAACAAACCCCTGCCATAAGCTACTTTCGCGTTACCGGTCCCAATTAACAGATCAAGAACTCCAACAGCTCCCTGCAGGGTATCCTGCTTTTGTAGGAATAGTTAGTTATTAGACTTTGTTTACTAGTAGTTGGTTGTTAGTAGCATTAAATGGTATTATTTATTAATAAAGGGGTGCAAACGAAGCAAGCCTGAGTTTAGGCTTGAGCTCGGCTCTTTTCAAGCTCTATTCTTAAGCTCAAGCTCTCTAGCTTGGATTAGGGCCTTAGGCTCGACTCTTTTATTACCTATTAATCAATTATATACATTAATTATTATTTTCTGTATACTCAATTTAATTATACTTTTTTTTATATGACATAATGTGTATTATTTAGTTATTTTTTTTATATTTCATATGTAATAGTTATAATCATTATATATATATATATATATATATATAGGATGAGTATCATTACAGAATTTAGGGGTGCAAACGAGCCAAGCCCGAGTTTAGGCTCTAGCTCGGCTCGTTTCGAGCTCTATAAGCTCAAGCTCTCTAGCTCGGCTTAGGGCCTTAGGCTCTACTCTCTTATTATCTATTATCAATTATATACATTAATTATTATTTTCTGTATACTCATTTGATCGTACTTATTTTAAATGACATAATGCGTATTATTAAGTTTTTTTTTACATTTTGTATATAATAGTTATAATTATAAATATATATATATATTTAATACATGAAATACCAATTATATAAATATTAGGCCCGATCTGATTCGTTTAACTTATGAGAGCTTGAGCTCAGCTGGTTTTGAGCTCCAATTCTAAAACTCGAGCTCGGTTTATTGATAATTTTATTTATAATCATTTTCTCTCTCTCTTTCTCTCTCTCTCTCTCTCTATATATATATATATAATTTGTATAGATAACATAGTATATATTCTATAGTTACTTTTATCATAATTTTATGCATATAGTTATTATAAAATATATATTTAATATATTAAATAAAAATTGTATAAATAATAGGTTTGTTATGCTTGTGAGCCAACTCTAGCTCGATAAGTGAGGCTCAGGCTTGTTTATTAAATGGCTCGAGCTTGTTTAAGCTTGGATTGGTTCTAGCTTTTAGCGAGCTGATCTCGAGAAGCTCACAAGCAGTTTGGCTCGTTTACACCCCTTTAATCATAAAGCGTGCCCTTAACATTGTGATAGTTCAAATACCAAAATTACCCCTTTATTTGAGAAAATGTTGAGTGCTAGTGATGCTGGAAAGAGTGGTCGGTTGGTGCTCCCCAAGAAATATGCAGAGGTTTTAGTTTATATGCTACTATGCAAAGTTGCAACTGTTTTTAAAGCGACAATTATATAGGATTTTTTTTTTATTATTTTGCAGGCTTACCTTCCTCCGATTACTGAGCCTGATGGGTATCCACTTGTGATTCAAGATATTAAAGGAAAAGAATGGGTACTGCAATACAGATTTTGGTCCAACAGTAGTAGTAGGATGTATGTTTTAGAAGGAGTCACTCCTTGTATACAGTCAATGCACTTGCAAGCTGGCGATACAGGTAGTAAACTGCGTTTCTTTTTATAATATTTAATCTTATATTTGAGTTACTTATCTTTTATATTGGTTCAGTGACATTTAGTAGGTTGGAGCCTGAAGGAAAGCTTGTTATGGGATTCAGGAAAGCTTCACTTGCATCTCCATCTTACAAGGTAGGTTTATTTTTTACATACTTGCCATATGTCAAAGTCAAAGTCAGAGTCAAAGTCAAATTGAAACTTATAATTTCAGGGGAACAAAACAACAAACACAAGGATTGAAGAATCTTTAAAGAACGGGACATGGTCAGAAGTTGATAAACTTTCTAGTCGTGCTAAGAGGAAAAAAGGGGTCAACTTGCGGTCAAACAGTAAAAGTCTTCGATTCAGTGTCACTTTGGAACAAGTGCAGGGGTTGTTACAACCACCTCTTAATGCTCCCACCGTCGTGATAATCGAGGGTGTTGAGTTTGAGGTGTTTCAGGTATTAATGGAACAATGTTTGAAAATTTAGTTAAAAAGGATATAATGATAACATCGTTTAATGTAACAGGAGGCACCGTATATAGGGAGTCCAAGAGCATTTTCAACAGACAGTGTTGGGTAAGTTGGCTACTAATTTATTAATCGATTTTTGTTTTTGGTTATTACAAGAGTTTGTACAGTTATCTCATATCCATTTGGGTACCAGATCTCCTTGTTCAACAGTGGCAGCACCAACACCAAAACATCTGGATCATGCACTTCCCATGATCAATCACGGTATAAATCACTTCCAACTAGGGCTGTTTCAAAAAAGTTTCAGGCTCAAAGCCCGCTCAAAAATTGTGCTTTTGTAAACAAGCTTAGCCAGTGTTGGCTCGTTCGTGTGGGTGTGTGTCCAATAACAATAATAACATATAAAATATTGAAAAAAAACATACATACAATATTTTGTTTATACCTCTCGGTCTTTTAAAAAAATTGAACACACACACATTCACACACACACACACATATATATATGTATATATATATATATATATATATATATATAACATGAGGCTTTTGTGTGTGTGTATAATATAATATTGAAGAAAGTAAAACAAAAATATTACATATAATAATTTTGCTTCTTGATCTTTATGAAAGTTATAAAAATATAATATAATAAATTTTCTAGTTTATAAAATTTGCATGACTGTATGTTAACATATTATGTCATATACGTATTAATGTATAATTAATAAAAAAAGTTTAACGAGTCGACTCGACGTTCCACGTGTTGGCTTGAGCTTTTTATGAGCTTTACTTTTTAGCTCGTTAAAAATAAATGAGCCAAGCCAATATGAACTTCGAGCTTGAGCCCCCTAACTGGCTCGGCTCATTTAACTTCTAACCAAATTTTGCGCATTATTGATACTTTTTTGCATATTGTTAACACCTGGATGTGTCAAATAAATCAGAAAATACAGAATCAGTAAACACCATGGAAGGCCTTGATGCCTTTGCTGACTTGGCAGTCCATGATAGCAAGACCACAAGAGGCCACCCGTGCATATTGCAGGCGCCGCCAAATGGCACCAATCACAAATCAACTTGCAGTTGCAACATGACTCCATCCCCCATGGTGCACCATGATCTGACTCATCCAATTCAACTGCTGGATGCTGGCCAAAGTTTTGAACAATCGTACAAGTCAACTTTCAAAAGTCAAAATATTGACTTGAATATACAACCCGGGCGTGAAGAAGATTCAGATTCTATGGGAATAATGATGTTAGTTCAAGAATCTACACAGAGATACATGAAGCAACAGCAGCAGAAGTTATCAATCAAAAACCATGATTTATAAAAACAGGTACCATATCTGTTATTACCTGACGGTAAACGTTATCAGAGGCGATGTTTTTAGTCCAGATCATGATTTGAGCTCAACCAGACATGATGGGATTGGTGGCGGTGGTGATGGCGGTTGGGTTGAAGCTCGTTTATGATCGTTGGTAGCAATAGCTGACTTATGACATGCTCCATAAAGTACATAATTTTCCGGTGTAATTATACACTTATTTAACATGTCATTAGATGATTAAACTATGTTATCTTTTACAAGCCGTTTGAGACGGTAAGTTTGATCCGTTTGTTATGTGATATCTTTAAAAGTTCGATGGCCGAGATGAATGAAATAACTTCTTTTGAATGATGACCGGCATGACGCCATTACATGTTCTGCCGTCTCCTCCGCCTCCCCAGTCCCCGCACACCGGACATAAAGTAGAATCCATTGAAACAGTCCGCCTTGCCAAAGCCACCAACGCCGGTATACGTTCTCTTTCCACTGTCCATGCTAGAATCCCAACCTTTTTAGGGACACAATTATTCCACTTAAAATATATTCACTTGAGTCAAAATAGATATATATGTATAATATATTTTTTTTACTTCTTATTTTACCAAATTTGATAATTCAAAACTACATACATATTTGAATGGCAGCATGTATTATCGTTAAATTCAATCTTTTTACTCGCATGTAATTAGGCTTGCTAATTAACTAAACGTTCAATGAACTATTTGGCATGATAGTTCTTTTATGTTCATTTATTTATCAGATTAACATGAACAAAACCTTTTGTTTGTTTAGTTATATGAACGAACATAAGCATGTATTTCGTTTATTTATTTATGTTCGTGAATCATGAGGGTTTGATTATGTCCGTTCATTTAGATTCTTTAGTATACGCTCGCTTACTCTCATTTATGTTTGCTAGCATAAGTTTGTATTCAAGGATTATATAGACACAAACACGAACGGAAACACACACGAAGAATATACTGGATAATTCCCAACATTATTATTAATGGAAATAGAACTCAAAAACCTTTGTTACAATCTCTCAAACATAAATGATCATTGACCAAAACATCTGATCCGTTTAACTGTTTGATGTTTGGTTAAAGTTATACGAACAAACATGAACATGCACCATTCGTGTTTTCTCGTTTCGTTTATGAAGAAACACTAATCGACCCCGGGCAGATTACGGATAATCTGGGGGTTAAATAGATGTTTCCCACGAGGGGTTAGGTCCGGCAAAGATGGTTCTTCTGATGACCTGCAAAACAGACCGTGAGCTCGTCACTGAGAAGGGGGGGGGGGGTACCTCCTTGTGACCACCCTCCGGCGTGAGAATCAGACTAGATTGCTCTTGAATATAAGTGTATACTAAGAGAAATAGCTAGAGAGAAGATGATGATACCGTTCCAAGGTGTTGAAGTATTTATAGCCGAAGGTAGGTTTCCAAGAAGGTACAGCCGGCTGAATAGTATTCCTGTTCTGCCAACTGTGGGCTACGCACATGCCATGCTGGTGGTTGGTGGGTAGGCAACGGCTGATAGTGACCAGGCCGGCTGTGTACTATTTCTTTTCCACCAACTGCAGGCTATGCACGTGCTACGACAGGTTGGTGAGTAGGCAGCGGCTGATAGTGACATTAAGTAATAGAGCATGCTGCTCGTTGTACTGTTGTCAGTGAGCTGTCGCAGCTTTGGTCAGATCTTTTGTCCATACCTCGTCAGGTACAGTACAAAAGATCCTCCAGTAGCGTACGGACTGGCTCATTTGGGCGGGAGTTTTCCCGGCTTTGGGCGGGAGTATTCCCGGCTTGCTCACTCCTTCAGGTGACATTACTGAATTATTTAAGAGTTTAGTGCCTTGTGCGTGTAGCCTTGCTGCGCGGGTAGCCTTCCCTGATGGCTAGTATCCGTAGCTGCGGGAACAGGCGGAGTACGTCGACCATTGGGAGGCTTTTCCTGCGAGAACAGCTTGCGTACTGCGCGTAAGGACGTCACGTCTGTGAGCATGGTGGGTCCTGCGGATCCAGTTGGTCTTTGCGCTGACGTCCTTCTTCAAGGTGAGTCTTGCGGGTTTGGTCTTTGCGCAGACGTCCCTTTTGAAGGTGAGTCTTGCGGGTCCAACCGCGCAGACGTCTCTGTTCAAGGTGAGTCTTGCGGGTCCAACTGGGCTCTGCTGGGACCTACCTCTTCAAGTCCCCCCAGTCCAATGTTCTTCTCATGAATTGTTAATAAGTGAGGTGAACTTTTGGACTTAAGCAAAGGGTGTTGAAAAGGGTTTAGTTTTAAGGTTTTCCATGGGGATTCTTCCCGCGGAAGTCCTAATGTCACGTGCAGAAATTCCCGACTTTTCTGCTTGATCTTTGGGTATGATGCGGGTAGGTCTGTAACCTCCTCGCAAGTCAGGGGCGTTGAGTTCCACTTGTGTAGATTCTCCATGAGGTTTTGGTAGTTTTGAACATAGTGATCAATTATGTTAAAACAACCAATTCCATCTTGGAGCTCCAAACAATCTAGTTCTCGACGTTCCCGCTATGCGGGGATGTTATTCCCGTTTCCGCAAGCATGGCCCAGAAGATCCTTCTTGGTTTCAATTCCCTGCAGAGTGCTAGGTATGTGAAGGGTTTCGCCTTGACACTGTACCCGCACTCGTCTTATAGTTACTTTACTTCCAAGGTATTCCTGGCTTCAATTCCCTGCGGGTGCTAAGTATGTGAAGGGTTTTGCCTTGACACTGTACCCGCACCCGTCTTATAGTTACGTGGTTGCCGAGGTATTCTTGGCTTCAATTCCCTGCAGGTGCAAAGTATGTGAAGGGTTTTGCCTTAACACTGTACTAGCACCTGTCTTATAGTTACTTGGTTGCCAAGGTAAGGGGTATAGTCCCGCTTACTTTTGAATCTTTTTGAAATTCGAAGAGTTGGTGAAAGGATAAGAATAGTCCAAACTGTTGAAGGGACGGTTGCGTAGTCCGACGGTTTCTTCTGACAGTTTCAGGACGTGCAGGAAGTTATGGCGACGTGACAGTATATGGTCATTCCAGACGCTTTTTCAGGCGCGTGGGCGCGAATTTTCGGGCGCGTGGCCGCGAAGTTTACGGCGCGCGTCCTGTCAACAGCTGTTGCCAGTCTTGCTTTTTCCACGTGTCATAGTTTCATTGCACCTGCGTTTTCCTCTCTCTTCCGCATTAAATTCATCGCATTCATTGCGATGAGTATATAAAGGGAGGAGAGGATGCATCTCAACTCACAGTTTCACTTTTTTCTTCTTCTGAGCGATTTCCGGCGAATACTCTAACTTTTCCGTCGAGCATTCTCCTGAAATCGTTCTTCTTTACATCCTCCACAACATGTCTTCTCATGATCTTGAAGTTACTGCTGAAGAGTCGGACGTGTATTCCGAGAACTCGACGTCCATTTCTGATAGGGACGATAAGAGTACTGCTGGCGAGTGCCAGTGTGCTCTTCCCGTCGACCAGTATCAGTACATCGTCAGGAAGTTCATGCTCGAGCCTTTCGAGCCTGAGTTTCCTGAGCCACACCAGACGGTGTACGATGCCCCCAAGGGCAAAATAGGGGTGTATGCTGCATTCTTCATCTATGGGAATCTCAGGTTCCCATTGACGAAGTTTGTATATCGTGTTTTGGAGAGGCACGGTGTGCACCTGACGGAGGTACACCCAATGGCGATCGCCAAGATCCGTCATTTCGAATGGGTGTGCCTCATTCTGGGCGTGGAGCCCCATGTCGACCGCCTGATGACCTTCTATTCCTGGAGGTGCATCCAGGGGTGGTATACCTTGGTCACTCGGATCAAGGGTTTGAAGATCTGCGCTACCGAGCGCAGTCTTCAGTCTTGGAAGCGGGAGTTCTTCTATATCTCCGCTCGCGTCGTCCCCATAGCGATGACGTTCAAGAACGGGAGAGCTCTCCCGAACCTTCACGCCTCCAACTACCAGGAGACGGAATGGTTCTCCAAGATTTCCCGGATCCAGACTCCGGTTTACCGCTTTGCGGAGTCCGGGATGGTGATGCTCGGGATGAGCCGGGTGTGGAAGGATGCTGGGGCGGAGGCGCCACAGATTCCCATCGTCCTTGAATACGATTTGAACTCTATCCCTTACGGTATGCTTCATATTATTCTGCTGATTTAGGGTTTTTCTTCTAACCGTTTCTGTTTATTTTCAGAGGGGAACGACTTACAATCGCTTCTGCATCCGCGGGAGGCTGGTGGTCCCGCTCGGTTGGGTACTCGTGCTCTTGATGAGAACGAGTTGCCCATCCTTGAGCAAACGGCGGATCGGTTTGTGGAGGTTTACCCGCCAGGCCAAGAGATTTTGAGTGCCACGCGGCCAGGTAAGGAACTCTTTAACCCCCGCCCTCTCCATGCTCAAACCTCTGCTGGAATTCCTCTAATCTTGTCATCTTCTGATGAGGAATCCGCAGATGGTCCTTTCTTCGCGAGGAGGAAGAAGGCTGCTGGCGAGAAGGGCAAGGCGAAGGTTGCCTCCACTGCCGATCAGGTTAACCGGTCTGACTCGGAGACCGAGAGCGAGGAGGCGGCGGGGAACCCTGGTGGTGGTGAGACCACTGTTCCAGAGGTTGAGACAGCTATCACCTCTGAGCAGCCCAGGATGACGACGGTGAGCGGCGTGAAGAGGCCGGCTCCATCGGGTTCGTCCCCGCCTATCAGAACCTTCAAGCTGAAGAGAACTCGTAAGTATAATTTTCATTTACTTTTAACTGCATATCCTTCCGCCATTATATTTAACTATCTTGTCTTCATGCAGGCGTGGATGCAACTGCATTCCAAAGTGGTGCGGGGAGGAGCACCTCTGGACCCATGACGGTAGGTTTGGTCAACCTACCCGAGGCGATGACCCAGGCGACTGCGCCTGTTTCAAGTGTTGGTTCAGTTGCTCATCCCGTTGAGGCAACTGTTCCAACTGTAACATCGTCCCCGCCGGCTGTTAGTGCGATCTTCACGGAATCCTTCACTAAGCCGGCGGTGATATTTTCTGCGGGTTCTTCCGCAGCGGCGGCCACGGTTGTGAGTTCACCTCCAGTGAGTTCACCTCCGATGGTCTCTACCGCAGCGGCTTCGACCATGCCTCCGGCGCCGGCGACTACTTCGTCCCCGGCCGGTTCAGCAGGTATGTTCGGGAATTCTAGCCAATCTCTGCCTCCTTTCCATCTGCCTGACCTCTTGGATGGATATCCGTTAGGTTCGGGTGATGGGTTTGGCGGCTACCGGCCTACTGTCGACCCTACAGGTGCGTAGGGTTATTTTGGCCTCTTTTTGTTTCTTTTTTTTTATCATCTTTTCCTAACTGTTTTTTGTTTTTACAGTGTCGGATTCCAATGAAGTGTATGTTCCACGTTGGAACATCCGCCGAGGAACAACCCTTCGGACGGCTGTGTACTGCGTCGAGTGGGCGCGCCACGCCGCCCCAGGTGGGGCGCTGGGGGAAGCTATGTCAAGCTACCAGGAGGGTAGGCTGACAAACGAGCTCCGGATTCTCCTTGCCCGGATGCAGCCGCGCGTCGAGTTTTTTTGTCGTGAAAACGACAAGTTAAAGGCGGCTCGTATCCAAGAAGTAGCTCAGGCGCGGGCTATCCGGGAGGAGAACAGGAGACTCTCCGCCGTTGCTGCGGAGAAGGAGAAGGCCTTCAAGGCCCTCGAGGTTGAAGTTCAGGCCCGTCTCGAAGCCCGTTCCAAGGCTACCCAAGCTGTTAATGAACAGCTTCGGTTGGCTAAGGAAACTGCACAGAACGCAACTGAGAGGGCCACAAAGGCTGAAGCTGTTGCTGAGCCTCTACGCACTGAGAATAAGGAGCTCAAAGCCAAATTAGAGAGGCTTCAGCAGGCTCATGATGCTTTGGCTATGGAAGACGCCAAGAAGCTCCAAGAGATCTTGGATCAGAGGGGTATGCTTGACCATACTGAGCGTAAGCTGAAGGGCGTTGAAGAGGCTGCTGCTAAGGAGGTGTTGCTTGCCAACCTTAACAAAAATGAAGCCGAACGCGCCCGTAACCAAGCTCAAGCTGCCCTCCAAGAAGCTCTGATTACCATGGAGTGGCTTCTACGAGAAGCGTTGTCGCAGGTATGTGTAGCTTCATAATGTCTTTACGCTTTTCTTTATATTTAGAAAAGGTTTTGATACTTGTATTTTTGTTTTGTAGGTTGTGCATCGGGTCTTCACGGACACATCATATGACGATGCTATGAGCGCAGCCCTCAACGCTTCTCATGAGGATGGGGAAAAGGCTGGCTTCCTGCTTGGTCTAGGGTTTGTTGAACAAGGCATCCCGCCTTCCAACTTCCCTCTTTACGATGTAGATACTGAAGCTGCTTATGACCAAGCAGTGAACCAGTATGCTGCCTTCCCGCATCCAGTGGTGGAGAAGGTGAATGAAGTTGCTGCTGCTGATGATGGGCTAACCATTCTCAAGACCTTCCTTGAACCGCCACAGTCAACTGATGGTGCGGGTACAAGTGGGTTTGGAGGGAGTGGTCCTGAAGCTTGAACCTTTAGATCCCTTCCCACTTTTAGGATAGGTTTATGTTTTTGTATAGATTTACACTCTTGTAGGCGGGTAGATACCCGGCCATTCTTGTAATACTTGAATTTTTATGGAATGTACAAATCTTTGTGCGGGTAGGACCGCCACTTTCACTGGATGACTTGCTTTATAGACGTTATATGACCTGCTCATGCATATTATAGCTTAATTTGGCATTTGTTTTGCCGCATAAACCATATATGATTCGCTCGTGCATACTTAGCAATTTTCCAAGTGTTTTGAACAAGTTAACCATTCGGCGCGCAGTTGTCAGTAGGTTAGTGTTTAGTTTCCTCTATTATGATTGTGCCGGTAGGACCGTCACTTTCATTTAGTGGGATGACCGATCTTCACCTATAACTGACCTGCGTGAAGGTTTGCCGTTTTTTGTGTTTATACGGGTTTCGCCGCCGTCCACACGCAACGACTTTTCACATTTATTTATGCGGTGAATACCGGCATATCAGTGTTTTGAATAAGTTAACCGTTCGACGCGCGGTTGTCAATAGGTTAGTTCGGTTTCCTCTATCATGATTTGTGCGGTTAGGACCGGCACTTTCATTTAGTGGGATGACTAAACTTCACATATAACTGACCTACGTGAAGGTTGTCCTCCTGTTTTTTGTGCTTACGCGGGTTTTGCCGCCGTCCACACGCAACGATTTCTTCACACTTATTTATGCGGTGAAAACCGGCATCAGTGTTTTGAATAAATTAACCGTTTGACGCGCGGTTGTCAATAGGTTAGTTCGGTTTCCTCTATCATGATTTGTGCGGGTAGGACCGGCACTTTCATTTAGTGGGATGACCCAACTTTACCTATAACTGACCTGCGTGAAGGTTGGCGGTTTTTGTGTTTATGCGGGTTTTGCCGCCTTCCACACGCAACGACTTACTTCCCTACTTATGTATGCGGTGAAGACCGGCATATCAGTGTGGAAAGTTCATAAGTATAAATGTAAGATCATCAGCGTCAATGTGATAAGGAGAATCATTTCCATTAGAAGTGGCTCTGGGCCTTTTCTTTTACAAGTTTGGAATTGATCTACATGCAGACTGTGTAATTGAGCTCCCATCCATGTTGTTTGGATGGGAGTGCCATCGAGCCGATATGCACTTGGTTCGGAATCTCGTTGTTTACGCAGTATGTAGTCTCCAACATTGTAGCTGCAGTTTCGTCCGTCTTTTCCCCAACTGGGGTTCTACACGCATTAGCCTGCTCAGCGTTCATTACGCCACGAGGTGCGTGAGCGTCCCATCTCTGACAAATGCTTCGACGATGTTCTTCAAGTCTAAGCATTCCTTGGTGGTGTGGCCTCTTGTCCTGTGGAAGTCACAGAATTTGCTCTGATCAGCGTTGTGACGCTTTCGGATTATTGGAGCCTTTGGCCATGGGAGCCTCTCGGTGTCAAATATTTCGGTGACGCTTTTGGTGAGTGGCGTCCATCTAGAGTTCCGGTTCGACGACCGCATTTTATCCTTTCCGCCTAACCGAGGGTGCGAGCCGGATGAGGTGTCAAAGTTTACCCTTGACTGCCAAATACCTAGCTTCCTCTTTTTGTTTAGTCGGGCGGTAAGGACATTGTTTTCTCTTGTTTTCTGGGTGTAGAGGTTTGTGCTCTGGGGAAGATCTCTACCCAGTTGCTTTTCCGTTTCAGCGAAGCGTTTAGCTGCTGTCATGATGGCATCCCATGTGGATGACATGCCATCTTTACCCGTTAAGGTGCGGATGAGCTCTGGGTCTTTCGCGCCCTGGATGAAAGCAGCGCGAACAAGATTTTCGCTAATACTGCCCAGACTTAGCTTCTTTGAATTGAAGCGCGTGATGAAGTCTAGTAAAGACCCATCTTCCTCTCGGATGCAGTTGAGGATTGTCTATTGCTCTTCAGTGTACTTTCTTTGTTGACTGAAGTGTTGGCTGAACTTCTGTTGGAAGTCTGCTCAATCATAGATGTGGTGGACCGGTAGACAGTCGAACCACGCTCTGGCTGCTCCAACCAGCGTCATCTGGAACATATAACACCACGTGGGTTCCGTCCAGTTGCTGACGGTTGTCCCCGCTATGAATCTGTTCAAATGATCGTCTGGGTCGGATATATCATCATAAGTGCCGATGTTGGACATCTGTTTGGCACTTCCTGGGGCGATTGCTTCCGCAATGTCCCTTGCAAACTTGGAGGTTCCCGCATTTGCAGCGGTTGGTCTGAAGGTTTTAGAGAAGTCACGTGGGTTTCCACCCGCGTTTTTTGGTTTGAAGGTTTCTCCAAAATTCCTTCTCGGTTGGAAGTCTGTTTCCTTACGTTTCCCTTTCGCCCTATGGCGAGGGTTTGCGTCGGTGTCGGATTCCCCCGAATCATCGTCCAAGTACTCGCACTCATTGCTTATGTTGAGCTGTTGTCGAGTGCTTCCGAATTCGTCAGCCTGTTGGAGTGAACGTAAGCGTTCATCCAACTTAGCTTGGAATTCCTTCTGACGTGCTTCGGCCCACGCTTTGACTTGATCGAGTGTTTGGCGGGGGAGCTTCGTCTGTTGTCTCTCCAACTGGGCATCGGTGAATCCCAGTGAAAGATTGTTTACTGCACTTGCCCCGGCTCGGGTAACCGGGGTAGTGTTCGTAAAATTTACTGCACTTGCCCCGGCTTGGGTAACCGGGGTAGTGTTCGTAAAATTTGTGTACTCGCCGGTATTCCCCCCAGTAGCTGGGGTTTTAGTTACCGGGGTTTCTTGGTTACTTGCTGGCCCTGTGACCGGAGTAACGTTAACCATCTTTTCAGAAGTTTTGAAAAAACTGAAAAAGTAGTTCTAGCTTTTATGCACGGATGGCGCCAATGAAGAAACACTAATCGACCCCGGGCAGATTACGGATAATCTGGGGGTTAAATAGATGTTTCCCACGAGGGGTTAGGTCCGGCAAAGATGGTTCTTCTGATGACCTGCAAAACAGACCGTGAGCTCGTCACTGAGAAGGGGGGGTTACCTCCTTGTGACCACCCTCCGGCGTGAGAAGTAGACTAGATTGCTCTTGAATATAAGTGTATATTAAGAGAAATAGCTAGAGAGAAGATGATGATACCGTTCCAAGGTGTTGGAGTATTTATAGCCGAAGGTAGGTTTCCAACAAGGTACAGCCTGCTGAATAGTATTCCTGTTCTGCCAACTGTGGGCTACGCACATGCCATGCTAGTGGTTGGTGGGTAGGCAGCGGCTGATAGTGACCAGGCCGGCTGTGTACTATTCCTTTTCCACCAATTGCAGGCTATGCACGTGCTACGACAGGTTGGTGAGTAGGCAGCGGCTGATAGTGACATTAAGTAATAGAGCATGCTGCTCGTTGTACTGTTGTTAGTGAGCTGTCGCAGCTTTGGTCAGATCTTTTGTCCATACCTCGTTAGGTACAGTACAAAAGATCCTCCAGTAGCGTACGGACTGGCTCATTTGGGCGGGAGTTTTCCCGGCTTTGGGCGGGAGTATTCCCGGCTTGCTCACTCCTTCAGGTGACATTACTGAAATATTTAAGAGTTTAGTGCCTTGTGCGTGTAGCCTTGCTGCGCGGGTAGCCTTCCCTGATGGCTTGTATCCGTAGCTGCGGGAACAGGCGGAGTACGTCGACCATTGGGAGGCTTTTCCTGCGGGAACAGCTTGCGTACTGCGCGTAAGGACGTAACGTCTCTGAGCATGGTGGGTCCTGCGGATCCCGTTGGTCTTTGCGCAGACGTCCCTCTTCAAGGTGAGTCTTGCGGGGTTGGTCTTTGCGCAGACGTCCCTTTTGAAGGTGAGTCTTGCGGGTCCAACCGCGCAGACGTCTCTGTTCAAGGTGAGTCTTGCGGGTCCAACTGGGTTCTGCTGGGACCTACCTCTTTAGTTTACAAGTCTAGGTAATGCACGCTAATTTTTTTTGTTAACCCACTAACCTTATTTTGATTTATAACTATTATTATATTATATTATATTAGGTAAAATATAAGTTACATCGTATGAAGACATTGGTTGCCTAGAAAAATTATACTACCAAATCCATCATTAATCATTTCAGTGGTTTGTTTTTCGTCTGTTCCACCAAGGGTCATGTCACATAATTTAAGTGATTTTGATTTACAACACTGTTTTTAACTATCAAGAGTTTCTTGTCATAAGTATGTAGATATAATCCATATTTACAAGCAATTAATGTAACAAGTAAAATTTCATTTGTTACATGGTTACTGGTTGAGTATGTGACTTGGTTTAGTTAATTTTAATTCAAACAAATACCTTAATTGAATTTAATGTATAAAGTTTGAGCTTGAGCTCGTTGTTAAATAACCCAAAATTGATCACCTCACAAGTTTTAGATATCTAAAAATCAATTTTTTTATTTACAAACTTGTTATCATGAAATACCAAAAAAGGTATTACCACTTTAAGCAAGGAAAAGATAAAAAGATTATGTATTGAATAGCTCCTTTTATATGTATAATCAGATAATCAGATAGTTATAGTTACTTTCTTGACTTTTTTAATATCTAAAGATGTCATAAATGAATGCCAACTTATGATATACATACATTGGTTAAAACTATAGGTATCTATGATAAAAACTTTAGGTGAAACAAATGAATTAAATCTTTGTTAACGGTTTTTAATATCCGTAAACTAAAATCCACACATCAAAACGTTTTTAAACGATCCAAATTATTTATGATTTGAGCTTATTGGGTTTAAAAATCGAAAACTTTTAACTTAACGTGAATCGACTCGAAATTTATAGACTGTGATATGTTAATCAAGTATAAGTATTTGTTTTTATTTCTTTTAAGTAAAGGAAGTAAGGAACAACCTATTTAAATATGCATATGCATAAATAATAAAAACTTCCAAAACTATTAATATTATGTTATTAAATAAAAGAAGTCAATCAATCATCGGTAAAAGGGTAATCAAGTGTCTCTTTCATGAGGTTCACCTAATACTTAAAGGGACAAAAGGGTCATTTCCTATCCATTACCAATAAATTAGTAACGGTAACCATACACAAAAAATGAAAAACCTTTGATAATTTCAATTTTGCCCTCCTCACATCTTCACTCTTGATCGATCAACGGAGAAGATTATAGGGACACGTGCACAGATCACAGCCCTCCCTTCTTCCTCTGTCATGTTTAGTAAACAATCAATATTAATATTAAGATTAGACTACTCATGTTCTTGGTCTAATACAAGCTAAATGATATTTGCTAATGTCATATATGTAGGTTTTAGTAAAGTTATACACTTATATACGATACATAAAACATTTTTCACGTATCATGTAAACTGAAAAAATAAAATATAATTTTATTTTAATACTAGCCATATAATATTTTCACGTATCACACGGGCCATGTGATGTGGAAAATGCTATACAAACTGTATGCCCACATAGCATGTTTAAGAAAGAACATGAATAAAACTCGTATAACTATATGTATACAATTTTCGTCATGTTTGCGGTACGCGCATATGATATATATATGTGTGAACCTTCGGGTGGGCAAAAGTGAAATTGCACTAATTTTGATGGTATTTTACTAATCTTGTGAAAATAACGTTAAAAGTGGCGGAAGGTTAATCATGCATCATGTGTGACATTGATAGCCGAAAGACAATGGTACATGCACCAATCCGCGGTGTCCTGATGATTGAGTGTTATTTGCCTTATGTCCAAGGCTTGATGCAAAGCTACTATCGAGCCGGGGATCTCACTGGAAGCAGCCTGTCTATTCTTAAAGGGTAGAGGTAAGACTGTCTACTTTTTACTCTTCTCAGACCTTACCACAGTTTTGCTATTCGTGCGATATACTGAATATGATTATGATGAAAACATCTTTATATATATATATATAAATATATTGTAAAGAATGATGACATGAGAGGAAGGATAGAAAACAAACAGAAAGCATAATTGTATATGTATGCAGTATCACATGTGATATATATATGTGTGCGTCATATATATCATCATGACGGCAAAGGGTGCGTCACTAGAGTGTAAATTCATTACACAAAAGTAACATTACATAGACTAGACACGACTAAAATATTCAACTTTTTAACTTGTTAACCTAGCTAACTTATTTAATAAATTTCACTTTTACAATGTAATTTAACCCTTTTAATTAATAAGCTAGTTACTAAAAGTAAGACGTCAATCTGTCAAAAGTAGATCAACAAAAAAAAAGTTAAAAAAATATATAAAAATAATAACTTCAATGCATTTTCAATCTTGTGACTTATCAACCCGGTATGAACTATTTACATAAGCAAGCTAATCAGATCAGTTTCATGTTAAAATCTTTGACACGAATAAACGTATAGATGTTCATGAATTTAAAGCCATAAACATGACATATATAGTTGAAACCCTAAATGAAGAGGTAGGTCCCAGCAGAGCCCAGTTGGACCCGCAAGACTCACCTTAAACAGGGACGTCTGCGCAGAGACCAACTGGATCCGCAGGACCAACCATGCTCAGAGACGTGACGTCCTTACGCGCAGTACGCAAGCTGGTCTCGCAGGAAATGCCTCCCAATGGTGAAGGACTCCGCCTGTCCCCGCAGCCTCGGATACAAGCCATTAGGGAAGGCCACCCGCGCAGCATGGCTACACGCACAAGGCACTTAGCTCTCGATCACAGTGTCACCTGAAGGAATGAGCCAAGCCGGGAGCAATCCCGCACAGAGGCGGGAGGGGGAATACTCCCGCCCAAATAAGCCAGTCTGTATACTGAAGGACCTTTTACTGTACCTGACGAGGTATGGGCGAAAGATCTGATCAGAGATACGACAGCTCACTGATACAGTATGGCGAGCAGCATGCTCCTGTACTGTATCACTATTAGCCGCTGCCTACTCACCAACTACTGTCATACCACGTGCGTAGCCGGCAGTTGGTGGAAAGGGAATAGTATACAGCAGGCCTGGTCACTATCAGCCGCTGCCTACCCACCAACTACCAGCAGGGCACGTGCGTAGGCTACTGTTGATGAACAGGAACACTGTTGCAGCCGGCCATACCTCCTTGGAAACCTACCTTCGGCTATAAATACCCCAAATGGTATGATCATCTGGACACAACATATCTTACTACATTATTATCATATTATACCTGGTATCTGCTCTAGCAATCTCTTAATATACTTTTATATTTAAAGAGCAATCTAGTCTGATTCTCACGCCGGAGGGTGGTCACAAGGAGGAACCCCCCCCCCCCCTTCTCAGTGACGAGCTCACGGTGTCTGTTTTGCAGGTTATCAGAAGAACCATCTTCCAAGGGTCTAACCCCTCGTGGGAAACAGCTATCCAACCCCCAGGTTACCAGTAATCTGCCCGGGGTTCGGTTAGTGTTTCTTCATTGGCGCCATCCGTGGGACAAGCTAGAACTTTATTTTTCTCCAGTTTTTTCAAACTTCTACAAAGATGGTTAGAGAAATTCCGGTAACCACAACCCCAGCTACTGGGATGAACACCGGCAGCACAGTTCTTACGAACACTACCCCGGCTACCGAAGCCGGGGCAAGTGAAGTAAATTTTACGAACACTACCCCACTTACCAAAGCTGGGGCAAGTGCAGTAAATGATCACCTATTGGGATCCACCGATATCCAGTTTGAGAAACGAAGACTCCCCCGCCAGACTCTCGATGAAGTTAAGGCATGGGCGGAGGCACGACAAAAGGAATTCCAGGCTGAGTTGGACGAACGCTTGCGTTCCGTGCAATAGGCCGACGAATTCGAATACTGGGAGGATGACTCGGAGGAATCCGACTCCGACGCGAACCCTCGCCATAGGGCAAAAGGGAAGCGTAAGGAAACGGAATCCCAACCGAAAAGGCATTTTGGACAAGCCTTCAAACCAAAAAGCACAGGTGGAAGTCCACGGGACTTCTCTAAAACGTTCAGACCAAACGTTGCAAATGCAGGAACGTCCAAATTTGCAAGGGACATTGCTGAAGCAATCGCCCCAAAGAGTGCCAAACAAATGCCTAACATAGGCACATATGACGGTATATCTGATCCAGACGATCATTTGAACAGGTTCATAGCGGGGGCAACCGTCAGTAATTGGACGGAACCCACGTGGTGTTACATGTTCCAAATGACGCTGGTGGGGGCTGCTAGAGCATGGTTCGATCGTCTACCGGTCAACCACATCTACGACTGGGCAGACTTCCAACAGAAGTTTAGCCAACACTTCAGCCAGCAACGAAAGTATACCGAGGAGCAATGGACAATCCTCAAATGCATACGAGAGGAAGATGAATCTCTGCCAAACTTCATCACTCGCTTCAACTCAAAGAAGCTAAGTTTGGGCAATATCAGCGAAGATCTCGTTCGCGCTGCCTTCATCCAGGGCGCACATGACCCAGAGCTCATCCGCACCCTAACGGGTAAAGATGGCATGCCATCCACATGGGATGGCATCATGACAGCAGCAAAACGCTATGCGGAAACAGAGAAGCAACTGGGTAGAGATCTCCCACAGAGCACAAACCTCTACACCCAGAGGACGAGAGAAGACAACGTCCTCACCGCCCGACTAAATAAAAAACGAAAGCTAGGCATTTGGCAGTCAAGGGTAAACTTTGACACCTCATCCAGCTTGCAACATCGGTTGGACGGAAGGGATAATGTACAGTCGCACCGGAACTCCAGATGGACGCCACTCACCAAAAGCGTCACTGAGATATTCGCCACTGAAGATCTCCCATGGCCAAAGCCTCCAATAATCCGACATCGTCACGATGCTGATAGGAGCAAATACTGTGACTTTCACAAGACAAAGGGCCACAACACTGAAGAATGCATAGATGTAAAAGATATGGTCGAAGCATTTGTCAGAGATGGGACGCTCGCGCACCTCGTGGCGTAATAAAGGCTGAGCAGGCGAGTGCGTATAGAACCCCAGCTGGGAAAAACACGAATCAATTCCAGCTTCAAAATCGAGACTACATGCTGCGTAAAGAACGAGATCCCGAACCAGGTGCGTATCGGCTCGATGGCACTCCCATCCCAACATGGAAGGGAGCTCATTTACACAGTCTGCATGTAAATCAATTCCAATTTGTAAAGAAAAGGCCAAGAGCCACTTCTAATGGAAATGATTCTCTTTAAGAACACCGAAGCTGATGATTTTACATTTATACTTTTCTGAACTAATATGCCGGTTTTCACCGCATAATTACGTCGTCATTGCATGGGAAGGCGGTCCTACCCGCACGAACCCAGCAACGTGACAAACCTTCACGCAGGTCAGTTGAAGGGGAAAAAGTTCAGCACCCAAAAATGAAAGTGTCGGTCTATCCGCATGAATCATTAAGAAAACTGAATAATAACCTATCAACAACCACGCATCGAACGGTTAAACTATCCAACACTGGTGACGGCATTCACATTACGTGAAGTCGTTGCGTGGGAAGGCGGTCTTACCCGCACGAACCCAATAACGTGGCAAACCTTCACGCAGAGTCAGTTGAAGGAGAATTCAATTATCCCATTAAATGAAAGTGCCGGTCTATCCGCATGAATCATGAAAGGAAAATGAACACTAACCTATCGACAACCGCGCGTCGAACGGTTCAAAACAAAAATCTTAAAAAGGATAAGAAAAACCTACACGCAGGTCAGATAAGGGTTAAGTTTTGCCATCCTACTAAGTGCAAGTGACGGTTCTACCCGCACAATCACGAAAGAGGAAGCAAAACTTCACACCTATTATCAACCACGTTCAAAGGTTAACTTATCCTCAAAAGATAAGAAAAACCTACACGCAGGTCAGATAAGGGTAAAGTTTTGCCATCCTACTAAGTGCAAGTGACGGTTCTACCCGCACAATCACGAAAGAGGAAGCAAGACTTCCTGTTATCAACCACGTTCAAAGGTCAACTTATCTTAATGCCTTAGAAATTTCGAAAAGGAAAACCTACACGCAGGTCAGATATAAGTTAAAGTTTAGTCATCCTACCAAGTGCAAGTGACGGTTCCACCCGCACAATCACGAAGGAGGAAGCGAAACTTTAACCCACTATCAACCACGTTCAAAGGTTCTTATTCTAAACACTTGGAAAATTGCTAATTTAAACTAAGTATGCAAGTCATAAGTTTATAAAGCAAGGAACCCAAAGAAGGAAATAACAATCTTATACGCAAAAAGATTAATATTTCAAGAATATATTACAAGAATGGCCGGGAAACTACCCGCCTAAAGAAAAAAAAAAAAAAAAAAAAAAATATACAAGTCTTAGCAATGGGAAGGGATCTTCAGGATCAAGCTTCAGGGACGCTTCCACTGGGACCCGCTCCGTCAGAACGGGGTGGTTCGAGGAACGCTTTGAGGACAGCTAACCCATCATCAGCAGCAGCTACTTCGTCCACCTTCTCCACCACTGGATGCGGGAAGGCGGCGTATTGGTTCAATGCTTGGTCATAAATGGCTTCGGTATCCACATTGAACAAAGGGAAGTTGGAAGGCGGGACGCCTTTCTCAACAAACCCTAGACCAAGCAAGAAGCCGGCCTTTTCCCCATCCTCATGAGAAGCGTTAAGGGCTGCGGTCATAGCATCATCGTAAGAGGTCTCTGAAAAGACCCGACGCACAACCTACATAGAAAACACAAGTATTAGAACCTTTTCTTACAAAAGAAAAGCGTGAAGATAAAACTAAACATACCTGAGGCAACGCTTCTCGAAGAAGCCATTGGAGGGCAGCTTGAGCTTCGTTATGGGCGCGTTCGGCTTCGCTCTTGTTAAGGGTGGCAAGTAAAACTTCCTTTGCGGCAGCCTCTTCGACGCCCTTAAGCTTCCGCTGGGTCTGGTCAAGCACCCCCCTCTGGTCCAGGATTTCCTGGAGTTTCTTGGCATCTTCCATTGCCAAGGCATCATGAGCGCGTTGGAGAGCCTCTAATTTGCCTTTCAGCTCCTCATTCTCCACACGCAAAGGCTCAGCAACGGCTTCAGCCTTGGCAGCCCTCTCGGTTGCGTTTCGCGCAGTCTCCCTGGCCAGCCGAAGCTGTTCATTCACAGCTTGGGCAGCCTTGGAGCGGGCCTCGAGTCGCGCCTGAACTTCAACCTCGAGGGCCTTGAAGGCCTTCTCCTTGTCGGCGGCAGCTGCCGCCAGCTGTTGGTTCTCCTCCCGAAGAGCACGCGCCTCAGATATGTCCTTGGCGCGAGCTGCTTTCAACTTGTCGTTTTCACGACAAAGCAGCTCGACGCGCGGCTGCATCCGGGCCTGGAGAACCCGAAGCTCATTAGTTAGCCTACCCTCCTGGTAGCTAACCATGGCTTCCCCCAACGCACCCGGAGGAGCAGCGTGGCGAGCCCAGTCCACGCACTCCACAGGTGTGCGAAGGGTTGTTCCTCGGCGTATGTTCCATCGAGGAACATACACTTCATTGGAATCCGACACTGCAAAAGAAACAAAAGCAGTAAGGAAAAGATGATAAAAAACATAAGGGAAAAAGAAAGGAACCCTACGCACCTGTAGGGTCAATGACAGGCTGATAGCCGCCAAACCCATCACCTGAACCTAAAGGAAATCCATCCAACAGGTCAGGCAGACGGGAAGGTGGCAAAAATCGACGGGAAGCCCTGCGCGTACCTGATGGTCCGGCCATCGGTGCCGGTGGCGCGGGCATGGCGGCAGCCGCCGTGGTCGCCGTTGTGGTCGCCGCCGTG
Source organism: Bidens hawaiensis (assembly GCF_021521415.1). Classification (NCBI taxonomy): domain Eukaryota; kingdom Viridiplantae; phylum Streptophyta; class Magnoliopsida; order Asterales; family Asteraceae; genus Bidens; species Bidens hawaiensis. The sequence goes on along the minus strand of NW_027491887.1, from coordinate 442,702 downwards.
GTCGCCGCCTTGTAAGCAGCAGCAGTAACCGCCGGCTCTGTGAAGGATGCTGTAAAAATCGCACTCACAGCCGGCGGTGACGTCATCTCTGCCGGAACAGTTGGCTCAAAGGAATGAGCAACTGGACCAACGGATGCAGGCGCAGGCGCCTGGGTCGACGCCTCAGGAAGGCTGACCGAGCCTACCGTCATTGGCGGGGGGATACTCCCCTGCGCTTCACCCCGGAATGCGTCAACACCCACGCCTGCACAAAGAAGAAAGTGTTAGATAAATTTATAGTGATAAATCTGCAGACATTATGATTGTACTTACGGGTTTTCTTGACCCTGAACGTACGGACGGGCGGGGAGGAACCCGATGGAGCCGGCCTCTTGGTACCGGTCACCGTCGTCTTCGTTGGTTCTCCGGAGGTAACGGTCGTAGCCTCCGGAGTAGTGGTCTCCTCACCACCGGGCTTCCCCGCCACCTCTTCACTATCTGACTCCGAGTCAGAGAGAACCACTGGATCAGCTGTGGAGGCCTTCTCCTTCCCCTTCACGCCGGCAGCAGCCTTCTTCTTCCGCACAAGGGGAGGACCATCTGCGGATTCCTCAGAAGAAGACAGGATGTAAGGATTTCCAGCAACGGGTACAGCATTGAGGGGTTCAGGATAGAATATCTCCTTACCTGGCCGCCGGTGGCTCAGGATCTCTTGGCCCGGCGGATAGACCTCCACAAACCTATCCGCCGTTTGCTCCAGGATGGGCAACTCATTGTCGTCCAGAGCACGAGTGCCCACCCGCACGGGACTGTCAGCTTCCCGCGGGAACAGGAGCGACTCCAAATTATTCCCCTCTGAAAGAAAAAGAAACAGTTAGAAAATAAACTAATATAAGCAAGAAAGACAAGACATACCATAAGGAATAGAGTTCAAACCGTATTCAAGAAGGATGGGAAACCGGGACGCATCCTTCCATACCCGGCTCATCCCCAGCAGCACCATCCCGGACTCCGCAAACCGGTAAACCGGAGATTGGACCCGGGATATCTTCGCGAACCATTCCGCCTCCTGGTAGCTGGAAGCGTGAAGGCTCGGAAGCGCTTGACCCTTCTTGAACTTCATAGCAATGGGGATGGCGCGGGCAGAGATGTAGAAGAACTCCCGCTTCCACGATCGGAGACTGCGCTCGGTCACGCAGATCTTCAAACCCTTAATACGGGTTGTCAGGGTGTACCACCCCTGGACGCACCTCCAAGTATAAAAGGTCATCAGGCGGTCCACGTAGGGCTCAATACCCAGAATCCGACACACCCACTCGAAGTGCCGGACCTTGGCAATCGCCATCGGATACACCTCGGTCAGGTGCACCCCGTGCCTCTCCAGGACACGGTACACAAACTTTGTCAATGGGAACCTAAGGTTCCCATAAACAAAGAATGCAGCATATACCCCGATCTTGCCACTGGGGGCATCGTACACAGTCTGGTGGGATTCAGGAAACTCAGGCTCGAGAGACTCGAGCATGAACTTCCTGACGATGTACTGGTACTGATCGACAGGTAGAGCACACTGGCACTCGCCAGCAGTACTCCTATCGTCGGCTACAGCTTCAGCATCATGAGAAGACATTTTTGCAGAAAGAAGAGTGATTTCGGGAAAATGCTTGCCTGAAAAAGGGGAGTATTTGCTGGAAATCACTAAGAAGAAGAAGAAGAGAGGTGAAAGTGTGGATTACAAAGAGGCCTCTCCCCCTTTATATACTAATCGCAATTAATGCGGTGAATTTAATGCGGAGGAGAGAGAAATCGAAGGTGCAATGAAACTATGACACGTGGCAAAAAGCAGGCTGGCAACAGCTGTTGACAGGACGTGTGCCAGTAATTTCGCGGCCACGCGCCAGGAAAAGCGTCTGGAATGACCATGTTCTGTCACGTCACCATAACTTCCTGCACGTCCTGACAGAGTCAGAAGAAACCGTCGCACGACGTTTCAGAGGTTTGGACTGTTCTTATCTTTTCACCAACTCTTCGAATTTCAAAATTCAAAAAATTTGAAAATATTAAAAAGTAAGCGGGAAAATACCCCTTACCCCTTGGCAAACAAGTAACCGTAAGACGGATGCGGGTACAGTGTAAAGGCAAAACCCTTCACATACCTAGCACCCGCAGGGAATTGAAGCCAAATAAACCTTGGCGAACAAATAACCGTAAGACGGATGCGGGTACAGTGTAAAGGCAAAACCCTTCACATACCTAGCACCCGCAGGGAATTGAAGCCAAATAAACCTTGGCGAACAAATAACCGTAAGACGGATGCGGGTACAGTGTAAAGGCAAAACCCTTCACATACCTAGCACCCGCAGGGAATTGAAGCCAAATAAACCTTGGCAAACAAGTAACCGTAAGACGGATGCGGGTACAGTGTTAAGGCAAAACCCTTCACATACCTAGCACCCGCAGGGAATTGAAGTCAAGTATTCCTCGGCAACCAAGTAACTATAAGACGGGTGCGGGTACAGTGTAAAGGCAAAACCCTTCACATACCTAGCACCCGCAGGGAATTGACGCCAGGGATACCTTGGAAGTAAAGTAACCGTAAGACGAGCGCAGGTACAGTGTCAAGGCAAAACCCTTCACATACCTAGCGCTCCGCTGGGAATTGAAACCAAGAAGGATCTTCTGGGCAATGCTTGCGGAAACGGAAATAACATCCCCGCATAGCGGGAACGTCGAGAACTACGTTGTTTGAAGCTCCAGGATGGAATTGGTGGTCTTAACATAATTGATCACTATGTTCAAAACTACCAAAACCTCATGGAAAATCCATACAACTGGGACTCAATGCTCCTGACTTGCGAGGAGGTTACAGACCTACCCGCATCATACCCAAAGACCAAGCAGGAAACTCGGGCATTTCTGCAAGTGACAAGGACTTCCGCGGAAAGAATCCCCATGGAAAACCTTACAAAACCCTTTTCAAAACCCTTTGCTCAAGTCCAAAAGTTCACCTCACTTTATTAAACACTCATGAGAAGAACATTGGACTGGGGGGACTTGAAGAGGTAGGTCCCAGCAGAGCCCAGTTGGACCCGCAAGACTCACCTTAAACAGGGACGTCTGCGCAGAGACCAACTGGATCCGCAGGACCAACCATGCTCAGAGACGTGACGTCCTTACGCGCAGTACGCAAGCTGGTCTCGCAGGAAATGCCTCCCAATGGTGAAGGACTCCGCCTGTCCCCGCAGCCTCGGATACAAGCCATTAGGGAAGGCCACCCGCGCAGCATGGCTACACGCACAAGGCACTTAGCTCTCGATCACAGTGTCACCTGAAGGAATGAGCCAAGCCGGGAGCAATCCCGCACAGAGGCGGGAGGGGGAATACTCCCGCCCAAATAAGCCAGTCTGTATACTGAAGGACCTTTTACTGTACCTGACGAGGTATGGGCGAAAGATCTGATCAGAGATACGACAGCTCACTGATACAGTATGGCGAGCAGCATGCTCCTGTACTGTATCACTATTAGCCGCTGCCTACTCACCAACTACTGTCATACCACGTGCGTAGCCGGCAGTTGGTGGAAAGGGAATAGTATACAGCAGGCCTGGTCACTATCAGCCGCTGCCTACCCACCAACTACCAGCAGGGCACGTGCGTAGGCTACTGTTGATGAACAGGAACACTGTTGCAGCCGGCCATACCTCCTTGGAAACCTACCTTCGGCTATAAATACCCCAAATGGTATGATCATCTGGACACAACATATCTTACTACATTATTATCATATTATACCTGATATCTGCTCTAGCAATCTCTTAATATACTTTTATATTTAAAGAGCAATCTAGTCTGATTCTCACGCCGGAGGGTGGTCACAAGGAGGAACCCCCCCTCCTTCTCAGTGACGAGCTCACGGTGTCTGTTTTGCAGGTTATCAGAAGAACCATCTTCCAAGGGTCTAACCCCTCGTGGGAAACAGCTATCCAACCCCCAGGTTACCAGTAATCTGCCCGGGGTTCGGTTAGTGTTTCTTCACTAAACATATTATAAAAAGGATAAGAAATGCTCACAAGTAACAACTTATATATATCAAGAAAATTAACCCATGTAAAATAACAAGAAGTAGAATCATATAACATAATCAAACATGCATATAAACTATATATCACATTTGTCTTGTAGAATGTTATTGAAACATATGAATGATGATCAAGAATGTCTATACACACATGCATGAATATGTATATATATATAACATATAGATACAGGACGATAATAACTTAGAGAGAGAGAGAGAGACTTACAAATGGTTGTTGAGGAAGAAGAGATTTGAAGAAGGTAGTGGAATAACAGGAGGTTATAAAGAGGAGGGGGGGGGGGGGGTATGGAGAAAGCGTGTACTTTGTTTGGTAGCTGGATAACAGAGGTTGCGTGTGAGTTTCCGACATGATTATAATATGGCTGGCTTATTTTCCAGACACAATAATATTATAATATTACTAACTTCAAACAAATGTACAACATGTCATTTGTAGAATACAAGCTTTCCTAGACTTTGTTGTTTGAATTTAATGATTTTAATTTTGGGAAAAACTTTGTAATTATATATTTATCTCTATTGCCCCATCCGTTTTCAGACTTGTTATTAGTATTTATATCTATTTATTATATTTATTCAATTCTTTGATCTTCTTACTTTTACGTTATATTCATTATAACTACTAAAAGAAACAAAATCATGACTGTCTTTATAACATTTAAAATTTAAATACCCTATCTTACATATCTACTTTATATTCATGTTCGTTATAATAATCCGGAAACACACCCGGCAAACTTTTTACCTTATTTTGATGCATATGTATGATTTATGTTGAGTATCTTTCTTTTTTCCGATTGTTTTATTTTCATCTATCTACGTTATTGTAACGTATGTGTTTACTTTATTATTTTAAAAAATGAAAGATTCGTGATCTGCTGTGTAAAAAGAACACGGTTAAAATAAAATGGTGATAATCATCTTTTATAAGATTAGATCACATCAGCTATGTTATTATAATTGATAATTATGTTATATTTTTTTATGTTGTTCTAATCATTAAAAATATATAAGAGGCTATCCTAGCAAGTACGGATATGTTTATAGATAAACATGCTTAAGTTTATACATGAAAAGGATGGTGTTTGTGGGGGCAACTAACTATGGCGGACTCTTTTTTTAGCAATGCGTAGGATTTGAATAACTGACCTCTCATCTACACCCAAACCACATTACCATGGAACGACAACTATGACGGCGTTGCTAGCATGCTAGGAGAACCCAAACCACATTACCATGGAACGACAACTATGACGGCGTTGCTAGCATGCTAGGAGAATTGAGAAGGGGATCAAGTTTTGATTTTAGGTAAAATTTGTGAATGTCAAAGATTGGTCGTTGTGTGTCACCACCTCCCACCTATCCTACACATTCGATCTAGGAGTTTGTGATGTCAGAGATGGTGAAGATAGCTAAGAAAATGGTTTGAAATAACAAGAATATTGAATCACGATGACGGATATACAAAATATATATATTTTTTAATAAAACTGACAAAAGTGATTAAACCACGTACAAAATTAAGAAAGATATTTTTCGCTAACTATAACTAATGATGATCTTCTTCTGACTGGAACATCAAATGTCTACTAAATTTGACGCTACAAAAAAAGTACAGACGAGGCTGTAATCCATCTCATTTTAAATGTACTACACCCATTAATGGATCAAAAATCTTTTTCAAATGAGTTAAATTTTTTTCGTTGTTCAAATTTTGCACAACCAAACGTTAAATTTTTAATGCCAGTCGGGTCGGAAATATTATACAACTCGATACATAATAAAACAATATGTTAGTTTTAAAAACAAATAATAAAACTACAAGGTCCTTGAAAATAAAAAAATATATATATATTACAATCAATATATTGGTTGTGGAGGCGTGATGTGTGAATATAGTCTAGAAGTAACCAGAAGCTAAAACGTTTTATTTAGTTATTTAAAACCTCAACTGATAACCAATAATGGTTTACTAATAAGAAAATAAATAAGTTAATAAAATTTGATTTAGAAAGATTAGAACTTGATCGAGACCTTTCTTTTCAAGTTTATATGGGTTGTAGGAACAACGAGTTTACCACCACAACATTTTAAATTAAACCATTGCTTATTAGTTTACTTTTATAAATCTTACGGGTTTACTAAAAATTTTTATATATTGTTCTAACATAAACTTTAAAAATTAATGGGTTTTGGCAAACTCATATTGGATCCACCTTGACTAGTGGTGCACAAACTGGTTAACTGGGCGGTTAGTTGATAGCCGGCTAGTGGTCAACGATCAAATAACCGGTTAATCAGGTCATGTACTAACCAGTTTGAAGAAACGTGGATCTACTCACTGGTAGCAGATCTACTTTCCTCGGGTTTTGATTGTACTATTTCACCGATGGTTCTTCTGGATCTGTGTTCTTCCACCTACAAAATGAACAACGCCGTTAACTTACCCCTCAGAAAGGGACAGAGGGGTCCTCTTTGGGGTAACCCTCCGGCGTGAGAATAAGTATCTGTAGGAGAAGATAATAATGTGAGAGTAAGGGAATCTGGAGAGTATTGCTTAATAGCTGAATACTGTATGATTGTGTGACTGTGTTTTTGTGTGTAACTGACTGTGAGTGAATGTAATTCAATATGATTGAATGTGATATCACTGCCTGTAACTGTCAATGATTGAGTATGAATGTCCCCATCAAAGTGGAGTTGATGCTGTACTTATAGTGCTAGGGTTTCCACCGATTGGGCTCAGCCTCGTTGGCCTCCTCCAATCGCACTGCGCCACGTGTCCTCTGGGACACCTGGCGCTTTCTCGTTGGTTGTAATCACGTGGTAGCACATGTGTCATGCTGAGTTGCCGACCTTTCATTTGGCAGCTGTTAACATCAGCATATTCTTACTCCTTAAAAAGATACCTTCTGGAAGGTTGTCTGACGTGCACAATCAAGGTTGCCCTAATCCTGATTTGGATAAGGACGAGGTCGATTATGTGCATGTGTGATATGCGCCAATCCTGAGGATGCGCGAGGTCTTCTCTTTATTCTCACGCGCAGATGTTTCATGCGCAGATGTGATATGCACGAGCATGTGATATGCGCCGCGCGCTGATGCGCCGCGCGCATATGTGATGCGCGAGCATATGTGTGCCTGGGCATATGATGCCTGAGCATGTTTTGTATGCGCCATGCGCATAGGTTTTGGCTTTGTGCCTTTATAATGTCTTAATCTTGTGGGTTGACCCGCCTTGCTCGGTGTTGAGGCGGGTACTTACCTCTTCAAGCCCCCCCAGTCTAATGTGTGTCTTATCTCGCGCTAGCGCGGTAAGATAGATATTAGACTTACTGATTTGGTTTTTTTAATGGGGTTTTGTCGTTTTCTTGGTTGTTTCCATCGTTGCGCGAAGTTCTATCCATTTGGTTGAAACGAAGGGTCCAAACACGTGGTTGGTTGGTGGTGACGTGCGCCGGAAACGTGTCAGACGTTTCGTGTGCTCGAGGTGCTACAGTTCCCTTTCATGTCCCCTCGCACAGCTGTCTGGAACACGTGTCGCGCTCGCATTGGTTTGCACCTGCGAGTGGGGGCGCGTCTCTGCTCCGTGGCAGTTCCGTTACGTTTTTATGTCCCCTCAACAGTGTTAGGGACACGTGCCGCGCCCTCGTTGGCTTACACCTGCGAGTGGGGGCGCGTGAAATCCGATCAGTTGCCACTTTTCTCTCTCCTGGGCCTATAAAAGCAGGCCCTTAGGAAAAATTTTTATCTTCATCTTCATTGTTGTGTACTCCAAAGCTTCTATCTTTCCGATTTTCTGGTTATTGCTTCCAAATACCCTGTTATCTGTTGCTGTTGTTATTGTATGTCTGATAGCTCAGACTCCTCTAACCCCTCAATCACCTCTATTGCTTCTCGAAGACGTCGTGTGAAATCTGTGGTGATGTCGACATTGAAGCAAAAGGGCAAGGGGAAGAGGGTTGTTGAGACCACATCGGAGGAAGTAGTGAGGACCAAGGCCACGAAAAGGTGGAATGAAATCCCCTGCAAACTAAGACAGGCCGATCTCGACAGCCTCATCTCGTCACAGGGTTTTCTCCCTGTGTTTGGCTGCATGTTGCCTGTGGCCGGGCAAACGGCGGCGGACCCGCCTCCCGGGTATATTTCACTGTACACCCATTTTTTCACCCACTGCAACCTTCGTCTTCCGATGACAAGGTTTGTAGGCGCGGTGTTACGGTTTTTCGGGATACATATATCCCAAGTCCATCCATTTGGACTTGTGCGCATGACTCATTTCGAGTTCATGTGCAAATCACAGCGCGAGGAGCCCACCCCTCGTCGCTTTCAATTTTTTTACAAGCCCAAGATCCAAGATTCTTGGATCTCCTTTATTCCTCGCAGTCAGAAGGTTAAGTGCAGCACCGTGTCATTCAAGAGCCTTCATGACTGGTCTGAGAGGTTCTTCTACATCAGGGCTGGTGTAATCCCCATCCGCATGACGATGCGCGCGATCGATTCTGCGCCCGCGGATGCGGATGTTATTAAGAACCCAACCGGCGCCTGGGTTAAGAAACTGACCGCCGAACCATCCCCCGCCAAGAAAATTCGCGAGGAGGCGCTGGTGGGGGTCGGCATGAGTAAGCTGTGGGCCGACAGCGCGGCGGAGCCTGTCATCCAAGTGGACGGCTTGCGTAAGTTATCGCATTGCTTTATTTCCGCGCTAATAAAATTTGCCTTTGCTGATATTATTTGTCTTGTTTTTGCGCAGTAACCAATGAGTATTTCCACGCCGCCTACGACGATCAAGTGGAGGGTGGCTCCGTCCCGCCGGGCGCTGGGGAGGTGGGCTTCCCAGATCGCTTCGATGACATGTTCATCCCTGTGGATCTGGAATTTGACTTTGATAGCGACGCGCCTGGTAAGCCTTCGCACTTATGCTTATTCCTTTAGAATACCAAAGTTTATTAACAGTTCTGTTGCTTGTATTTGCAGATGCGCTCGAAAACTACGAGCTGGAGCTCGCGGAAGAGGAGGAGGAGGAAGAGGAGGCGCCCCTACTAAAGCGCAAAGCTAAGGGGAAATCTGGCGCAGGGGGCAGTAAGAAACAGAAGAAAAATGACACCCCTGTCGCTCATCCCCATGCTCAAACGAAGGGACCTGAGGAAACCCAGGTGTTTACCACCAAGGTTTCTTTAGGTTCCCTGCCTGTGAAAGTGGGCAGACCTCCTGTCCACTTGAGGTATGGTGGCGTGACCTCCTCCCTTCGCGCGGCTGAAGAGAGAAGCAGTGCCGCGCCTGCGAAAGGTATACCTTGATTACCCATAATGGTTCAATGAGGGCGATTCTGATTGAATTATTATTAAAACTTTTCGCATTTGAATGTTTGCAGGACCGGCGACGGTAGCAGATCAGCCGCAGGCGCAACAAGGTGCTGAGGCTGCGCCGGGGGCTGCTTCGAAGTCCCCTGTTCTACCCTCAGAAAAGGGTAGAATGAACTTTATGGCGATGTTCGCCGCGCGAACAGAATTGCGCGAAGGTATGTTTTGCGCCATTGTCTTCTGAAATTTTTTTTTTTTTTTTTTGTTTTGATCAAATCATAAACCCTTTTTTGTTGTTGATTTGTTCATAGGAGTTGTAGCTGGCGTAGAAGCTGCTGGTGACACAACGGCGCCGCTGGTTCTGCTCCTGCTCCTGCTAGTGCTGAGTCTCCCCTTATTGGGATTACAAAGGAGCAGGAAGCCGTATTGCGCGCCGAACTGGCGGCATCGAGACCTCCCTCGCCTCCTCCTACGCGCAGCCCTCTCCGCGAGGCTGGTTTGGAGCCCTCCAGGTCGCAGGAGAAGAGGCCGATTGAAGAAGATGAGGAGGATGAGGGAGCTCAAGCTGAAGACTCCTTCGGAGTCCGTGCCAGCCCTGCGATGCCACAAGACTTCGCAGCGCATACTTCTGGTGGGGCTGGCGCTGACTTTTCTGCTTCATCCCCGCAGGTATGTTTTAATTTGTTGCTCCGCTACGCGTACTTCCATATAAGTATGTTTTTATGACTTAGAACATTTCTTGTGTTTTGCAGGAAGGTGACCACGTTTACCGCCCGAGATGGAATATTAACGAAGACAGTTCCTTCCAATCCATGGGTGTATGCGAGGACTTCTGGGCTCATGCCGTGCCTCCTACTGAAAGGAGGTATCAGGAGGGGCGCACCCGCGCTGACTTGCTCAACGATCACATTTTCGCTGGGTCGGCTTTCTTTGCTGCCTCCCAAGAGCTTCATCGTGATTATATTAAAGTACGCGATGCTCTTGTGGGAGCCCAGCAAGAGGCTAAGGTGGCTGCCTGGAACCTTTCTGATGCTCGCGCACGAGCTGAGAAACTCCAGACGGAGCTCAGCGAAAACCGAGCAAGTTCCAACACCGCCTTTATTAAGCGCGGGCATGAGCTCCAAGCTGCGCGGGAGAAGCAGCAGGTGGCGGAGGCCGAAGTTGCCAAGTACGCGCGGAGAGTGCGTGACTTGGAACTGGAGGCGGAGGCGCGTGACCAAGCTATCGTCCAGAATATCACTGAGAAATCATCACTGGAGAGTGAGGTTGCGCGCCTGAAGAAGTATTTGGCGGCCGCACAGGCCGATAGAGATGAGGCCTTGACGACGGCAGCGTCTAGCCAGGAAGCCCTTGATGCTGCGCAGGCGGAGAAAGAAAAAATATTGGCGGCAGCAGCGTCTGATAAAGAGGAGCTAAGAAAGACCAAGGAAACTGTTGAGTTATTAAACTCCCAGGTTCCTGCCCTCGAGACGTCTGTTGCTGGCCTCGCGCAGGATCGCCAATGGCTGGTGTCACAGGGCATAACTCGTTGCGCTTTGGCGATGAAATATTCTGGCGAGTTTCAGGCCCTTGTGATGGACTGCAATGCTGCCGCGCGCTTGGTGGGTCGAGCTGAAGGGTTTACGGATGGCTATGAATATGGCATGTTGAAGAAGAACCCATCCGAGTACCCTTACAAGAGCGACGCGGCCTGCGCGGACATGGCCGCGGTGGGGGAGAAGTATATGAGTACTCCCATCCCCATCCTTGTGCAGGTACCTTGACCTTAATGAGTTTTTCTTGATTAATTTTCCAAGTGTTTTGTACTCAATACTTTTCTAATGATTTGCAGATAGCTGCGCTTGCTGACCAGCCCGACCTCGGCGCGCTAAAGAAGTTGCTCGATGAATGCAAGGGGGCTGGTGGCGATGATGGTGGCACGGGGGATGTTGCCCCTGCCAGCGGCTCTGGCGCGGCGAAAGAATCTGCTCCTGAGACCGTCGTGATAGAAGACTCCATTGAGGAGGAAGAACTTGACTATGGTCAGTTTGGAGATGAGGAGCGGGCCGCGCCAGATGCTGCGGGAGATGATGAGGGTGATGAAGTGGCTGACGTCGACGTGGAGACTTGAGAAGCCCTTCATCTTTCTAATTTTTTTTTTTTGTTATACTTGTAATTTGTAACTCATCATACTTGTAAATTTCAATACTATGGAATGAAATTTGTTTTCCCTTTTTCACATCTTGCGCATTTCCATTCATCTCTTCATGTTTGCTTGTATAGATATAAGATATGCTTGCACGTTAAAATAAGAACAAGGTTGTAAGGAAATTATTTACTTAACCATAGTCCCATTTTGTAAGTGGTTTCGCAGTATCTTGTTTATGCTGACACGCGCGATGACTTTTCACTATTCCTTTTTTGCGCGTCGTTGTCGCGCGTTTTTTATATGGAATTATGAGTTTTAGCCATTACATGTCAGCATGTGTTACTCAGATATCCACTATGATTCCGCGCGCGACCTTGACCTGAGACCTTAACAACTATGATTTGGCATGTACTTTGCCTTAGTTGTGTTTAGGGATTTTTATGGTCAGGCTGCGCGGGATGTAAGATGGATGTTTGTGAGTGTTTTGAGCTAAGGCTCTTTGTTTTGGGCTAAGGCCCTGACGTTTTTAGAGTTAAGACTCGTTAACGTGTTTGAGCTAAGGCTCGCGCATATATGTTTTACTTCGTTTTATTTTGTTTTGAAGTCAATATAGTGTTGTCATATTGCTCCAAATTAATAAAGGAAGTGTGAAACATGTATGCAAAGGTAATAGAACAAATATTGAAAGATAGCGCGAATCATCCTTCATGATGGCTTAAAATCTTTGATTACATATTTGAATTTTTACATGAAGCATTTTCTAAGCTGTGCTGCGTTCCACGCGCGCGGTATCTTTTTTCCATTCAAATCTTTTAAAGTGTACGCGCCTTTCCCCAATTCTTCTGAGATTTGATAAGGTCCTTCCCAATTGGGGGACATTTTTCCTGGGGGTATTGCGCGGCTAGCTTCATTGTTTCGAAGGACAAAATCATTTTTCTTGAAGTGGCATTCTTTAACGCGTTGATTATAATATTTTTCCAGCTTTTTCTTGTATTTGGCTTCATTGATGATAGCCGCTTCTCTGCGCCCTTCAAGCAAGTTGAGGTCCAATCTTCTTTCGCGCTCGTTATCAGTCTTGCTCATCATGAGTACCCTATGGGATGGGCATCCAATTTCTGCTGGGATCATAGCCTCTGTCCCATAGGTTAGGCTGAACGGGGATTCGCCATTGCTAGTTTTGCTTAATGTCCTCTGCGCCCACAGGACATTAGGTAACTCTTCGACCCAAGAATGGGATTCTCCCTCCAACCTTTTCTTCAGCCCATTTAACAAACTTTGATTCGCGCGCTCCACTTGGCCATTCCCCTGAGGGTGGTAGACCGAAGTGAAGATTTGGTTGATGTGCAATTCTTTGAGCCAGCTGGATATCTTCCTGTCAGTGAATTGTTTGCCATTGTCGCTCACAATTTCCATAGGAAGGCCAAAACGGCAAATGATGTGGCTCCAGATAAATTGCTTCATCGCCTCAGCTGTGATTTTTGCTAGTGGCTTGGCCTCAACCCATTTTGTGAAATAGTCTACCGCCACTACCAAAAATTTCACTCGCCCTTGCGCTTGCGGCAGGGGCCCCACAATATCAATGGCCCATTTGTGGAAAGGCCATGCGGAGGTCACTGGAATCAAGTTGTTCTTTGGCCGCGTGGTGTTTGGCGCGTAGCTCTGACATGCCTTGCATTTTTGGATTTCTTTTAGCGCATCCAAGTACATGCCTGGCCAATAGTAGCCTGAGCTCATTGCCTTGGCAACCACCATGCGCGGGCCAGCGTGTATTCCGCAGATTCCTTCGTGAATCTCCCTAATCACATAGCTTGCTTCTTCAGCATCCAGGCATTTCATGAGCGGTCCAAGATAAGAGCGTCGATATAATGTACCATCAAGTAGTTCATAGTTCTGCGCCTTGTGTCTTATCTTTCTCGCCTGTGCGCGATCGTCCGGTAACTTCCCCTCCTTCAGGAATTCCATTATTGGAGTTATCCAGGATGAAGGGGTTGTATGAATTACAAGGACAGATTGCGTTTGCACTGACGGGTTGCTCATCACTTCCACCCTGACATCTTTGCCAAAGTGATCAAAATTAGTTGATGCCATCTTACTCAACGCGTCAGCGGACTTGTTTTCGCTGCGCGGGATGTGTATGATTTTGAAGAAGTCAAACTGCTCAACGAGCTTTTTTGCCTGCTCTAGATATAGAGGCATGGTGTTCTCCTTGGCATCATAAAAGCCATTGACCTGTGCAGCTACCAAGTAAGAATCAACATGGGCCTCTAGCCTTTTAACTCCAAACTTGTGCGCAATGCGCAGACCAGCCAGCAGGGCTTCATACTCAGCCTCATTGTTGGTACTCTTGAAGTCCAACCTAATAGCATAAGTATATTCATGATTATCAGGGTCCACCAGTTTGAGGCCTGCGCCGGACCCTTCGCTGTTGGAGGCTCCATCAGTGAATAGCCTCCAAACATCTTCTTCATCATTTGCTCGCGGAGGGTCTACCTCGCGCTGAGCTTCTTCAATCTTTCCCTCTGGGATTTCCGTGATGAAATCCGCTAAAACTTGACCCTTTATTGCTGGACGGGGCTTATAGGTGATCGTGTGTTCACCTAATTCCAGCGCCCACTTTGTCAGCCTTCCGGAGAGCGCGGGGCGTCGCAAGACTTGCTGGATGTTGTAACCTGTCAGAACTTCAATAGGATGACCATTGAAGTATCTATGAAGCTTGCGCGACGCGTGTGTTAGTGACAAAACTAACTTTTCCATGATGGAATAGCGCGTCTCAGGGTCTGTCAGCACCCGACTCACATAGTATATTGGGGTTTGGATCCCCTCGCGATCCACCAATAATACTGCGCCGATGGCGCGGTCTCCAGCTGACAAGTACAATGTAAGGGTTTCGCCAGGAAGTGGAGCTGTGAGCGCGGGCAGCTTTATGAGACATTCTTTTATCTCACTGAAAGCTTGCTCAGCCTCAGGCGTCCACTTGAATTGGCTCTTCTTCAAGCAGTTCCTCAAAGTGTTAACGAATGGAGTAGATTTGATGGCGTGGTTCGCTAGGAACCTGTTGATTGACACCAATCTACCATTCAGCTTCTGAACCTCTTTCATGGTGGATGGTGAAGGCATGTCAAGGATGGCTTCCACCTTTTCAGGGTTCACCTTGAAACCATCCTTAGTGACCATTACCCCAAGAAATTTCCCCTCTTCCGCGCCGAAAGTACATTTGCTCGGGTTGAGCTTCATGTTGACTTCCGTTAAGCGCTGAAGAGTTTCCTCGATGTCTTTGAGCATTTGTCTCTCCTCCCTGCTCTTGATCACCAAATCATCAACGTAGACTTCTAGATTTCTTCCGAGTTGTTCACTGAAAACCGAATCCATAAGTCTCTGATAAGTGGCGCCCGCATTCTTTAAACCAAAGGGCATTTTTGTGTAACAAAAAACACCCTTGTCGGTTCTGAAGGCAGTCTTGTCTTCGTCTTGTGGTGCCATTTGAATCTGGTGATAGCCTTTGTAGGCATCCAGGAAACATTTGAGCTTGAATGGCGCCACGGAGTCCACCTTTGCGTCGATGTTTGGGAGGGGGTAACAGTCTTTCGGACATGCTTTGTTGAGGTCCTTGAAGTCAATACACATCCTCCATGACCCGTTGCTTTTCTTTACCATCACAGGATTGGCTACCCACGTCTGGTATCGGATCGGGCGGATGATGTTTGCGCGCAACAGGTCCTCAACTTGCTCATTCATGGCCTTCGCCTTTTCATCCCCCATGATTCTCTTTTTCTGAGCAATTGGCTCCACCGACTTGAACGTGTTAAAAGAATGTTGCGCCAAGTCTCGCGGGACCCAGTCATATCGGAGTGTTGCCACGCGAAGACCGACGTGTATTTTGTGAGCAACCTTTTCATTCTCAATCTCGTTTCGTCTGAAATGGTAGCGCCAATTGTGACCGTTTGCTCTGGGAATTTTGGGTTTAAAATCCACTTCTCTGGCGCATTGTCCGCCATTGGAAGTTTCATTCTCCCTTCCCGCGGCGTACTTGTCACTGCGCACAAATGATCGCGGTAAACAAATGTTAGGCCTGTTGGTGTATGGAACCCCAATGCGCCGTGCGCTGGCGACGGTATAGCATTAAATTGGGCAATCGTTCCCCTACCCAGGATCATATTGTGACATGACGTGGTGGGCAAGACCAAGAAGTTGACAACTTCGGCTCGCTTGTGCTCATCATCCCCCATAGTTAGTTCAAACTGAATTTGACCTAGGGGATGGATGATTTCATTTGAAACACCACAGATTGGTGCGTTCACCATCTCGAGCCGCGCTTGGTCTGCCGGGTCTAACTTTCTGAAACATTGCTCATACATAATGTCAGATTCGCTTCCAGTGTCCACCAGGACCTTTGACACTTCGTAATGAGCAATGTGTGTGGTGATGACGAGAGGGCTGCTGATTGACGGGCCTCCCCTGATTCTTGGGAAGATAACTTGCTGCTCACGCCAATCTCCGTGGATTTGCGCGCTTCTCTTTTTTGACGTCTGCCCTTGTCGTCCCCCCTCAGCCACACAGATTCTTTTGTATTTCTTGCTGGCATAGGCTCCTTCCGGTTGCTCATCTTCTATTCTTGGGTTTTTCACCAAGTGAGCCAGCCTGCCTGATTTTACATCCTTCTCGATCGCATCCTTTAAATGATGGCATGCGTCGGTGTTGTGGCCCGGGGACCTGTGAAATTCACAATATTTGCCACTGTTTTGCGGTCCCTTGTAGTGTAGTTGCTTGGGGGGGCTTGAATTGGACATTCTCAGTACTTAACACCTGTGCAGGTGTTTTAGTGAGGGGAGTCCATATTCTTGGCAGAGGTCTGCTAGGATCTCTGCCGCCCTCCCTCTTGTCACCCTCCCCGCGATTACGAACATCTTTTTGGGGCTGGGGTGAGCTTGGTTGCGTTTGCTTTTCTGCGGAAGAAAAACTTGTTGGTTGCAACCTGGATCATACAGAGTTCTGTTTGGCCCTCTTCTCTTTGCTGCACGGTGATTCAGCCTGATGCGCTCTTTCTCTTGCCCTATCTTGGGCAATCTGTTTTTCATTTCTCGCGAAGACTCGCGATGCTTCCATTAGTTTTGCCCAAGTGGTGGGCATACCATCTCTGCTTACGAGAGCTCGACGGAGTTGATCACTGCGCGCGCCTTGTATAAAAGCCACGCGCAGGAGTTGCTCAGTTATACCCCCGATTGCCAGAGACTCCTGATTGAAACGAGTGATGTAGTCCTCAATCGTTTCATCATTCCTGCGCACGCAGTGCATGATGTCATCAGGATCGCGCGTGTGTCTGCGCTGCTGCACGAAGTGGGCTTGGAACTTTTCCAATAGTTCCTCGAACCCATCAATTTGCCCAGTCGGCAAGCTCTCGAACCAGACACGCGCCGCGCCCGTAAGGCAGCGGGCAAACATGTGACACCATGTTGGCATCGTCCAGCTCTCTAGGTTTCCCGTGTTATAGAAACCTTGCAAAAAGTCATCTGGATCTGTTGTGCCATCATATTTGCCCAGACCACTTGGCATCTTGGTCTTGTGCTGGATGGGGGCCTTAGCGATGCGCTCAGTAAATTTTGAGTGCTTCACTAAGATGGCCGGCCTGTACGACGTGGTTACGTCCACTTGCCCCCTCACTGGCGGGTTGTACGGCATGTGTAGATCCAGATCTGCTCTGGCTCCAGGCGCCATGTTAACAGGCGCGCGGAGTTGTGAGCCTCCTGCATGAGTATCTCGCGTCTTCCTCATGCTATGCACTTCTTCATCACTGAACTCAGTTTGTGCAGTGTGAACAGAATGTCCGTCTTCCGGCGCGCGCGGCCTTTTTGTAGTCTGCTTATCAAACGCTTGCCTTTGTGTTTGGTCGGCTGGCTTTTTCTGTTTGACCATTTCATTGTACTTTTCCATTAGACGCCGCTGCTCGTTTATGAGCCATTCATTCGGATCATTTGTTTCTTCTTCTGGACCCATTGGTCCTTTCAGTTTCGCGCCGGCAAGATTTTGTAACGTGAGATCGTCTGGAGGAGTTTCAGTCTGGCCGTGAGGGGTTGTGATGAAGGGACGGTTACTGGTGGTGCGCGTAGAATCACGCGGCACCCTCAGAAACTGCTGTCCGTCATTGACACCCTCACGTTCAATATCCTCCAGAGCTTGACCAGCGTTACGAACGCCAGAAACCATGGTGATTGATTTTTTTTTTATGTAGATCTGATGAGATCTGATTGCCGTTTGTAACAGTGGATGGCGCCAATGAAGAAACGTGGATCTACTCACTGGTAGCAGATCTACTTTCCTCGGGTTTTGATTGTACTATTTCACCGATGGTTCTTCTGGATCTGTGTTCTTCCACCTACAAAATGAACAATGCCGTTAACTTACCCCTCAGAAAGGGACAGAGGGGTCCTCTTTGGGGTAACCCTCCGGCGTGAGAATAAGTATCTGTAGGAGAAGATAATAATGTGAGAGTAAGGGAATCTGGAGAGTATTGCTTAATAGCTGAATACTGTATGATTGTGTGACTGTGTTTTTGTGTGTAACTGACTGTGAGTGAATGTAATTCAATATGATTGAATGTGATATCACTGCCTGTAACTGTCAATGATTGAGTATGAATGTCCCCATTAAAGTGGAGTTGATGCTGTACTTATAGTGCTAGGGTTTCCACCGATTGGGCTCAGCCTCGTTGGCCTCCTCCAATCGCACTGCGCCACGTGTCCTCTGGGACACCTGGCGCTTTCTCGTTGGTTGTAATCACGTGGTAGCACATGTGTCATGCTGAGTTGCCGACCTTTCATTTGGCAGCTGTTAACATCAGCATATTCTTACTCCTTAAAAAGATACCTTCTGGAAGGTTGTCTGACGTGCACAATCAAGGTTGCCCTAATCCTGATTTGGATAAGGACGAGGTCGATTATGTGCATGTGTGATATGCGCCAATCCTGAGGATGCGCGAGGTCTTCTCTTTATTCTCACGCGCAGATGTTTCATGCGCAGATGTGATATGCACGAGCATGTGATATGCGCCGCGCGCTGATGCGCCGCGCGCATATGTGATGCGCGAGCATATGTGTGCCTGGGCATATGATGCCTGAGCATGTTTTGTATGCGCCATGCGCATAGGTTTTGGCTTTGTGCCTTTATAATGTCTTAATCTTGTGGGTTGACCCGCCTTGCTCGGTGTTGAGGCGGGTACATACCTCTTCAAAGTTCTTAGACAAGAAACCCCTACTTGATATAACCGGTTTCGGGTACAACATAAAAAACAGATTTAAAAAAAACAAATAACCAGTGCGGTCAATCGGTTTGTAACCGGTTTTCCGAGATCAATAATATAAACCAGTTTCTATTTGACGGTTAGAACTGGGTATACAAAGTTAATGATGGACCAGTTAGGATTTCAGGTTGGAACCGGTTTGAGTGTGCATCTCTAGCATCGACTACACCTAAAGCTTGTGTAATATGTTTTTGTTAGGATGTTACTCTGACATATATTTATATCATTTCTCTCTTGTCGGAATCTTGAAAATATTTTTGTTTGATATTGTGCGTAGTTTCTAAAAAGAACCTAGAGGTTTTAGATGTTCATTCAATTTGGAGGTGTTCCCATCTAAGGACATTAAGGTGAACACTTCCATTCATTTATAGATTGGGTTTACTAGTGTAATTTTTGATCTTTCTATGTCATATTTTTTCTCTTTTAGTTACTTGCTAGATACGAGTCGTTAATAAAATTCATCATTTAACAAAAAGAATCGTGTGTCCCCTCGTTTGATTCGTCCTCAATGAACAAAGGATAAAGGAAATCTGGAATTGGGGTAAGCGCCTATAATATTTACCTTAAGATGTTATTCTTTAATGACTTTATTTAAACAAATAAAAGGTGTTTGTAATCTTAGTGATTTTAGTGTTATCAGGCTATTAGGGTAATCGTGTAACCAAATAAGAATTCACAATATATATTCGTGAAAATTTGAGGGTGTAGAGTATATATGCTTGTCCATGAGTGTCATGACTTCGATGCCGAGGAGGCTCTATGGGTTTATTGCCATGAAGTGATTCCAAGGGCATCGCCCCTAAAAGAATAACTTGGTCTAAGTTACAAATATATAGTAGATCGATCAGAATTTCTCGCTATTTTATATGATTATTAATTTAACGATGTGAAAATACTTTGATTTAAAAACTAACTCCGTGTGATTCACAAAGATATTTAATTGAAGTCATTTACAAAATACACAAAAATATCCTAAAGATACTTTGCATAAAATTTAACTAGTATAGAGCTTGTATAAGAATATGAACTTGACCATAAGATCATACATTCATACGACCAAATGTGGCATTGTTTTTACCTGAATTAACAAAATTTAAATGAGTTAACTTTGTTACATCAAACTAGAGAGAACAAAAATAAAAAAGAAAAAAAAAACCTAGAGCCTGACGGGTGTACTTGAAACCAACGGGTATGAGACCGGATATCAGTGGCTGATCCAAGAAATTTTCTCACAGGGGTTGGAAAAATTTTTAGTCGGTATTCAGTTGACCATAATTATTTTCCGATCCGGTTCAGCCAGTCGTGTCAAGTAATCGGTATATAATTATTTGGTCTGGTTGGGCCCCTTTGATCGGCTAGAATCGGGTCGGCTCGAGTAATATAGAGAATAGATAATCAAACAAAAATATACGTGAAAATTCATTAGAAATGCATAAATAAAATGTCATATGTATAAAAATGTTTTTTACGAGTTTTCATTTTTTGAAGCTTAACAGAAACATCATATAGTACGCATGCTTTTTTAATAAAACAAATCCAACTCCGTTTAAATTCTCATCACCCATTTGATTACGCAAATCAGACTTCACGTAAAAATGTTTTCAACGTTTGAGGTTGCGACGGGTAATACGAAAGCTAACCTCAATAAACGATAAACCAATTACAAATGAAGTTGGTGAGCAAACAAAACGTGTGTAGAAAGTTGAAACATTTCTTTGAAGATTAAAGCTCTTATAATCTGTTGAATTCACCTAACAAATTACTTGCGCCATTGTAACATTTTTTAATAAGTTAAATGTATATTGGGTTGAGAGTTTTGGGCTTGGACTTAAAACTTAGGAATAGATTGATTGAGCATTTAGGCTTAAATTTGCATTAAATTTGTTTCAATTAAAGTCAAATTTAGTTATTTATATACATTTATATAATTATACGTGTATTTTGTAAATTTATTTTTTATATGGCCAGTCTCGAATTTCATGGGGTCGTTCTCAAATTGTCACATGGTCTTTTTATCGTTCTAGAAAGCCCACAGGGGTCGGGTCAAAATTTTATAGGGGTCGGTCCAGATTTTAACGCATATATACTACTAAAATAAATTCTCACAGGGGTCGGCCTACCCCTACTCAAAGAGTAGGTACTCCCATGCCGGGTATGGGATTAGTTTTCAAATCATTGGCTCATATGAGACAGTTATGAGAATATGTGATACCCAAACGAATTACCCGAAACCATATACGTGTTTACTACAACCTCATATTCGATTCCCCCCCCCCCCTAAAGCTTGTCTATTAAGGTTTTATTTTAGTGGGTTCATTATATGGACGTTTAAAATTTCTTATGGGATATATAGTTGGTTGTGAACTATATATATACATTAGACTATATAAAATTTATAATGATATCATTTACGTAAGATGACGCTTATATGTATGCAATGTATTATAATTTAATTTGTAACCTTTGTTATTAAAGTAAAAGGTAAAAAGAATAATGCATATGGAAATTCCAACGGGTATTTTATAACAACTAACGGGTATAGTCTATACACGTGACTCAGTGAGTATGCTCGGGCAATCAATGTGTATTGGGCCAGGTATGAAACGCGATTTTAGAATGGGGTATCAAATTGAGTATTTGAGATTATCAATGCCAAACTCGAACCCTGGCTATTGCCTTTCCTACATGAAATTAAAATGGACAAAACAGTTAAATACAAGTAAATAATCATTTGACTTCTTATTGTAAATTTTCCTTTCAAAAGGGATGTTATTTAGAGTAATTAGAACCCACCCTTCTAAATACATGTAGCCTTCTGTGCATTCTTGAAAGCTTATGGTTTGTTGTTGACTTCAAATTCATCATCAGAACACCATTTCTACGACAGATGGCACTGTGAGCGAAGTCATAAATGTTTACTTGGGAAAAATAACGGAAGAAATAAGATGTAATAGATGTTGAAATGATTGTTGGGAAAACACCTACAAATTATAGAAGCTACAACTTTTATTGTAGAGGATTACACGGTCCCTTTATCAAATAATTTTTGCTATCAGGGATCGTGCTCCGTGTAACCTCTCTCCCATCTAATTTATTTTTTTGGTTAACCAAATAAACTTTCAAGACTTCATCACCAGGCCATCTGTCATAGAAATAGTGTTTAAATGATGAATTTGAAATTCTTACCTAGCATTGCTATGGTAGTAGTGATGATACATTATTTTATATATAAAGCATGTAGGTATAAGAATAGATAAGTCTCTACCTGCTTTACAACTAGACATTCATAATATAAACATGCTCCCCAACTAATCACTACTAACCAACACATATTATAGTTTTATTATTCGCAAGAGGAATTTACTTATATACACAAGCTTTCTTGAACGATTCGTAAAAGGTTTGATTCATTACCAGGATATAAACATTTGCAGTAGTTTACATTTAACAGAACGCGTATAGTTGCCTATTTTTTAATTTGCTTTCTAAACAATAATCGAGTCAAACTTAATAGTTATTTTGTTAAGACTCAACTACTCACAAGCTATTTTAATTTTTGCTTCATCTTGTTATTGTTGGTTATATTTATATGCTCCCTTTGCATTTAGTCAAATGACTTTGCTTTTGCTATTAATTTCAATTTCCTAATGAACATAAACTTATTATGTCAAGTTGAATTAACTTGAAAGTTGAAAAACTTATTTAGTATATCAATTGTGTATAAAACAACTAAACGTGTTAGATTTTATTTTATTTTTTTAAAGACCAAATATGATTAAAAACCAAGAAAAGACAACTTTACAAGACACAAGCAGCCTCAAAGAAAGACATAAGGAAAATACAAGAAAAATAAACGTGTTAGATATAATTAATTATATTATTACACTTTATATGGAGTATGTTAAAAGGTAGTTTAGTAGTTGGATAATAAAAAGAGAAGGTAATTATAACTTTCTTCTTCTTCTTCAGGGTTACATGGTTGTTTTGTTCTTTTATTTTTTTTATTGAATATGAACTAATACGAGTTTCGTTCTTGGAGTCTTTTATTCAGTTATTGTCTTTAATTATCATGAGTTTCTTGAAGCATTGATCGCTTTCAAAACTGCACCAGTTAGTATAATAACTTTTGGTTCTTAAATGGCTCGACATGGAGGTGAATACTTGTTTGCTCGTAGATTCGCCGACAGATGCAATGACACGAGTGCTTGTGGAGAAGATCGACGCCCTACTCATAGATATGCCGACTGAGGCAGCGATGTAGTCTATTCTGGCCCACGAGATCTGAAAACGAATCCGTGATCTCAAGTTACAACGGGAGATGCGCAAGACGGAAACCGAGTCGATGAGCACCGTCATTTGGGACGAAGGTGGTGACGAGCATCATCCGTTTGGCCGTCACCCACCCCTTGATAGTTCCGTATCATTGGAAAGAAGAACCCAATATGATCCAAATATAGTTGATTTTTAATTTCCTTTGAAAACCATGCACTTTTAATTCAACCTCATTTGAAGCATGGTGGAAAAATGAAACCCACTAGTTCAAAATGAAGCCCAACAATATAGAAATTGCAAAAACAAATAAGGTGTGTGCCCATTCTCCGCATGTCAAATTGAATTCGAACAAATCACTACCCGAGATTCCGTTTGAAGACGAAAAGTATGATGCATGAATGTTATCTCCTTATTTTTCTTTCGAACGGTAAACTTTTATAAACAACAAACAAACACCGAAAACCACTTCCTCCACACTCGGATGGAAGTTACCAACAAAAGGAAAATTACATTAACGAGAACTTACACCAATTCGTCCAATCTATATGTCTATTTTTTTGTTCTATACTTATACCAAAGAAACCCCTTCGACGTTTTTTTCCCCTATAATCTCTTCGATTTTTACATGTTTGCCTTCAAAGACTTTTTCATTTCCCGCCTTCCAAATATTCCAACAAGTAATAATAACGATCCCATGAAAAACTTCCTTCTCAAGTTTGCCCAAATCAATAGACTTATGAAGGCCTAACAAATCTCTAACCGTGAACCCGAATATAGGAGGAACTTTGCACCAACGACTTATGTGATCCCACACCGCCGCCGCCACAATACAACCCGTAGTGATATGATCAGCCAACTTGCGTCCCGAATCGCATAGAGGGCATTGGTTATCTTCCACAGAAATGTTTCTTCTTTCGAGCGCCGTCTTATCGAAATTCTATTCATCTCCGCTCTCCAAGCATGTATATTGCACTTAGCCGGAACCCACTTACTCCATCTCATGATGTAATTGAGGCTAAAATCTTTGTTTTTGTTTAACAACTTCTTGACCGAACTCACTGAAAAAACCTCCTTATTTCCCATCCACCGCCAACCATCTATGCCCTCATTCCAATTTGCAGCACATAATAACTGAAAGCATTTCTCCCATTCCTTTCTTTCTTGCTCTGAGTTAGGATTTCTTGACCAATCTCAAGCCCAGCTGAAGGTCCCCCCGTTTTGCCAAAACCGATCACTCACCTTGCAGAATTTGATCTTCTCCGGTTTATAAAGGTTGGGGAAAACATCCTTTAAAAGCTTGAATTTCCAACCCATATATTTGTCCAAAAACAAAGCCTTTTTCCATCTCCTAAAGTTCTTTTTTTATTAAATCTCCCATTTTACTTCCTTCAAATTTTAGATTATTCATCACCTTTGCTATATTCTTCCAAACACTCGCATAACTGCTTCTGTAGGGGTATGGTATTAAACCCGGTTTACAATCCTAAATTTATTATATTTGGTTTGTTTTATTATATGGGCTAATACATTGGTTATTGGGCTGAGGAGGTTTGTGGAGGTAGCCCTAATTGGGCTAGGCCCATTAGGGTATCATGATGGTGGCCATGAGACTCTATATAAGGAGGTCTTCACCTCCTTATCATGGGGTCATGCTGAGTAGGTGCCACCACCAGTTTTTGTGTCTGTGAACAAGAGATCTTCAAGATCATCTTAGCGGTCACCTCCACACCCCCAAAACGCCACTGCAGATCGCGAGCAGCCGGAGGAGAGGATCAGCAGACCAGGATGCGGTTCATTCATCTCGAAATCCGTGGAAGCTCCGTCATGGGTCAGGTCAGATTCCATTTCGTGCTTCGACATTGGCGCCATCCGTGGGACGGCAATGAACCACACTGGCCTCTCTTCTCGGCCCTCCGATCCGTTCATCAAAATCTCAGGAAGAACCACCAAGCTTTTGGGGGAAACCCTTAGATCTATGTTTTCAGATCTGGAAAATACTTCCAGATCTGGAAGATGCAGGAGGAAACCACCAAGCTTTTGGGGGAAATCCTTAGATCTGTGTTTTCAGATCTGGAAAATACTTCCAGATCTGGAAGAAACAGGAAGAAAACAACGAGCTTTTGGGGAAAACCCTCAGATCTGGGTTTTCAGATCTGGGTTCGTCCGAGCAGCAGCCACACCTCATATTCATAGGTTTATAAACCCTATCAGATCTGTTGGTTTTACATAAAACCTACCTGATGTGGATATTCAAAACCTTTGGGTCGCGCGCGCGCCCAGGGAATTACTCTGCGCCACAGCGGGTCGCGCGCGCGCGCCCAGGCAATTACTCTGCGCCTCAGCGGGTCGCGCGCGCGCGCCCAGGCAATTACTCTGCGCCTCAGCGGGTCGCGCGCGCGCCCAGGCAATTACTCTGCGCCTCAGCGGGTCGCGCGCGCGCGCGCCCAGGCAATTACTCTGCGCCTCAGCGGGTCGCGCGCGCGCGCCCAGGCAATTACTCTGCGCCACAGCGGGTCGCGCGCGCGCCCAGGCAATTACTCTGTGCCTCAGCGGGTCGCGCGCGCGCGCCCAGGCAATTACTCTGCGCCTCAGCGGGTCGCGCGCGCGCAACCAGGCAATTACTCTGCGCCTCAGCGGGTCGCGCGCGCGCCCAGGCAATTACTCTGCGCCTCAACGGGTCGCGCAGCGCGCAACCAGGCAATTACTCTGCCCTCAGCGGGTCGCACGCGCGCCCAGGCAATTACTCTGCGCCTCAGCGGGTCGCGCGCGCGCCCAGGCAATTACTCTGCGCCACAGCGGGTCGCGCGCGCGCCCAGGCAATTACTCTGCGCCTCAACGGGTCGCGCGCGCGCAACCAGGCAATTACTCTGCGCCTCAGCGGGTCGCGCGCGCCCAGGCAATTACTCTGCGCCTTAGCGGGTCGCGCGCGCACGCCCTGACATGAAGGCAGAGCATGCTCAAGCAATAAGCATGCTCAAGCAGCAAGCATGCTCAAGCATCAAGCATGCTCAAGCATCAAGCATGCTCAAGCATCAAGCATGCTCAAGCATCAAGCATGCTCAAGCAATAAGCATGCTCAAGCAGCAAGCATGCTCAAGCAATAAGCATGCTCAAGCAGCAAGCATGCTCAAGCAGCAAGCATGCTCAAGCAATAAACATGCTCAAGCAATAAACATGCCCAAGCAATAAGCATGCTCAAGCAGCAAGCATGCTCAAGCATCAAGCATGCTCAAGCAATAAGCATGCCCAAGCATCAAGCATGCTCAAGCAGCAAGCATGCTCAAGCATCAAGCATGCTCAAGCAATAAGCATGCTCAAGCAGCAAGCATGCTCGAGCATCAAGTACGCTCACGCATATCGCATGCTCACGCGTAACGCATGCTCACACATCACAGATGCTCAGTAGGTGCCACCACCAGTTTTTGTGTCTGTGAACAAGAGATCTTCAAGATCATCTTAGCGGTCACCTCCACACCCCCAAAACGCCACTGCAGATCGCGAGCAGCCGGAGGAGAGGATCAGCAGACCAGGATGCGGTTCATTCATCTCGAAATCCGTGGAAGCTCCGTCATGGGTCAGGTCAGATTCCATTTCGTGCTTCGACAGCTTCTAAATGGTATTGTTTCCCATCCTGAACCATGTGAGTGGCCAATATTATTTGTTTTGTAATTCAAGTTTATCAATTTTTAATTTCTTTTATTATTTGTTTTGTAATTCAAGTTTATCAATTTTTATCGTTCTTGTTTACTAAGATATCTATTTGTACACGTTAGGGTTAAATGCTATTTAGTATCAGTTTTTGATTAATTTTATTGATAAAGAACTTTGTTCTTAGAACCTTTTGTTCGACTTTATAATCTTTGATTACTTATAAGTTTCTTAGGTCATTGATCGCTTACAAAACTGTATCACTTTAACTAACCCACTAATTAACTAGAGTGTTGTGGGTTAACAAGCTACTTATGAATGGTGTAGAAAAACAAAACAAAACAAAAAAAAGGATTGATTGGTTATTAGTGGGTGACCCCATAACGCCTTGATGCGGTATAGCCGACATTATAGGCGTTCACCGCTATTAGTGGCATACACTTGTGACTTGTTGGAATCAAACGAGAACCCCGAGAAAATTCACAAAATTCTTGTCACATACGTGGTACGGATCTTTGAAATTTGTTTAAATAAGGGCATCTACTATTTTAATTTTATGAAGTGTAAATGAAATTAAAATGTAAAAAAGTTAATAATTAACCCACCCGTTCCATCGTCTACTTTTACAACTCTCAAACCTAATCTTATCCTTCCATAAATCACAGTGTAGCATATCAAATAGATATACTAAATTTAATATATAACAACTTAATCGAGTTAATAATCTTGAGTCGACAAGATATTTCGGCTACTACAGTCAAAATTGGCATGACACCTGCCTAAATTTCTTTCTTGGGAGGTATAGACAGATGTTTTAGTTCAAATAAAAACATATGCTTGATTAAATTTTAGCTTATAAAATAGTAACTAACTTTTAAAATTGTCTCAATAAGGTCACTGGTGTAATTATTTGTTCTAATTAGGTCACTAAGTTTAATTTTATATTTCAATCATAGCTATTTTACCTGGATAAGAGGTAATTTAACTTTTTTTAAGTTTAGTAAAAAAAACATAAAGAAAACAAAGCGTCAATTCATGTTGCAGTTACACCTTCCACCATTGATCCTTAAACCATCGGCATCCAATTCTTACCCTCGATCGTTAAACTCGTCATCGATTCGATCGGCCCTCTTCAATCGTCCAATCGAGAGCGCATCGACATCAACACTGATGTCGACCCAAGAACCAGATGTTGATTTAGCAACAACTGTTGAGGAGAATGTTGAACTCGTTTCTATACCAATCCAAAACAGTAGTAGAGAGGTGTGTTATTTTAACTTTTCTTCATATATATATATATATATATATATAGAAGTTAGAATTTTTACCAATTAATGTAGTACGTGTTTTAGTACCGTCAAACCAAAAATAATTACATCACTGACATAATTGTGGCAGTTTTAAAAGTTGGTTACTATAGTTGTTTTAATACTATATCAGAGTTTTCTCCAATGAACCGCGCTCTTTAATTTCGTTTACATTTTGCTTATTTGAGTTTTTGTTATTTAGGGTACCAAAAAATTTTATGCATGGATGAAAAACTTAGTTGTTATCACAATTTTATCATTGCTAGATGGTGCAAACTTAAAGCGATGCCCGGTGCGTATCGTTTGATTAAACATTTGAAGGGGCGTGGAGTGCAAATAGCATTGGCTTCCAACTCTCCAAGAGCTAGCATTGAAACAAAACTAAGCTTATCATCCTAGTAAGTTATAACAAATGGCAGACTTTAATCATAGTTAACAAGTTTTAAATAGTTATCGATCGTAATTGTTTTCGTTTGCAGCGTTGAGAGATTCGCTTGCAGCGATTGTTGCTTGTGATGATCAAGTTAAAGCAGGAAAGCCATCCCCTGATATGTAATCTAGTTCATGTTTATCTGTTGAAGGGCATGCAGCCATCCTTTCGGAACATCCTGCAGTATATTTCGGCTGGGCCAAGTTATCAAACCGGGGTGTTTACAAGATGGTTATGAGCATTTGTTGGAACCCGTACTTTAATAATACTAAGAAGACAATAGTGAGTAAACAATTTTTCACCTTTTTTTATCGTAGTTTACTTAAATCTTCAAATCATCGGTTTCTAATCCAGATTTCTTCATATTATAATTTTAGGAACCGTGGTTGCTTCATAAGTTTGATCTAGATTTCTATGGCAAAGTATTGCATTTTGTTATTGTTGGTTATATTCGGCCTGAGGTATGCTTCCTCTGCGTCTCTCTCATTCCTTTAAGAAACTTGAATCAACCGAGCTTAAATGCGAGCCTAAAAACAAGCTTATTTGATACGCGTGCCTATATATATATATATATATATATATATATATATATATATATATATATATATATTTATTTATTAATATGTATTTAATGAGCTGAGCCTGAGCTTGAAAAACTATTCAGTAGCCAAGCTCGAGTTAACATGTTGTGTTTGTTCTTTGCTTGTCGACCATTTTGTCCATTTCACTGAGTTATGATTGGGTTATTGATACCAGGCTAGCTTCCCATCTCTTGAAAGCCTTATTGTAAAAATACACGAAGACGCTAAGTCGCTAAGCTTGCTGAGAAGGCACTTGAACTTCCTTTTTACGCCCAAGTACAAAGACGAGGCATACGTCAAAAGCATTGCGCTTGATGGCGAGTGACATTAATTTTAACGTTTCAATAGTTATTGTTTAGCATTTGTTGAATATGAAGACTAGATATTTGTAGAAGTTGATGGAGGAAAATGAGATGTAGGAGGTATTTAGAAAATGATTAAAATCAATCCGGTTTGGTATAAGGTGTTCAATAATCGGTTTTCGGTTTCACCAAAACTGAATTCGACTCAAAGCAGTTAACAAGTAATGGTTATTTAAGTTTGTCATTTACAATTTTAGCTCAATCAATTAACAAGTAATGATTATTTAGCTCAACCCAATTCAATAACAAATAAGTATAAAGAAAACATATGATAAATTTTATACACACAAATGTAAATAAACAGAGTATAAAAAAGTCTCAACATGTGATACATTTTACCGGTTACAACATCATGTTTGTGTTTTCTAGACTCGGATGGGTTGGGGGGCCCATGACTCTTAAATGGGCCGACTCTCTTTATATTATTACTATTATTATTTATATTAATATATAAATCAACAAAGTATCAATCTATCCATCTATCTACTCTAATAAAAGAATACCACTCTCTGCCACTTGTTACTCTCTCAATCCTTCTCACCACTTTTAAACCCATTTTCAATATATGGTTTGTTTATTGGATCCCGTGTTATAGCCTAGTGGCATCTTGGTGGTGGGATAAGGCTCAGGGACCATAAGTTCCTGGGTTCGAATCCTCCCAAGATTTATTGGGTTTCCTCCTGAATTAGTGGTTAGGCATTATTGCCTAGTGGAGATGGATATGATCGCGTGGTTCTGCTTGTGACACGATGATACTCCAGTGGTCCGTGAGTGATCATAATTTGCCGTTCAAAAAAAAAGATATATGCTTCAGATCTGAATATTGATGTAACCCAGTTTAGTTATTTCATTCAACACGATGGTTGGTGGTCGCCATTGCCATTGTTGCATTGCTATTTGGCATCTTCATTCTCCAATTACTGGTGCGAGACCGTTCATCAGGATTTGTACACCATTGTTGGTATTCTTAATTATTGTTTACTTTATTTACTTCAGTAAATATTAAACTAAATTGCATTATCTGATCTTTTTTTGTGAAGCTTGCTTCTTTAAATCTTATTGTATATGATTATGGAGCTAGCTAATCAAACAACCAAAGAAAATTAGCTAACTAACGAAATCTACCATATAAAGTTTTATGCAACTTCATTTATTATAAGTTATACTATCATTCACATTTATTAATGAAATGGCTTGTATGCATCTTGAGTTGATTAAACCTCATGCTCAGGTTTATATTTTCACTTTTATTAAGTGTATATTATACTTGATATACTTTAAAAATGGCATGACTCTTTTTACTAAGATGAGATGACTGGTCTTTTAGAAATCTGATTTATTTGTTCTGCCGCATTCCTAATGAAGCATATTGTGATAATATTTAACAAACTACAGACTACTTGAAATCTGTAAGTCGGGTTGGCCCGGCAGGCCGGATTTACCGATTTGATTGTTTAACGGCTTGGTGTTTGTTTTTGACATTTTAAACCGATTTTCATTTTTTTAAGAATATAGTTTGATTTGAAATTTAAAAAGTTATAGATGGTGATTGTTATATAATACATATACGTTATCACATGATCCAAACAAACTGAACGATTAATAGACATGTCGTTTACCGCTCGACTGGAAGTTTTTTTATTTAATAAACAAACGGACATGAGAAAAAAAAATGTTCATTTAGTTAAATGAGGAAAGTTTTGCAGGTACTAATGTTCAGACGAATGAAGAAGTCGTTATCAAGCTTGTGAGTATAATTAAGTTAGACCATCTCTTTTTTTGTTTTCAACTAATGTTGATATTATTGAGTTTTACATTGGATCGTCTCATTTAAGCTTCATACTTTAGGTATCCAGGTTAAATTAGTCAATTTATTTCCTGCAAAAACAGATTAATCCTTATTTACAAAAAGTTTATAAATTGATTTGTTTTTTTCCCTTAAGTGTAACCAATGTTGCAAAAGTCGCTAGGCGGTCCCTAGGCGGCCGACCCCCTTGGAGGGAGTACTCGGGAAGTACTCGGACGTGATAAATATAAAGAAAATTAGATTTTTGGTAATATATATATTTCAAATATCATAAATTTACTAATATTTATAACAAAATAAATGAATATCAATATAAATAAGAGAAATATATTTTTAAACACTAAATTATTCTAAAAAATGTTAATCATTAATTAAAAATAATGATATTCGTTCTTTAATATTATTTGAATATGAATTATGTTGTATTTTTTTAAGTCAAAATAGACCCAAGTTAACTGACTAGATGCGATTCAGGCTAATGTTGACCACCTTAGACCAAGTTTTAGTAACTAGGCGGAGTTAAAGATATAGATTGCTTTCAAAAGACTAATTCGCCCTGGAGATGTTGAATTGATTTTGTTATATTTATCACTTAGTTTAACTAGGAACTATATGTGTTCCGCAAGTGACCACCATCAGCCTCATACGTTGCCCATTTGGTTCGGGCAGCCCGTTTGTGTTGTTCTTGACCAAGTGTGACATCAATTATGGTAAAGTAATAAGCTCAGATTATCCTAGGAATTATGGAGGCTCCATTAGGCTTTCTCTCACTTTCGGGTTCTCTTTTCTCCAACTGTTATCGGATGTTGTATTATACAATCAAGGAGACATGTGTTGATACATTGATTTCTTCTTATTTATAATGTTAAATTTATATAGCTTTAAAAGTTATTATACATAATTACTTTTTTATTTTTGTTAATTAAAAGGTCGTTTCTTTGTTTCCGAGTCAATTAATGATGGTAAGATGTACATCAATGAAGACATACATAAAGTCAACATATTCACAAAGAGGTTTTTTAGTGTATATTGATTTCCAACTATTTTTACGTTAACTGTTTTTTAAATATATTTCACATTTATATGTGTTTGGATCAAATACAAATGAAATTAACGTGCTAAATGTGAGAATCAAATAGAGTAATTATATAGACAAGTATAGTAATTATGTAATACATCGTAGAGTAATTATCATAGATTAATTACATAATTACTCTACTTGATTTTCACGTTTAGCACGTTAATTTCATTTGTACGTTAACCTTCCCACATTTATATAATATCTATTTGTTCTATATTAGATATCTTGATTCAATGCCTTCTCAATCGTCGTCAAGTATCCGTCTTTCTGAACCCATTATTCTATTCCATTACGCGAGGAGTTTCTCAAGTCTGCCGAGTTCAATCATATAATTGAATTTGAAGAATTTCATAGGGTAATATAAATTGAAGTTATTATACATGGAAAAATTCTTCCTATGTTCATATATATGCAATGGTATTATGTGAGTTGCAAGGTAGGCACCAAAGCTGTGACATTCGTCAATTTCGGGTCACTTTTGTTATGTAAACCGGGACCCGTTTAAAACCCGAACATTTCAAATATATAAAATATTGGATCTTGTCATTTAAAATATATAAAATATATAAAATATATATTTTTTTATTATGCATTGTTTGACCATTTAAACATACCCATTTTTATGCAAACCATAAAAGAATCTTTATACCCAACCCTTCACTCCTTCCCTATATATACACACCCATCTTCCTCATTTTACTCTTGCTACATCTCCAAAAACTCTCTCAAACTCCATAGATTCAAGGTTGTTATTTCTTATGTATTCTTGAAGTTTTGACTCCTCAAGTCAAACTAACTATAGTCTTTCATTCTAACTTGTTCATCTAACATTACTAACTCTTGAATATGGTGGTACAACATATATATAATACACACCCCTTGTTTCCTTTATTTGTTACTTCACCGACTTTGGTTGGTTAAGTTTCGAATGTCATAAGGCAAGGCTTCATGGAGGACTTCGTGTTCTTGATATATATTTACACACACATAACTTATTATACATATCACTTATGACTAACTTCTAACCCTTTAGTTTGTTCATCTTATTTACAAGTTCCATGGTGTGGGTTTGTATAAGACTAACCTCGGTTTAACCGAAACTAGTCCAAACCGGAAACCGAACTTTTGTTTACTAGTTTTGTTAAAATAGTTGTTTAAACATGTTTATTGCTAGATTTGAGTTTCAAAAATCATTTTTACAAGTTCTTTGATATTAAGCATATGGAATCCATCTATGAACTCGTTGGGAGATGGAAACCGAACTAAACCGAAACTTTTGCTTAAAAGACTTGTAGTTAATTTTTTTTGTTGTAAAATTTAAGTTTTATTCATTTATAAACCAATATACAAGTTCTATGATATTTGGGCATGTAGAAACCATCTATGAACTATTTGTGAGATGGAGACCGAACTATACCGACTTTTACTCGCTTAAGACACACAAGTGTGTTTTTAGTTATCAAGACTTGTATATTTCTTTAAAAAATAGTTTACAAACTGATTTTAATTATTTTCTTAAGTACTTGGAATAGTTGGATCCAACTTGATCTCATAACATAGCTTGGACCGACAAAACCGAACACTCGCTTAACGTGCGTTGTTAGTTCTAAACAATAGATCTACATACTTGGTTAAGTGTTAGTATGTTTTAATGAGTTATCTCATAACAATTAATATTTTAGAAAGTTGACTTTGGGTTTGACCATTTGTCAAGACCCGAACCGACAACCCGAACACTCGTTAAAAACCCGTTTTAGTATCTTTAGCCTAATGGAACTTGCATTTTAGCATTTTCCCCACCTTATTACTTAACATTGGTTAAGTAAATATTAAGGTTAGATACTTTAACCCGGTTTTGAGCAAACTTACATTTTTTAAAAGGGTTATTATTATAAATTCTTAAATAGTTACATTTTAAACCTTGAACTTTAATTGATTAGTTTTTGCAACAATTATTTTATTTAAAGATCTTCAAGACAACCTTTCTAAATCCAAGACTTTCTTTTATTTAGGCTTCATACGTTAAACTCGTCGTTCCGGCAAATCTCCAAATAATCAATCTTTCAAGTTTATTACTTGAATGAGAGTAACTTCATACCCCGTTTTCTATCTTTTATCATGGGGGTGACATTTCAACTTATCTAAACTAAATGTTTTATACTTGGGTCTTAAACCACAAACGTTGTTGTATACCTTCCTTGAATAATTGCTCGATTTGGTGTTCTATGCTTATTTGACTATGTGTTTATCGCTTTTGGATGGTGGAACTATAAATCCTAGACCATTTGGCAACCCCTCATGGCAAGGTGTCGTTAACGTAATGCAATTAACGATAACTATAAAATCCTAAACTATTTGGCAACCCCTTATAGTTGGGTGTCGCTAACTTGTTAGCGATAACTATTTATCCAAGTTTATAGCTATTATTTATGGTTTTGTATACTAGTTTTGTGACTTTTCATATATATATCTATTATTCAAACTTATGAATTGCTCACCAACCTTTGTGTTGATAAACTTTATTTTATGAAATGTTACAGGTTTGCATCTAGGTTGATTATGGAGTTCGGTGAAGAAAACGATACAAATACCGTTAGGATATTAGCAAAACTGAACAATATTTGATTTGCTATATTTTGTTATATTTTGTTGTATTTGAGTTATGAATATTTGGTTATGTGACATTTTCGATGATGTGAAATGAAATGAGTTTGTTAAATATTGTCGCTTTAAATAGTGTCATGCGCTTATGAGCAATCGTTGCACCCCGGCATGTTCCGCCGCCTTTGGTCGGGGTGTGACAGATTGGTATCAGAGCCATGACAATTAAGATAGGTGGTTAGACGTAACGACCTAGAATTGTTATGCTTAGGGTCATATACGTGTGTTCATACGTGTTTACTCTATCTAATTGTTCATATCGCATGTTTATTTATTAACTTGTTTAAAATTCACCAATATCCTAAATGATCACATACACACACTTTCATAGTATTTCCAAGGTATCCTTACCTTAAAACGCAAAAAGTAGATTTTCATTGTGTTTTATGGATTACAAGATTAACTTGGATCCCGTTGTTTCAAATCCCTTAAAGGTTGCGTTTATTTCGGGTTTGTAGCCATCATAGGAAACGAGAAATTATAAAATGACCATTTGACAAAAAGATTCCAAGAATCGATGGTGATTTACTTACCTGGGATGGTTGAGTTATAATGCTCGTTTTCTAGGCCATAAATCGTGTTATAAATGTCAATGCTTTAAGTAGTCGAATGCGAGCATTCCGGTCGCCATCCTAATTTTCGGTGTTAAAACAATAGAACTACGGTGATTTCGTGGACTAGTGTTTTGACATGACGTTGTATCTCGATTTATTTTGTTATTATCGTTATTTGAGTCGAAAACATGAAAAAGTTTCGGTGGTTCGTACACATGTTTAGACTCCAATATGTTGTTTTATAAAATTTTTTAGTGTTAGAATATCAAGTCATGGTGGTTCATGCACGATTTTTCCAACTCTATAAATCTCAAAATCTCAAATTTTTAAGCTTTAAATTCTCAAAAAAAAAAAAAACCATTTACTATTGTTTTCGGTTTTGTTATTTATAAACAAAGTTTTATATTTTATCTAACACTAACATCTTCTCCATACTAACTCTAGGATTCACAAATCAAAAATCGAAATCTTATTTTATTTTATACACATTTATATTCATTTCCTTTTTACCCAAAAACTTATCCCATTTTCTTTATAATTTTTTAGCATGCCTCCGCTAAGACGCTAACCGCGCAAGAACTACACTCGACGTATGGCCGCCATCATCGCCAAGCAAATGGCCGCTGTGATTCCCGAACTAATAACCCAAATACAAGCAAACCAACCCGCACCCGTTGTTGCACCTATTGAGCCCAAACCCGCATCCTACCTGCTTAAACAATTTACTAGTGCCAACCCGTCCGAATTCTATGGAACCAACTGTGCGACTACATTGTTGCAGTGGTTCGAATCTGTGGAGAATGTGTTTTTACACAGCGAATGCCCCGAAGCGAAAAAGACAAACTTCGCTTCAAGCATGTTTAGGGGAACCGCCCTAACATGGTGGGGTAGTGTCATGCACCTCCAAGGTACGGATGTGGCCATGGCTCTTCCATGGCCCGAGCTCAAGGCGCTGATGAAGAAGAAATTCTGTCCTAAACACGAGCTCCAAAAGCTTGAGGTAGAATTTTGGGACCTAAAACAAGAAGGTGGTGATAACGCCGCTTACTCGCTCCATTTCCACGAGCTAAGCGTTCTTGTACCTCACTTGGTCACCCCAACCGAACGTGAAATTGACAAATATATTGGGGGTTTACCGATGAAAATCCGGGACTCAGTCATGAGTAGCAAACCCGCGAACCTTGAGGAAGCCATCACGTTAGCCGGTTGGCTATCGGAAATCACGTGAAGGAGGGTACCCTAACCCTCAAGAAAACAATCGAGAAAGCCAAAACCGAGCCCGCTCCCCAAGCCAAGATTGAACCCGCACCACAAGCTATAAACTACTCCAACTCCTCCCGACGCAACAACAACAACAAGAAGAAACCCAAGACTAATTACCGAAACTTTGCCGTCACCCAACCTCAACCACAACAACAAGCCCAAACTTTTCCCCAAAACCGAAAACCTTATATTGGTAACTCCCCACTATGTAACACTTGCCAACTTCACCACCCAACGAACTCGCTGTGTCGCCATTGTACAATTTGTAACCGATTTGGTCACTTCTCCAACACATGCCGATCCACCCAACGAAACCAACCCAACCAACCTAACCCACCAACCCAACCAAGAAACTTTCCCCAAAATGCCCAAAACCGCTATGCACCATACCCATCAAACCAACCCCAACAACCCCGAGCTTGCTTTAATTGTGGTGATCCCAACCACTTCCGCCAAAATTGCCCACGTTTAGCTTTTGCCAACCAAGCTCAAACCGTAACCATACCATACTACCAAACACAAGCTTACCAAGTTCAAACTTACCAACCCCAAATTCCTCAACTCAATGCACCACTCATCCAACCCATCCAAACAATCCAAGCACCACCTCCACCTCCACAACAAGCACATCAAGTCAACCATGGTAATCAAGGGCGGACGTTTATGATGAATGCAAATCAAGCTCAAGTGGCAAACGATGTTGTGATCGGTATGTTTTTGGTGAACTATCATTTGGCTTATATTTTATTTGATACCGGTGCCGATAGAAGTTTTATTTCTTTGAAATTTGAGTCGAAACTTGCGATGCCTCGAACTAAGCTTTCCCGACCGTTCTCTGTTGAAGTCGCCAATGGAAATTCTATTACCATCAATTCCGTCGTCCGCGATTGCTCTCTTATTCTTTCTAAGCATAAATTCTCCATCGATCTCATCCCGATGCAAATGGGTAGCTTCGATGTCATAGTAGGCATGGATTGGTTGTCTTTGCACCGTGCCGAAGTCGTTTGTTTTGATAAATACATTCGCATTCCGCTTGTCAACGGCAAGGTTCTTAAGGTCTTTGGAAACACAACGTCTCGAAGGCTAAATCTCATGTCGTGTGCTCAATCGCAAAAGTACTTACGCCAAAAGTACGTTCCGTTTTTAGCTCTCTCGGTGACAAAAGACAAAAAGAAAAGGAAGATCCAAGATATTCCTATTGTTCGTGATTTCCTTGATGTCTTTCCCGATGATGTTACCGGTCTTCCTCCCGTTCGTCCGATTGAATTCCAAATCGATCTTGTGCCCGGCGCGATGCCCGTGGCCAAGGCTCCTTATCATCTAGCCCCGTCGGAAATGTAAGAACTATCAAACCAACTCGAAGAACTTTCCGATAAAGGCTTCATTCGTCCAAGCTCTTCTCCTTGGGGCGCTCCTGTTCTCTTCGTGAAAAAGAAGGATGGTTCGTTTCGTATGTGCATCGATTATCGAGAACTCAACAAACTTACTATTAAAAATCGTTATCCATTGCCACGTATCGATGACTTATTCGACCAACTTCAAGGCATAACTTGTTTCTCCAAAATTGATCTTCGATCGGGTTATCATCAATTGCGTGTTCGCTAAGAAGACATTCCAAAAACCGCTTTCCGTACTCGATATGGACATTTCGAATTTTTGGTTATGCCCTTCGGGTTAACAAATGCACCCGCGGTGTTTATGGACCTCATGAACCGCGTTTGTAAACCATTCCTTGATAAATTCGTTATTGTCTTTATTGATGACATCCTTATCTTCTCTAAATCCAAAGCCAAACATGAACATTATTTGCGTTCCATTCTCGAGCTCCTTAGAAACGAACAACTCTATGCCAAATTCTCCAAATGTGAATTTTGGCTCGAGGAAGTTCAATTTTTGGGACATATCGTAAACGACAAAGGTATTCATGTTGATCCCGCTAAAATTGAGGCTGTTAAGGATTGGAAAACTCCAACGACTCCCACGGAAATTCGATCCTTCCTCGGTTTGGCCGGATATTATCGGCGTTTCATTCGGAATTTTTCCAAGATCTCTTTGCCTCTTACCTCTCTCACCCATAAGGGACAACCCTTCGATTGGGGTTCGAAGCAAGAGGAAGCCTTTTGTACTCTCAAGGACATGCTTTGCAATGCTCCTATTCTAACTCTTCCCGATGGAAACGACGATTTTGTTGTATTTTGTGATGCATCCCATCAAGGACTTGGTTGTGTTCTCATGCAACGAGGTCAAGTCATCGCATACGCATCAAGGCAACTTACGGTCAACGAGAAGAACTATACGACTCACGATCTCGAACTTGGTGCCGTCGTTTTCGCTCTCAAAATATGGAGACATTACCTTTATGGAACAAAATGTGTGGTTTTTACCGATCATAAAAGCCTTCAACACATTTTTGACCAAAAAGATCTCAACATGAGACAACGACGATGGGCCGAATTACTTAGTGATTACGACTGCGAGATTCGCTACCACCCCGGTAAAGCGAATGTTGTCGCCGACGCCCTAAGTCGAAAGGTTAATGTTAAATCCGTTCTGCTTCTAAGCGTCATTGTTCAAACCAATCTTCAAATTCGTATCTTTCAAGCTCAACGCACCTCCGTTGAAGAAGGTAACATGTATGACGAAATGTCATGTGGAGCCGAACTTCAACTCGAAACCAAACCCGATGGTCTTTTGTATTTTCTCAATCGTTTGTGGGTTCCCGATCGCGATGACCTTCGTACTTGTATTCTCGACAAAGCTCATAATTCGCACTATTCCGTTCATCCCGGTGCGGATAAGATGTACTTCGATCTTCGTGCTATCTTTTGGTGGCCGTGTATGAAAAAGGACGTAGCGTTGTTTGTATCTAAATGTCTTACTTGCTCGAAAGTCAAAGCCGAACATCAAAGACCTTTTGGTCTACTCGAGCAACCACCGATTCCCGTTTGGAAATGGGAAGACATTGCTATGGACTTTATCACCAAATTACCCAAAACCCAAAAAGGCAACGATAGCATTTGGGTGATCATCGATCGATTAACCAAATCTGCTCATTTCATTCCGATCCGTGAGAAGTATTCTGTCGAGCAGCTTGCTCAAATCTATGTTTGGGAAATCGTGTGCCGACACGGTTTGCCATTGTCTATCATCTCCGACCGCGATGCCCGTTTTACCTCTCATTTTTGGCGTTCACTTCAAGAAGCTTTGGGAACACGTCTCGATCTTAGCACCGCTTATCATCCTCAAACGGACGGTCAATCCGAACGTACAATCCAAACACTCGAGGATATGCTACGAGCATGTGTTCTTGATTTTGGTGGGAATTAGGATTCTCATCTTCCGTTCATCGAGTTCTCCTACAACAATAGCTACCACTCTAGCATTGATGTGGCTCCTTTTCAAGCTCTTTACGGTCGTAAATGTCGTTCCCCGATTTGTTGGAACGAAATCGGTGAAGCTCAAATCACGGGACCCGAAATGGTCCAAGAAGCCACCGACGTCATTGATAAAATCCGTAAAAATCTCCTAACCGCTAGAAATCGTCAAAAGAGTTACGCCGACAAACGGCGAAAACCGATCGAATTTAATGTTGACGATCTTGTCATTCTAAAAGCATCTCCTTGGAAGGGGGTAGTCCGTTTTGGAAAGAAGGGTAAACTAGCTCCTCGTTTCGTTGGTCCTTTTTAAAATTCTTGAGCGTGTTGGGAAAGTAGCGAATCGAATTGAACTACCGCAAGAACTTGCCGGTGTTCATCCGACATTTCATGTTTCGAATCACAAAAAGTGCCTAACCGAGGGTAATCTTCATAAACCCCTCGATGAAGTTCATGTTGATGAGTCTATGATTATGGTTGAATGACCCGTTGAGATTATGGATCGCAACGAGAAGAAAACCAAGCGTAGTCGTATTCGGTTAGTAAAAGTTCGTTGGGAATCACGGCGTGGCGCGGAGTTTACTTGGGAACGAGAAGACACAATGAAAGAGAAGAATCCACATTTGTTTGCATCGTCGTCTTCATCTTAATTTCGGGACGAAATTTCCTAAAGTAGGGAATACTATGACATTCGTCAATTTCGGGTCACTTTTGTTATGTAAACCCGACCCGTTTGTAACCCGAACATTTCAAATATATAAAATATTGGATCTTGTCATTTAAAATATATAAAATATATAAAATATATATTTTTTTATTATGCATTGTTTGACCATTTAAACATACCCATTTTTATGCAAACCATAAAAGAATCTTTATACCCAACCCTTCACTCCTTCCCTATATATACACACCCATCTTCCTCATTTTAATCTTGCTACATCTCCAAAAACTCTCTCAAACTCCATAGATTCAAGGTTGTTATTTCTTATGTATTCTTGAAGTTTTGACTTCTCAAGTCAAACTAACTATAGTCTTTCATTCTAACTTGTTCATCTAACATTACTAACTCTTGAATATGGTGGTACAACATATATATAATACACACCCCTTGTTTCCTTT
The DNA here is from genome assembly GCF_021521415.1 of Bidens hawaiensis. NCBI lineage: Eukaryota > Viridiplantae > Streptophyta > Magnoliopsida > Asterales > Asteraceae > Bidens > Bidens hawaiensis. The sequence continues at coordinate 401,437 of NW_027491887.1, read as the reverse complement.
ATTTGTTACTTCACCGACTTTGGTTGGTTAAGTTTCGAATGTCATAAGGCAAGGCTTCATGGAGGACTTCGTGTTCTTGATATATATTTACACACACATAACTTATTATACATATCACTTATGACTAACTTCTAACCCTTTAGTTTGTTCATCTTATTTACAAGTTCCATGGTGTGGGTTTGTATAAGACTAACCTCGGTTTAACCGAAACTAGTCCAAACCGGAAACCGAACTTTTGTTTACTAGTTTTGTTAAAATAGTTGTTTAAACATGTTTATTGCTAGATTTGAGTTTCAAAAATCATTTTTACAAGTTCTTTGATATTAAGCATATGGAATCCATCTATGAACTCGTTGGGAGATGGAAACCGAACTAAACCGAAACTTTTGCTTAAAAGACTTGTAGTTAACTTTTTTTGTTGTAAAATTTAAGTTTTATTCATTTATAAACCAATATACAAGTTCTATGATATTTGGGCATGTAGAAACCATCTATGAACTATTTGTGAGATGGAGACCGAACTATACCGACTTTTACTCGCTTAAGACACACAAGTGTGTTTTTAGTTATCAAGACTTGTATATTTCTTTAAAAAATAGTTTACAAACTGATTTTAATTATTTTCTTAAGTACTTGGAATAGTTGGATCCAACTTGATCTCATAACATAGCTTGGACCGACAAAACCGAACACTCGCTTAACGTGCGTTGTTAGTTCTAAACAATAGATCTACATACTTGGTTAAGTGTTAGTATGTTTTAATGAGTTATCTCATAACAATTAATATTTTAGAAAGTTGACTTTGGGTTTGACCATTTGTCAAGACCCGAACCGACAACCCGAACACTCGTTAAAAACCCGTTTTAGTATCTTTAGCCTAATGGAACTTGCATTTTAGCATTTTCCCCACCTTATTACTTAACATTGGTTAAGTAAATATTAAGGTTAGATACTTTAACCCGGTTTTGAGCAAACTTACATTTTTTAAAAGGGTTATTATTATAAATTCTTAAATAGTTACATTTTAAACCTTGAACTTTAATTGATTAGTTTTTGCAACAATTATTTTATTTAAAGATCTTCAAGACAACCTTTCTAAATCCAAGTCTTTCTTTTATTTAGGCTTCATACGTTAAACTCGTCGTTCCGGCAAATCTCCAAATAATCAATCTTTCAAGTTTATTACTTGAATGAGAGTAACTTCATACCCCGTTTTCTATCTTTTATTTTGGGGGTGACATTTCAACTTATCTAAACTAAATGTTTTATACTTGGGTCTTAAACCACAAACGTTGTTGTATACCTTACTTGAATAATTGCTCGATTTGGTGTTCTATGCTTATTTGACTATGTGTTTATCGCTTTTGGATGGTGGAACTATAAATCCTAGACCATTTGGCAACCCCTCATGGCAAGGTGTCGTTAACGTAATGCAATTAACGATAACTATAAAATCCTAAACTATTTGGCAACCCCTTATAGTTGGGTGTCGCTAACTTGTTAGCGATAACTATTTATCCAAGTTTATAGCTATTATTTATGGTTTTGTATACTAGTTTTGTGGCTTTTCATATATATATCTATTGTTCAAACTTATGAATTGCTCACCAACCTTTGTGTTGATAAACTTTATTTTATGAAATGTTACAGGTTTGCATCTAGGTTGATTATGGAGTTCGGTGAAGAAAACGTCACAAATACCGTTAGGATATTAGCAAAACTGAACAATATTTGATTTGCTATATTTTGTTATATTTTGTTGTATTTGAGTTATGAATATTTGGTTATGTGACATTTTCGATTATGTGAAATGAAATGAGTTTGTTAAATATTGTCGCTTTAAATAGTGTCATGCGCTTATGAGCAATCGTTGCACCCCGGCATGTTCCGCCGCCTTTGGTCGGGGTGTGACAAAAGCAATCAAAGATCGTGTCATGATGATGAGGTCAATCATTATCTAGGGTTGGTTACTTGAAAGAACCCGTGTTCTCACACGGATGGCTATGTGTGGTATTATTAAGAGTTACGACTAGACATAGACTAATGATTTTGATTCTTGATAAATATGGCATACTGACCAATACAATCACAAATGTAGTCTACAAGGAAATCTTTACTTATATATAAAATATTTGCGTAATGTTTTTTTTGTAATCTCTTTAATTTTAATGTAAAAGTGCAACTATATTAACAATTTATGATTATTATGTTGTTTATTGTATTTTACTTAATTTTTAAAATTTAAAATTTTTATCAATTCCCCGTGTAATACACGGGTCTCAAACTAGTAACCATAATAAAAGAGCGACCAATTATTAGTGTGCTCATACTATTATTGTTTATATTAATATATAAATCAACAAAGTATAACCAAAATAAAAGAGCGACCAATTATTAGTGTGCTCATATTCAGTGGCGGATTCAGAAAATTTAGTCAGTGGGTGCAAAAAAAAGTTCAACCTAGAACTCGTCAATTCAAACCAAAATGGGTCGGGTCAAACCGAAACGGGTCGAGTAAAAAAATACATTAAACAAACTACGTATAGAAATGTAAACAAAATTTCATTAAAGATAAACAAAATACATATTACAATTGACAGCTACGTGATTTCATTTTATGAAAAACGATCAATTACAGCTTCATTCGTAATACTTAAAAGTGCTTCTTTTTCAACACTACAAATTACACTATACTTCAACCAATTACCGTATTTATCATACCAACCCATGCTGAAATGTCGTTCTTTAGACCCTATCTTTATATATGGAAAGACATGACCATGTCCACCTGGTTGGCAAGGTCTATTAAGCCAATACTTTCTCCGTATCTCGTTTCTTTGATTAGGGTGGCAATCTAAAATTCTTTTTCTATCAACATGATCTCAATGAAGATTATCTAGATCAACTAAACTGGGTCCGACAGATGGTGTTTGTCATTTCAATAACAAAAACCTTTTCATAGTTGTCATAGCTAAAAGCTCTTACTGTACAAATAAAATGGATTACAAAGTTAAATAGTGTAGAACACTAAAAAAAAATAACAATAATAATAAATGGTACACTCATACAATGAATAAATTAGAAAGCTAGAAACCAAATAATCATTCACCATAAGACAACAAAGATCACCCTAATCTGTTCGTCTTTTGAATTTCAAGAAAATGGCATTATTTTTTTTAAACAAAAGATCGAAACCGGTTACCGCCTTGTAGTTGTAGAATTCAAATACGAAAGAAATAAATTATCATGAATGTTTGTTTTATATTAGAATAAAATCAAGAATTTGGAATCACAATTTATAAAATAAATCTAACCTGAGATGCCACATGTGAAGCCGTCATCAACCTAATTTGTTCGTCTCTCACTAATTCCAAATTTTCAATTAAAGTGGTTGAGTAATTAAAATAATATGAGCTTAATTCTTATTATTCATAACAAAATTACATTTGGGCTTAAAATTTAAAAAGTTAAGTTTGGGGGACTGAAAAAATTATGAATGGGTCACTAAATATTTTTTGGATGAGTCACTAAATTTTTTTTTGGATGTATCACTTGGGTCTTTGGACCTAATATATTACAAATTTATAAAAAAAACTATAGATTTCAGTGGGTGCAAACGCTCCCCCTGGCCAAACACTGGATCCGCCCTGCTCATATTTGTTTGTCTAATAATTTGTAGGGAATGACATACTAGGATGCTCATGGGTTGGTTTTAGTTTATTCGAATTTGAAATTTTGAAATCTAATTTTAAATTCAAATAAGATTCGAAAAACTGATTTGAATATGTTTATTTGAATCCCGGGAAATTTAAAACCGAATTCAAAGTTTGGGTTGGATTAGGATCTGATCTGAATAACCTAAATTTTGGGTAAAAAATAAATGTTTTATTTGAAAATATTCCAATATTTGCTTGATATCTTTCATCAATTTATAATTCAGTTAAAACACACACGCACACATTATAAGAGCAACTTCAATGGGTTGTTCAGTTCTGATTCAGAATTCTGAATTGGATAAATGTCAATTGAAGGTGATTTTCAATTTAAATCATATCCATAAAACTTAATGTAAGCAAACATGATAACCGGGTCTAATGTAATTAATTTTTATTAAAATTTTGAAACCAATTTCAATCCCTCACTTTAGTAATCTTTTTTTTTAATTAAAAAAAATGTTTGTTTTTTACTTTCAACGATAATATTTTTTTAATAATAAAATATTATTTATTTCTAAACTTATATACCAAAGGTAATCTTAAATTTTTTTTAAGGCAGTAATCTTCTATAAATATTTAAATAATATAAAATAAAAAAAAATAAGATCCTCATGAAACTTTTTATGTTTATAAAAATATTTTAGTTTATAGAAAGAAAATATAGAAGTATGTGATTATGTGAAATATGGGGGTGTTTAAAGTTGGATGTAGTGTTGGAGGAGAAATGAAAGTTTTTGGTATTTAAAAGTTGATGAGTGGAAATCTGATGTAGTGCGTTTAGTTTCTTTTTACTCATCCACCATTATGGATGCTCTAAGCAACAATTGTATAAATATAAAACATGTTTCAACTTTCAATTGGTTCTTCATCATCTTGCTAAAACAACACAAAGCTAGTAGTTTTCTAAGTGGCCATAATAAACATCCAATATCAAGTAATACCATACTTAGGTATCATACTTCAAAAGAAAATCAAGTGTCAACTTAAAACTTTCTTATAAAGATGTAAATTTATATATCCAATATCAAGTAATACCATACTTAGGATCGAATCTTAACAATGTTTTTTGTGTTTAGATTTTTGTAAATGATATTTCATTTACGGATGAATTTGTTTTCTTTTCTTTATTATTGTTACTGTTATTATTATTATAGGGGAATATGGTTGTTAATATAATTTGATTAAGGGTGCAGATTGGTCCCTAACCACATGCATCTAGACTTTTTTTTAATCAACAACACATCCTTAAAGCAGAGGTGTCCTCCCTAATTTCCCTGAACTTTATTTAAATAAATAATATTAACAACTTTAACTAATACTATAAATATTATATAAAAATAAAAGACATCAAATAAACATAAATAAAGTAAAAAAAACTACAAAATGTTTATTTGGATTTTAATTAGATACAAATTAAATTAATGTGCTAACTATAAAAATCAAATAGTGTAATTATATATACAGCGTAGTGTAATTACACTACGATTTAATTACATAATTACACTATTTGTTACACTACCTTGATTCTTACAGTTAGTCTGCTAATTTAATTTATACATTAACTTTTCTCATGTTTATTTAATATAAAGATAAATAATGTTTATTTCCTATATTTTTTAAAATACGTATTTCTTTACATACTATATTATGATAATTTATTTAAAATAAATATAAATAAATACATACGCCTATGCATTTAGCTGGCGGAGTTGTACATTACCCTTTTATTAATCAACATGTTTGTCTTTAGTTCTCCATGCTTCCACCTTCGTTTCCCTATCCAGCATGTTGGGGACAGTGTGTCCCCGTGAATAAAATGCCAACCCATCTTCCCTCGTATGTTCTCGCGTTCACACCTTCCAGCCTAATCGTCGATTACTAGTAAGGATCAATTCAAACCAATTTTAACTCATATATCAAATTGAGTTTTGAACAAAATAATGAAACAAGTTTGTAAATTTATATATGAGAATGAAGTAACATATATATGATTGTTGATTATTATTTGGGTTTAGAAATATAAAACCGTTTGAGTTTGGATGTATGATCTTTAAATGGAGTCGGGTCATGCGGATCTCACATGCCAAGTGTTGTTTTCGGCTAAGTGTCATGACTGGATAGGCCCATTCCCATATGCCCACTTTCATTAACAAACCGACACTCGCACGTTGCAAGACTCATTTGTCTTATGTTTTCTAACATGCACATTAAATGCAAACACTACACATACCAATAATACTACATCCTTTCTTAATTCAATAATATATCTTACCCATAGTAAATATTTGTTCATGTGTAGTGGCAACTCTTTGTATACGTGACGTTTCAGTTAGTAATGGAGAGTTTTGATATAAATGGTGTAGTTGTAAAAAGTCTCGAAACTCTCCTACAAGCATTACTATTTTCTTGTTTCTCTCTCACAAACCACCGTTGTTTACACAACAAACCTCGTCCAAAACGAGTTGGGGGTGTTGTGCCCGACGTTTTGGCCCGTTTTCCAACTCCACAACGAGGCCATCACAAGGTGGTCTTCCCCCCTTAAAGAGGTTTCGTCCCTGAAACCTAACTTATTCCTCGTAAAAGGAACACTTCTTATATTCGCACACTTTATTGGATCGCCTTTGCTTTCTGGGTTATCCTTCTTACTCCTGACTTGTAGTCATCGAGCAGTAATCATGTGTTTTAGCTATTAAGGTAGCTTGTCCATGAGACCCTCGATGTACCAAGTCTCATCTCGTCTTCCCGAGGAACCTTGTTTTATATAATAACGCTAACTCCTAAGGCGACGTTTTACCACTACACAACTATTTATCATAACCAACATGCATTCAAGATAATTCATAAGTCATTCATACAAAATCACAAGAAGTCACAAGTCATTCAATAAACATAATAAGGAAATCATTCAAGCTTGCTAAACAAACATAGGTTCATACTGTAACATAAAACACTCCTTAACAGTATTAAACATAAAACAACTGTGACATGTCACTTATTCTCCTGCAACCTCCTCAGCAGTTAATAGACCATCCTTTCACGCATCTCCTCTTCTTTCCCCCACTGCCACGGCTTCTCCACACTCCCTAGCTATGTGACCAGACTTACCACACTTGTAACATTTCTAGTCCTCGGTGCATTCACGAGAGATATGTCCCTTCTTCCCGCATCGGTAGCACTAGTTTGGACCAGCCTTGCATTCTTCCAAATGCATCTTCCCGCACACTTTGCATGTTTCCCTATCTGCCATCTTATGTGTCTTCTTCCCCGCATACTCCACGACATCTGCAGGCCGTTTGGTTCCTTTCCCTCCTTCCTTATTTTCCACTTCCACATCATCCGCCGCTAGATCATCATAAATCATCTCTGCTAACTCAACCGCAGACTCAAAGGTAGCAGGTTTGTTGGCCCTGACTAACATGCGGACTTTCTGGGGAAGTCCCCTGACGTAGCACTTGATCTGTTTCACCTCAGTGTTCACCGTGTCAGGCACCAGCCTAGACATACGGTTGAATTCAATGGTGTACTCACAGTGTGTCATCTTGCCCGCCTTCAGATTCAGAAACTTCATCTCGGTTCTCTCCACCTCGGCATTAGCTCAGAACCTTTTCAACAATAACTCCTTTAGGTCATTCCACCTCATTGCCCTAATCTCTTCTCGGGTCTTCCTTTGTTCCCCAGTTTCCCACCAGTACATGGCCTCATCTTCAAATGACTGAGTTGCATAGCCCACTGCTTGGTCGGGACGACACTCGCTAATTCGGATAATCTTGTCCATAGTGGTTATCCATTGGAGAGTAGCGACTGCGTCTCCTAGACCGGTCAGCTTCGGCGGGTCGCATCCTTTGAAGGACTTGTAGTTACACCCACCTCGGCCTCTCTTTCCATCATCAACCTTGACAGATCCAGCTTCACTCGAGTCACCCTTCCCTCCCTCACCATCCTTCTTACCATTCTCTCCTGATCCTTTAGCAGTTCTTCCAGCAGATCCTTCGGGATTCCCATTCTTCATGGCAGTTGCCACAGCTTGGGCAATGGCGGCTAGAACAGCAGGGTCGTGTTGATGTCCTTCGTTGTTGCTCGGATTTCCCTCACCGGCACTTTCTTCTCCTCCGGTGTTAGCAGCTGATTCCACAGAGGGTTCTCGGACCACTCGTGGCCTACCACGACGCCCGGTGCGACCTCCAGTTCCAGCAATTTCTCCAGCTCCAACCATTAGTATTCTAAAAGAGAAAACACAAACGTCATCACTCAAGGAATTATTTAGCACGTGATTCGTAAGGTAAGTAGCTAATGACATTAATCAAGTGTAATTAACTATTTGCATTACTCCTCAGGTTCTACATACTTCCCTTCGTGATTTCACTTGTGCTAGTTTCTACTTATAAACAGTTAATCAATCAAACACTCACGAAATCATATCCCTAACCTGCATATATCATTTCTTTAACAATTAAGCGAACATCTTAATACAATATTTAACATACTTTACCGTTACTGAGCTTGCTTGAGTGACACATGGCTATCTTGAGCTGGTATCTTTTTTATTTTCTTACTAAAATCTCATTCTTTGTTCGAGTCTAAGCATGTAGGATGCTTAAATCTCTTGAACTTTTGCTCTGATACCAACTTGTAAGGCCGCGTTCTCGGTAGCCCTACTTTTAGCGTCGGATTTACTCATAAACGCAGTTCTTACAAATCAGAGTTAATTAAAACTTTTGCGGAATATAGAACTTCTATCATTCTTTACAAAGCATTACAACTTGTCTTTAAATCATAACATAAAACATTACATTTAAAACATCATTTCTTTCTTCTTCAGATGTCAACCATTCAATCCATGCCATGTTCCGTCCTCACGCTAGCTCTTTCATCTACTCACCTGCGTGCATACTAAAAGTCAGCTACGCTGAGTGAGTTCTAGTTAATCAAGCAACTTATCATACAACCACTACATACATCATGTAGGTATCCGAAGACACATAATCCACTGTCTAACCTGCTACTGCTTAACCCCTTAATTACCCCTACAGCTTAGCCTCTTATTTACCCCTACAGCTTGGCCACTTGTGCCACTTTATGCCACTTTAATAACGAATATCGTCATGCCACTTTAATAACGAAGCCACGCATAGGCTTACCCTACCACATACTATCGTCTACGTGGTAGGGTAAGCCTATGCGTGACTTCGTTATTAAAGGGGTTCTTCATTTTTTAGAGATGATTAAAAGTAGTTGTGAGCAGAGAAGGTGAAAATGTTACTGTTCACATATATAATTTTTTAATGTTTTTTTGAAAGTGGTTTTAAGTGAAAGAGGAAGAAAAATAATGATAAAAGTATAAAAGGTATATTTAATTAAAAATGAGAGAGAAAATATAATGTTTTTAGTGTAATTAGATAGATGAAAATAAAGAATGAATCACAACCCATCCCCCTTAATTATGTGAGGGGAATTGGTAAATTATATGGTGAAGTTTTGAATGATTGTGAGTGTAAATTATAGGGTGTAGAGAGGAATGTAGTGATTTTTTATAAATTTGGAAAAACTTTGTTTGTCCCTATTTATTTTTTAATATTTGTTGAATTGGTTGTGAGTAGAGAAGAGACAAAACTGTAATGATAAAAGTATAAAAAATATTATTTAATTAAAAAAGAAATAAAAATATAGTGTTTTGTAGTGTAATTATAGGGATGAGGATGAGGGACAGGATGACCACGTTAAAACAAAATTCTAAAACAAAATTCTAAAAAGGATAATAATTTAAAAACGAATGAAATACCTCCGAAAGCCCCATTAATGTTTGCCGGTAGAGAGACAAAACACTGGGATTTTTATTTGAAAAAAAGTAATGGTGGAATGATAAAATAAAAAAAGACACCACTCATCAGCTCCAGTAGTAATAGTCATTGTCAACTCCAATAACAATATTATTATTATTATTATTATTATTATACCCCCATCAAAATCAAATCTCACCTCCTTGATGGATCCAACGCCGTCGTCGTTGCCGGAGGACTTTCTAAAACGAACCTTCTCACTACTGACCTCCGACACGGACCACAACTCGGTCTCACTCGTCTGCAAGCACTGGTACACCGCCGAGCGCTTAACCCGTCGCCACGTCTCCATCCGTAACTGCTACTCCGTCTCGCCGGAGATTCTAACCGCTAGGTTTCCGGCGATCCGTAGTGTGACGTTGAAAGGCAAGCCTAGGTTCTCGGACTTCAACCTGGTGCCGGACGACTGGGGCGCCGATGTGCAGCCGTGGCTGAATGCTTTCGCCACGGCGTATCCGTGCCTGGAGGAGGTTAGGTTGAAGCGGATGGTGGTTAGTGACGAGAGTTTGGAGTTTTTGGCGCTTAATTTTGATGAGTTTAAGTGTTTGTCGTTGTTGAGTTGTGAGGGGTTTAGTACTCTTGGCTTGGAAGCTATTGCTACTTATTGCAAGTAAGTTTTAGATGTGTTTCCATGTCCAGATCCGGCTCGTGAGTTACCCGAGATCGGCTCGTTAAAAGCTTGAACTGAATTCAGCTTAATAAACGAGTCCAAGCTCAAAGGTTCAGTTATCGAGCTTGAGCTGACTCGCGAGTCTAAACGAGATTATTTCTTATTTATATACTTTTTTATTTAGTGTATGAAATGTATTTTATATAATAACTAGTGTTTTATCTGGCGCAACAACGTCAGTAAAACTCGGCCGGTGATAAACCCAAGCTTCGAGGCGTTAATTTAACTTGAATTCAGTCGGTTTCGATTACGTGAATTATGATACCGGAACTAAAAGCGAAAATAAAACCAAAAAAAATATGAAAATTGAGGTGGACCAATGGGGTGGTGTCGGTGGGTAAAACTCTGGAACTAAAACAAAAATGCAAACACAAAATTGTCATTCGGTCGGTTTTCGTTATGTTCATCACGGTACCAGAACTAAAACAAAACGCGGTGAGTTTGCGCGAATTCGGTCGGTTCTGACACGTTCGTTACGGTATCAGAACTAAAATATACAAAAAATTTGGCATCCGGTATGTAATCGTTACATTCGTTACGATACCAAATGTAAAACAAAAAAGATCAAAATGCCTGGGCTAATATAGTGCCGCCAAGTAGTTCAATGAGGACTTAGCGACACCAAAGTTCTCAATTGTGTTATATAATAATGTTCATTATAAATTAAATTATGATAAAAGTAAATAAATTATGTATGTTATGTTATATATTAAAATTACAATTAAAGAAATATATAACATTATTTAAAATACATATAAGTTATTTAATAATAATAAACCAGCCAAGCTCGAGCTTTATAAAAGGAGCTCGAAACAAGCAGGGCCGAGCTCGAGCTTGTGAAAATGACTCACGAGCCGAGCTAGTCCTTTGAAAATGAGCTTGAAACGAGCCGGGCCGAGTTCTCATAAGTTGAGCCGAGCTCGAGTCTATATGAGCTAGGAATCGGCTTGGCTAGTTTGCACCCCTATAATCAGTTGCGAAGCTTGGACGAAAACACCGGTGTGAACAAACTCAATACGTATAAAAACTTTCATAAATTGGGGTGGCAGGGCTCAAAATTTTCGGGTGAGATAAGATTTTTTGGACCAAAATGCATAAATTTATACTGCTGAGGAAAAAAACATGGCTGGTTTCGAGCCACTATACAAACTTCGCCCTTGCCTATAATCAAATTTCGGTCATTATGTTTGGTCTCAAATTCAACAACTTTGCGTTTGTTATTGTTGTAAAATATTGATCAATTATCATATATCATATCTTCTATTGATGGTAATTTGATCTTTATTTGGATAACAAAGATGTCATCAAATTACTTGGAATCATGTTCTTGCTTTAACATATCAGATCATTTAATCTGTTTCTTGATGAGCTTTGAAACATTGAGTTTGCAGGAACCTGACAGAATTAGACATACAAGAGAATGGGATTGATGATCTTGGTGGAGACTGGTTAAGTTACTTTCCGGAAAACTTAACCTCATTAGAAGTTCTCAATTTCTCAACTTTGACTAGTGAAGTCAGTTTTGACGCTTTGGAGAGTCTCGTATCCAGATGCAAGTCGTTACGTGTTTTGAAAGTTAATCGGAAAGTAAATTTGGAACAATTGAAAAGGCTTCTTGTCTTGGCCCCACAATTGACTGAGCTTGGTATGGGTTCGTTTATGGAAGAACTCGTGTCTAGTTCAGTTAACGGGCTTGAAGAGGCTTTTAGTAAATGTGGAAATTTAGTTACACTTTCGGGTTTTTGGGATGCTACTTTGCTTCATCTACCGGCTGTGTATCCCGTGTGTGGTAATTTGACGTTTTTGAATCTGAGTTATGCAAATATCGGGCCCGATGAACTTGAACAGATTCTTGCTAGATCCAAACGGCTTGTTCGCCTTTGGGTAAGTTGTTTATCTACGAGTTCTTTGGGATTTTATTTTTTTTGGCTATTTTTAAATTTTTCAAAATGGGTAAACTGGATAGTGGATAACGAGTCAAAGTGAGTAGATTGTGTAACGGGTCAAAACAGGCAGGTTATGTAACGGATCAAAACGGGCAGATTGGGAATGGGTAAAAAATAGGTAGATTGGGTAACGTGCCAAAACTGGCAGATTGGGTATTTTGGTAACGTGCAACGGGTAAAAAATGGGCAGATTGGGTAACGAGTCAAAAACGAGTCAAACTGGATAACGGGTCAAGACAGGTGAATTGGGTAACGGGTCAAAACAGGTAAATTGAATAACGGGTCAAAAGGGGTAATTGAGTAACAGGTTAGTAACGGCTAAAAACGAGCAGATTAGGTAACCGGTAAATATGTGCTGTTTGGGTAATGGGTTAAAACAGGTAGATTGGATAACGGGCCAAAACATATAAATAATTAGTTTGTCAGATATGCATATGGAAATTAAATTATATGAACAAAAATCCAGTAAGTAAAATGATTTAGAAGATTTATGATTAAAGTGTTCAGACAAAATTGAAAAATTAGTGTCTTTTTCTCAGGTTGTAGATACAGTAGGGGACAAGGGTTTAGAAGCAGTCGGATCCCACTGCCCGTTACTAGAAGAACTCCGAGTCTTCCCGGTTGACCCGTTTGACCAAAAACTCGGTGTGACCGATTCGGGTCTGGTGGCAGTATCCAAGGGCTGCCCGAAGCTCCATTACATACTCTACTTCTGCCAAAGAATGACCAATGCGGCTGTGATCACAGTTGCTGAAAACTGCCCAAATTTCACTCACTTTCGTCTTTGCATCATGAACCCGAGGGAACCCGATTACCTAACCAACGAGCCCATGGACGAGGCCTTTGGTGCCATTGTGAAGACGTGCACCAAGCTACAACGGCTCTCGGTTTCTGGCCTGTTAACAGATTTAGCTTTCGAGTACATTGGGAAATATGCGAAAAATTTGGAGACGTTATCTGTTGCTTTTGCAGGCAGTAGTAATTTGGGCATGGAGTATGTTATGAGAGGCTGCCCAAAGCTGAAGAGGGTAGAGATACGTGACTGCCCGTTTGGAGATTCTGCATTGTTGTCGGGTTTGACCCAATACGAGTCAATGCGGTCGTTATGGATGTCGGATTGTAATGTGACTATGGACGGGTGTAAGAAGTTGGCTGAAGAGATGAGTCGGCTAAATGTGGAGGTGATCAAAGATGAAGGTGATGATGATCAGGTGGCTAGCAAGGTTTATGTGTATCAAACCGTGGCTGGACCACGAAAGGATGCACCGCCTTTTGTTGTGACCCTCTAGGCTCGGGTTGATGAACCGAATGTCGTTAGTTAGCTCAACGTGTCGTTTAGCCGGTTTCTTCGATATATCTATGTTTTTATCTTGTTTTTCTAGGTAAAGGACTAGACAAGACAATGTGTTTAATCATTTAAGCCAATTTGAGACTTATGTTTGAAAAGTATTTGAGAATTAATTAGGGGTTGAGTCAAGTAGTTTTTGAGACTTATGTTTGAAACTTGAGGTTGATACTTAAGAAAACTGAAGTATATCATATGTGAATTGCCCTTTTTAAACCAATTTATATAGACGCTTCACCTATGCAACCCAACTCAACTTTATTTTTTGCACACATTTACCGTCTAACCTAACCCAAGTTTTTATAAAATAAATGTATGGTTATTTATTGTTGTATTTAAAATTAGGAAAAAATTAAAATACAAAATGATCTATTATTGTATTTAAAATAAAGGAAAAATTAAAATACCATCTAAAACTTAAGTATGTAATATTAAAACTTAGTTACAGTTTAGCCCCTGTGGTGAATCCCAAAATGCAGGATTCAACCCCGATGGTTTTTTCGCATGAATGGCCCTAGTGGTGGTCGTCTTCTTTTTTTTTTTTTTTGCAATTAGGACCCCATCGTGAACCCAATGTTAGTTTTTCTATATAAAGACCATTATACCCTTGCAATTTGCAACCATGTGGTTATTAAATATATGCAATTAGGACCCCTCTGTCACCACCTTCACCATCACCGCTAGATTCACTGCCTTCACCACCACAAGTAGCCTCCATCGCCTCATTCACTGCCTCCACCGCGTTTTTTTGGCGAGCCCGCCGTTAATGATAAAACAACTATTTGAGGTAATAAACATTACATTCTACTCGATTCTTTATTCACATCAAAAGCCCTATGCTAATGTATTCAGATTGTAAACAAGAAAATTGAATTTTAGCAAAGTAAATTGGGTTTGTCTAGGGTTTGGCTGTTGATGTGGCAGCTTACGATAGTGTTGGTGGTGAAGGTTGATGGTGAGGGTGAAGGCACTAGAGGCTAGCGGTTGTGTTGAAGGTGGTGGCAGAACCCGACGGTTGTGGAGGCCGACGTGAATGTTGGTGGTTTTTGTAGTGGGATGTGTTTGTGTGTGTATCATTTGTTGTTTTGTTAGTTTTTTTAATAAGTTATTTTCCACATGGCATGCCACATAAGCAAAAAATGCCTCGTCTATAAAAAAAACTAACGGGGTTAGGGTCCGTTAAGTTCGGGAGTGACAAAAGAAAAGAAGTTACAAGTTAGGAGTGGTGGGAGACAAATCGTTAGTTGAGAATGTTATCTACCAACGAGTGAAAGTTAGGAGTATTAAAAACCAATATCCCACCACGGGATTCGAACACGTCCAGCCAAACCAATTACAACAAACGTAACTAACTAGACTAAGGGTGTGTTTGGGATTGCTTATTCAAGTGAAAAAGGACTTATGAACTTATGAATATTTTAAAAGAAGTTTGTACAAAAATGTTTGGGTTAGCTTATGTGTTGGGGAATACGAAAACGACTAAAAAGGACACTCTTTTCTAAAAGAAGTGTGATGAGTTTTGAGAGTTAGAGGGGTGTAATAGGTAAATCAGATTCATTAAGTTAATAAGTTACAAATTCCCAACTTTTTAAAATCCCTTTATTTAATAAGGCCTTATAGTTTAACTTCTTCATAATTGTTAAACGGGTTAACATGTCAACGTATTTTTTAACATACTGTGTTAGGGTTGATATGTTTTATAAATGTGTCGGGTTCCGATTGATCTGCTTAAGAAAACGTGTCATGTTAATCGACTCAAAACCTATATTTTTTCATGTCGGAAAATGACACCCCACATCTGTCATTTGATTTGATGGTCAACCAATTGAAAAAAAGGACCACCAAGTGTGCAACCAAAAAAAACGAACTGAAATAAAATCCACCACCGGTAGCATTTTTGTTGGAGTGATCAAAACTGCAAGTCTAATATTACTAATTCAAATACGGGTGATGAAAGTTTGAATTGGTTTGAAACACCGTGTTCACTTCAGTTGGTATGAAATCAACGAACTAGGGTTTTAGTTTTAAAGGTGAATAAGAAGAAGAACAAAGTGTATAAAATGGCTCAAGTTAACAACTACAACAAGAGGCCAAAGTGTGCTGCCAAACATAAGCTTCAGGATGCTAATGTATCTTCCATATTTCACCCATTTATTATTATTATTATTATTATTATTATTATTATTATTATTATTATTACTGCTTTAATGTAGGTATCCTAACATGACAGAACAGATGTTTGCTGACTGCTGCCCTGTTTGCCTTAACAACTGCAACTGTAAATCGTGTTTGCGAGATGTGCTTCCTAAAGTTTGTTCTTGAAACATGTCTTTTGTTATGTTACATGTTGCTGTTGTTAGATAAGTTTTGCAATGCTGAATCTGTTGTTAATTATTTAGGTGAAAAACAAGATTGATTTCAAACCTAGTGCTGATCAGAAAGTTCAATACTCTGTTTATATCCTGCACGTTCTTCTTCCGTTCTTGAAGCGTCTCAATGAGGAACAGGAAAACGAGAAGAGGATAGAGTCTGAAATCCAAGGTTTATGCTTTTAACTTTATTTAATCACATAATTGTAACACTTAATCTATACTTTATATAAATTTTCTAAATGTATTATTATGTGCAGGGTGTGCTTTATCAGATGTACAGTTGAAGAGGGCAAACTGCAGCTGCGATGAGCGCGTGTTCTGGTATGTTATTTCAAATTTTCAATCATTGGACAAGAGTTTTAGGGTTTTGTTTTGTAATGTCATATATTTTTTTAATTTTCAATCAGCTGTCTTTATACATGCTGGCTGTGCGCATCAAGTTAGAAATTTGAAGGTTAATAACTTTCTTTTAGTTTTTAGATTACATTCATTATATTAACTAACTTTGACTTTTTCTGTGCATAAACATGTTTTGTGTTGACTTGCAGTCGTGTATAAAAGTGGCGTTGAACTTTGTTTCTCCTGAAAATGTTGGTGAATGTATCCGGTTAACCGAAGACTTTCGTGTTCTACCCGAAAGTCATGGGCAAAAGAAGATAAATTGGAGGTAAACAAATCAAAACAAAACAAAACAAAACAAAACATATTTAATCTTTTGATGCTATTATTAATATTGAGTTTGATTGATTTGTTACAAAATAATTAGTTTATGGCAGGTGAAGAAAATGGCACTTTATGCAGTGGATGCGGCTGTAAATGACTTGAAGCACCCGAATGAAACCGAGTAAGTTTGAAATATTTACTTTCGTTTATAAACAAATATGTTTTTAATGCAAGATAACATATGGTTTTGCTTATATTTGATTTCAGTGAAGAGTCTATACCCGCAAAAGTTAAACCAATGAAGAAAAAAACGTTGAAGAAGCGTTGGAAGATTGATTTCGGTGAAGAGTCTGCACCCGCAAAAGTTAAACCAATGAAGAAAAAAACGTTGAAGAAGCGTAGGAAGATTGATTTCGGTGAAGAGTCTGTACCCGCAAAAGTTAAACCAAATGAAGAAAAAAACGTTGAAGAAGCGTAGGAAGACTGACAGTCGATATCTGTTTGGACCCCTAAAACTTAATATTGCCATCACTCATTAGTGTGCATCTTGTGCACATTTGTATATTCCACACTCACTTGGTTAATTTCAATATCTTAACCTCTAGATATACTTTTAATTATGTTTACCACATGGAGTTCATCTGATTCCAACTGAGTACCTATTAAAAATTAAGGACCCGTATCTCATATTTCAACCATTTTCGTCATCCTCATCGTCCTCGTCCTCCTCCTTCTCCTCGTCGCCGTCACCGTACTCAGTAAATCCTACAATCAATCTTAAGTTCAATACTACAAAACACATTCTAATATATGAATTCGGTCTGTTAGAAACAGTTTTAGTCATTCAAGTTTATGAAAATGATTATTGGTGTATCTGATGACACCACCAGTGTCGGCGTGCATTGATGAAGCATATTCATTCTTTATAATTTAAGGTGTCTGCGAACGATACCCATGAGAAAGAGGATCACGTAATAAGGTAAGTAGAGAAGTACATGAAGAATAAGCTCAAAGCAACAGTAGAAGTTTGAAGTGTCAAAGCCAGTGTAAACTAAGTATTAATATGAACTAAAGAAGAAATTAAAGTATAAGAAAATTGTTTCAATGGAAGCAACATCTCTATCATGTTGGATAGAGGTACGGTGTGCCTACATCCCACCCTTCCCAGATCTTATTTATAGCTTTGCTATTGAAGAAAATTGTTTCACTGACATGTATGAAAAATTATGCCTTAAAATATTCTAAATAAATATTTACAAATTTCAAACTTCTAAGAAAATCCTTTTCTTCATTACATGTCTTCTAATATCTTAAATTAATCACTTATGAAAGCAAAAACAACTAGCAATAATGAAATTAACTATCCACAGTACTCATAATGAAAACATTCAAATCGGAAACATGTGTTCAAACAAACGACGATTGGTGAGCCACATTTCGTATTGTTAAAAGGAGAATAGGGAACTCAGTGAGCTTGTTACTGCTCGGGGGGGAGAAAATAAAGGCACGGGAGGAGGTTATTCTTCAATTAACTCGTAAAGATGATGCATTAAAGAAGTTGAAGAATAACGACGATGATGAAGATCCAGATGCAGCTGACTTTGGAGGAAATGAGCAAAATCAAGTTGCGGGTACGTCTTCTGGTGCTACTAAGACTGCTGGCGATGATCAACAATTGGTAGTGCATCAAGATACTACCAATGTAACTCCAATTGAGTCGGTGACAATGGTTGTGGTGGTTACGGCGACGATGTTGGCGGTGGTTGCAGCGGAGGTGGTGGTGACGACGACGACGGTGGCGGCGGTTGCCGTTGTTAGGTGGTGGTGGTGTTGAGAAAGTAAAGTGAATAAGGAATGAAATGAAAAAAAAACTTTGTGAATTATTTTATTTGTGTTTCTATGTTTTTGTATGAAACTAGCATTTAGCTCCCCCCGTGTTGCCGGGGGGGGGGGGGGGGGGGGTTGTAGTGGGACTTTTCAAATAAATGAAAAGTACACGTAAAAGTGTTAAACTACACACGACCGTTGCGGTGTGTTAACGCTCAAAAATTAAACACAAAACAAAAAAAATAATAACTAAGTCAACTTAGGACCCGTGTGGTGTGAATGGTGGTTAAACGTTGAAAATAAACGCAAAAATGTTGAACCACACACCCACGTTGCAATGTGTTAACTCACAGAATTTAGACTAAAACGTTAAACGTAAAAAGTTATCAAACAGGAAAATTATTTGAGACCAAAGTTGAGAATGAAAAAGTGTAGATTAAAAATGAAAAATGTTTTGTGGTAAACATTTAATTAATGAAAAGTGTATTAAAAAGTTAATATAAAAGACCAAATCAAAATTACAAATTTTATATGATACAAGTAGACTAAGTAGTATAGCCTAAGTTACAATTTGTATATATATTTATATTTATACTATATATAATACATCACTTTTGGTAAATTAAGACGATTGGATTGAGTAATTTACAACATTTAATGCAATATGTACAACATTCAATATAGGCAAAAATGTCAATATATCATTAAATATACGTGCATTTGAAATCATTTCAAAATATTTACAATTTTCATCCTTTGAAGTTACAACATTGGTCCTTAATTTTTTTCTTATATATTATTTTATTTTCACTTATAACCTAATTACCCCATGATTTTTAAACGGTCATAACTTTTTTCTACGGTAATATTTTTTAAAATAAATGGCATCATAAAAACGAGCATTTTATTATCTTTAATTTAAGTATTATATTGTCATAGTTTTTGAATTAAAAAAACATTTTATGCAGCATTGTTCGCTGTTCAGTTTTGATGGTTTAATTTACTTTACACGTTTTTTACCATCGAAAACCGAAACTGGACTGTTTGAAATTAATACCCAACTAAGCCGAACCATTACCAACGATAAGTTTTCGATATAGTTTGTACTTCAATAATAAATTTAGTTTAAAATAAGAATTATTAATCTGCATATACCTTCACTTCAAATCAAACACCAACTAATACGTTACTTAAGAGAATCGTAATATGAACAAAGACAACTTTGGTCACATAACTGATAAAACTTATTAGATCAATAGAAGGCGAAATTATAACAGGAACAAATATTACAAAAAATTATACCGGAAATTTGGCTAAATTAATGTTGTAAAGACGAGTTTACTCGTATTAAATAAAACTTTCTTTAACTATATCTAATATATATTATAAAACATATCTAATATTAAATGAGTAAATAATTAATATTTCAATATGTACGATCAGCTCCGGCTTCAATCGTGAAACCAAACTTATTCGCGGTCTCACACTTTCAAACGAAATGAAGAGGTAGGTCCCAGCAGGGCTCAGTTGGTCCCGCATGACTCACCTTGAACAGGGATGTCTGCGCAAAGACCATCTACTCCCGCAGGACCCACCATGCTCAGAGAAGCCTACGCGCAGTATGCAAGCTGCATACGCAGGGAAAAGCCTCCCAATGGTAAAGTAACCCGCCTGTTCCCGCAGTTGCGGATACAAGCCATCAGGGAAGGCTACCCGCACAGCATAGCTACACGCATAAGGCTTAACACTTACAAATATTCAGTGTCACCTGAAAGAATGAGCAGAGGCGGGAGGGGGAAAACTCCCGCCAAAATGGGCCAGTCTGTATGATGGAGGATCTTTTGCGTGATACCTGACGAGGTAAAGACAAAAGATCTGACCAAGAATGCGACAGCTCACTGACAGCAGCGTGGCAGACAGCACGCCACAGCACTGTGACCAATAGCCGCCGCCTGCCCACCAACTCCTGCCAGACCACGTGCCTAGCCTGCAGTTGGTAGAAGACGAAGAGTGCACGGCACGCCTGCTCTGTGTCAGCCGCTACCTATCCACCACTCACAGGTAGGGCACGTGCATAGGTTACAGTTGGTAGCGTGTTGGGCCGGCTAAACCCCTTGGAAACCCACCTTCGGCTATAAAAGACAGCAAATGGTATTATCATTTCATCATCTACTATCTCGTATAACTTACTTGATAATTGCTCTAATAGTATTCATATACTTTTATATTTAAAGAGCAATATAGACTGATTCTCACGTTGGAGGGTGGTCACAAGGAGGAACCCCCCCCCTTCTCAGTGACGAGCTTACGGTGTCTGTTTTGCAGGTTCCTTGAAGTACAACTTACTCTGCTGGACCTAACCTTCGTGGGAAACATTACTTAGCCCCCAGATTACCCATAATCTGCCCGGGGTCACTTAGTGTTTCTTCATTGGCGCCATCCGTGCATAAAGCTAGAACTACATCTTTCTCCAGTTTTTCAAAACTTCCAAGATGACTAGAGAAATTCCGGTAACCACAACCCCAGCCACTGGGGTAAACACCGGCAACACAATGTTTACAAACACTACCCCAGCCACCCAAGCTGGGGCAAGTGAAGTACATTTTACGAACACTACCCCAGTCACTCATGTAGGGGCAAGTGGAGTAAATATTCCACTGGGATTCACTGATGCCCAGCTGGAAAAACGAACTCGAGCCCCTCGCCAAACACTTGATCAAGTGAAGGCATGGGCCGAGGCACGTCAAAGAGAATTTCAGGCTGAGTTGGACGAACGCTTGCGTTCAGTCCAACAAGCTGAGGAATTCGGTAGTACTCGCCAGCACCTCAACATGAGTAGTGAGTACGAGTACTCAGACGCCGAGAGGGAAGACTCCGACACCGACGCGAACCCTCGCCATAGGGCGAAAGGGAAGCGTAAGGAAACGGATCCCCAGCCAAAAAGGAATTTTGGGGAAGCATTCCAACCAGTCACGGAAAAAAGCTCGCGTGACTTCTCCAAGGCCTTTAGACCTACTGCCACAAACGCAGGAAGGTCAAAATTTGCAAGGGACATTGCAGAAGCAATCGCCCCGAGGAGTGCCAAACAAATGTCCAATATTGGCACATACGATGGTATATCCGACCCAGATGACCATCTGAACAGGTTCATTGCGGGGGCAACCGTCAGTAACTGGACGGAACCCACGTGGTGCTACATGTTCCAGATGACTCTGGTAGGAGCAGCCAGAGCATGGTTCGACCGTTTACCGGTCCACCACATTTATGACTGGGCAGACTTCCAGAACAAGTTCAGTCAACAGTTTAGTCAACAGAGGAAGCACACTGAGGAGCAGTGGACGATCCTCAACTGTGTGAGAGAAGAGGATGAATCCTTACTGGACTTCATCACCCGCTTCAACTCCAAGAAGCTGAGTCTGGGCAACATCAGTGAAGACCTCGTTCGCGCCGCTTTCATTCAGGGCGCTGAATACCCAGAACTCATCCGCACTCTGACGGGTAAAGACGGCATGCCATCCACGTGGGATGCCATAATGACGGCAGCCAAGCGCTTTGCCGAAACGGAGAAACAGCTGGGAAGAGATCTCCCCCAGAATACAAACCTCTACACGCAGAGGACAAGGGAGAACAATGTGAGAACCGCCCGGCTAAACAAAAAGAGGCGGCAAGGTATTTGGCAGTCAAGGATAAACTTTGACACCCCCTCAAGCTCTCGCCCTCTGGTTGGCGGAAGGGACAACACGCACCCTTCGAACCGGAAAAACCGTTGGACGCCACTCACCAAGAGCGTCACGGAGATATTTGCCACGGAAAAACTGCCATGGCCAAAAGCCCCAGCGATCCGACAGAAACCCAATGCGGATCAAAGCAAGTCTTGTGACTTCCATGGGACAAAGGGCCATAGCACTGAGGAGTGCACATCCTTGAGGGACATCGTCGAGACATTCGTCAAGGATGGGAGGCTCGCACACCTCGTGGCATCTATCAAGAAGGGAGGAAGGAACGACAACAGGTACAGGGGTAACGGACGAAAGCCCGTCGACATTAGCATCAACATGGTCCATGGTAAGGTCAGAGGAAGAAAGAGACCGATAACCGAACCATGCGCATGGAAGGAAGCAGAAGTGCGCTTCCCGCGAGTGCCGGGAGGCCCAAACAAAGAAGGCCCCATTGTCATTAAAAGCCAGCTGGGGCACTACATCACCTCCCGCACCCTCGCTGACAATGGCGCATCGTCGACAGTTATGTACAGGCAGTTCTTCGACAAGCTCGACGATGAAGACAAGGAACGCCTGGAGACGGTCTACGCTTCAATGGAAGGGTTTGACGGCAGCATGAACACTCCCTTGGGCATCCTATCTTTCCCCGTCACTCTCACCGATGGGAATTATTCACGCACGGAGGATGTGGATTTTGTTGTAATGAAAAAACCACATCATACGTATGACATCCTATTCGGGAGAGACGGGATGGCAAGATTCAACGCCGTGGTATCCTCAGTCCACGGCATGATGGGATGGCCAACAACTGAAGGCGTAGCGATGATCACGGGCATTCCCCAGGTATGCATCGCATCTGTCTCCTCTAAACCCAAACCGAAGATGGCCAAACAAACCATCACTGAACCTGAACAGTGGGCATTCAATGGGAAATATCCCGATCAGGCCGTTACCATTGGCCCGACAATTGTTGATCCAACACGCACCTTACTCAAGCGCTTACTGCAGCGAAACGCAGACATCTTCGCGTGGACACCAGCCGACATGACTGGTGTACCCCGGGGTAAGGCAGAGCATAAGCTCAAATGCGATCCGGCCGTTACGCCGATCGTACAAAAGCGCAGAGTAATGGGGCCCGAGCAAACCAACGCGTGCAGAACCCAAGTCAAGGAACTCCTTGATGCGGGCATCGTGCGCGTTAGCAAATATCAAACGTGGGTTGCAAATCCCGTAATGGTACCGAAGAATAACAAACAATGGCGCATGTGCATAGATTTCAAAGATTTGAATAAAGCATGCCCCAAAGATTGTTATCCGTTGCCAGAAATTGATCTCAAGGTGGATTCGGTGGCACCATTTCGCCTTAAATGCTTCTTGGATGCGTATAAGGGGTACCATCAAATCCACATGGCTGTAGATGACCAGGACAAAACCGCCTTTCGGACGCCCGATGGCACATTTTGTTATAAAATGATGCCATTCGGACTTAAGAACGCGGGATCCACGTACCAACGACTAATGGACAAAGAGTTTCACGCCCAAATTGGGAGAAACTTGGAAGTCTATATGGATGATTTGGTCATCAAAAGCCCGAGCCAGAGGCGATGTTGAAAGACATTGAGGAAACTTTCAACACACTTAGAAAGATAAACATGAAGCTCAACCCGAGCAAGTGTTCATTTGGGGTGGAAGAAGGGAAGTTCTTGGGAGTCATTATTACTAAAGATGGCTTCAGAGCGAACCCTGAAAAGGTCGAAGCCATTGTCAAAATGGAATCACCTACCACCATAAAACAGGCTCAAACACTGAATGGACGACTAGTCGCGCTTAACCGCTTTTTGGCAAACCATGCGGATAGGTCGTTCCCATTTGTGTCAACGCTAAGAAATTGTTTAAAGAAAACGCACTTCCGCTGGACACCAGAAGCGGAAGCAGCTTTTCAGGAGATTCGATCACGCCTGATCGAACTCCCAACACTCACAGCACCACAAGCGGGGGAGGAGTTAATCCTATACCTCTCCGCAACAGATAGAGCAACCGGGGCAGTCCTGCTTGTAGAACGAAAAGGCATCCAGATGCCAATCTATTATGTTAGCCGCGTGCTGGCAGACGCGGAAACCCGGTACTCTACCCTGGAAAAACTGGTCTTGGCACTTATTCACGCTTCACGCAGGTTGAGACGATATTTCCAGGGTCACCCAATCACTATTCTCACCAACTTCAAACTCTCAAATGTTCTAGGCAAACCCGAGTTATCGGGACGTCTAGCCAAGTGGGCAATTGAATTGGGAGAATATGCGATTCAATACAAGCCGAGACCAGCCATTAAAGGCCAGGTCCTGGCTGATTTTATTGCAGAAGTCCCCGCTTCACGGGAGAAAGAGTGCCAGGAGGAGGTTCAACCCTCCCCAGCACACGAAATCAATGAGGTCTGGCGACTCTACACTGATGGAGCAGCTAGTAACGAGGGTTCAGGCGCAGGGTTAAAATTAACAAATCCAGCAGGCCAGGAATATACTTATGCTATTCGGCTGGATTTTCCAAGTACGAATAACGAGGCTGAATATGAAGCATTCCTGGCCGGATTGAGGATTGCGCGTAAAATGGGTGTAAAAAATTTGGAAGCCCATGTAGATTCCATGCTAGTGGCAAACCAAATAAACGGGACGTACACGGCTGTGAACGACACAATGGCCCTGTACCTTGCCCAGGCCAAAGCCATCATGCGCGATTTTAATGATTGTAAAGTGATACACGTCAAGCGCAGCGAAAACAAATCTGCGGATGCGTTAAGCAAGCTTGCATCACTGGCCTTCACCCACTTGGGAAAGGACATCCGCGTGGAACTCCTCGAAACACCATCAGTCCCGCACAAGGAAATTTGTGTCATCCAAACCGGTACAGAAACATGGATGACCCCAATAATAAAATACCTTGAAGCAGGAACGTTACCAGAGTCGAAGTCACAGGCAAGAAAACTACGCTGTAAAGCACTGAATTATCAGCTGGTCAATGACATCCTTTACAGACGTAACTTTCTTGGCCCATTGTTAAGATGCGTGGACAACCAAGATGCCGACTACCTCCTAAGGGAGGTTCACGAAGGCATCTGTGGAATACACGCAGGCCCCCGCGCTGTGGTAGCCAAGCTAAACAACGCGGGAAACTTCTGGCCGGGGATGCATATGGACGCGTTGGCATACATCAGAAAATGCAGATCTTGCCAGCTTTACGCACCCAACACGCATCGCCCGAAAAATGAACTTGTTCCTGTCACTTCCTCGTGGCCATTTCAGAAGTGGGCCATTGACGTGACAGGCCCATTTCCTACAGCAGCTGGGAATGTTCAGTTCCTAGTGGTAGCCATTGACTACTTCACCAAATGGATAGAAGCGAAACCTTTAGCCCAAACAACCGCAAAGCATATCAAAAAATTTATTTGGGAATTTATTATTTGTCGTTTTGGACTTCCACAGAATTTGGTAAGCGATAATGGCACCAACTTTGCTGACAAGAAGCTACAGCAGTGGCTGAAAGAACTTCAAATCACCCACACCTTTACCTCAGTGGCACACCCGCAAGGTAACGGTGAGGTGGAAAGAGCAAATAAGAGCATCGTCGAAGGCATAAAGAGAAGACTCTTGGAACATAGATCCGGTTGGGTGGACGAGCTTCCACACGTCCTTTGGGCAAACAGAACGCTGAAGAAGACCAGTACGGGAGAAACCCCGTTCAGTCTCACTTATGGCACTGAAGCCATGATCCCAGTCGAAATCGGTTTACCCTCACCAAGGGTCTTAATCCAACCAGAAGACAATGATGCGGAAAGACGGTTAGACCTTATGCTAACCGAAGAGCGCAGAGACTTAGCCGCCGTGCGTGAAGAAAACTACAAACGACAAATGCAAAAATACTACAACACGCGGGTAAAACTCTGCAATTTCAATGAAGGAGACTACATACTGCGTAACAACGAGGCTTCGAACCAACAACGCCCAGGAAAGTTGGCCCCGATTTGGGAAGGGCCATACGTTATCAAAGAAGTTCTGGGAAAGGGCGCATACCGGCTCGAAAGGCTCGATGGCACTCCCATCCCTAGAACATGGAATGGAGCTCAATTACGCAAATGTTATATGTAGATCAATTCCAACTTGTAAAGAAAAGGCCTAGAGCCACTTCTAATGGAAATGATTCTCCTTTCATGATGTATTGATAGCTTGTAACCTATGAACTTCCCTTACGGGAAGAAGTAGTTGCGTGTGGAAGGCGGCAATACCCGCATAAACACAACGCCAAAATGTTAAAAAGTTCTAAGGAAAACCTACACGCAGGTCAGATGTAGGTAAAGTTTAGCCATCCTTGTAAGTGCAAGTGACGGTCTTACCCGCACAATCACAAACAAGGAAGCCAAACTTAACTTACCATCTACCACGTTAAAAGGTTAACTTATGAACACTTAAAAAAGGATAAGAAAAACCTACACGCAGGTCAGATATAGGTCTAAAGTTAAAGCCATCCTACTAAGTGCAAGTGACGGTTGCACCCGCACAATCACGAAAGAGGAAGCGAAAACTTTAGTCCATTATCAACCACGTTCAAAGGTTTAACTTAATGCCTTAGAAATTTCGAAAAGGAAAACCTACACGCAGGTCAGATAGAGGGTAAAGATTAGCCATCCTACCAAGTGCAAGTGACGGTTTTACCCGCACAATCACGAAGGAGGAGGCAAAACTTTAACCCATCATCAACCACGTTCAAAGGTCCTTATTCTAAACACTTGGAAAATTGCTAATTCAAACTAAGTATGCAAGTCATAAGTTTATAAAGCAAGGAACCCAAGGAAATAACAATCTTATACGCAAAAAGATTAATATTTCACAATCTATTACAAGAATGGCTGGGTAACTACCCGCCTAAAAGAAATCTATACAAAGCCAAGTCTATCCTAGCAGTGGGAAAAGATCTTCAGGATCAGGCTTCAGGGCCACCTCCGCTTGGACCAGCACCGTCAGAGCGCGGCTGCCCAAGGAAAGCCTTAAGGATGTTTAGCCCATCATCAGCAGCAGCAGCTTCATTCACCTTCTCCACCACTGGATGCGGGAAGGAAGCGTACTGGTTCACAGCTTGGTCATAAGCAGCTTCAGTATTAACATTGAATAAAGGGAAGTTGGAGGGCGGAAAGCCTCTCTCAGCAAACCCTAGACCAAGAAGGAAGCCAGTCTTCTCCCCATCCTCATGAGAAGCGTTGAGGGCTGCGCTCATCGCATCGTCATAAGAGGTCTCTGAAAGGACCCGACGCACAACCTACAAAAGAATACAAATTAGAACATTTTCTAATTACGAGCGGAAAGCGTAAAGAAAAAGATAAAGATACCTGAGGCAACGCTTCTCGAAGCAGCCATTGGAGGGTAGCTTGACTTTCTTTGTAAGCACGTTCGGCTCCGCTTTTATCAAGGTTGGCAAGTTGAACTTCCTTGGCGGCAGCCTCTTCGACGCTTTTAAGTTTCCTTTCAGTACGGTCAAGCACCCCCCTCTGGTCAAGGATCTCCTGCAGCTTCTTGGCATCTTCCATTGCCAAGGCGTCATGAGCATGCTGAAGAGCCTTTAATTTGCATTTAAGCTGCTCATTCTCTTCGCGAAGCGGCTCAGCAACAGCTTCAGCCTTGGCAGCCCTCTCAGTTGAGTTTCGCGCAGTCTCCTTAGCCAGCCGAAGCTGTTCATTCACAGCTTGGGCAGCCTTGGAGCGGGCCTCGAGTCGCGCCTGGACTTCAACCTCGAGGGCCTTGAATGCTCTCTCCTTCTCGGCGGCAGCAGCGGCCAACTGCCGGTTCTCCTCCCGCAGAGCCCGCGTCTCAGATATTTCTTTGGCGCGAGCTGCTTTTAACTTGTCGTTTTCACGACAAAGCAGCTCGACGCGGGGCTGCATCCGGGCTTGGAGAACCCGAAGCTCATTGGTTAGCCTACCCTCCTGGTAGCTAGCCATGGCTTCCCCCAACGCACCATGAGGAGCAGCATGGCGAGCCCAATCCACGCACTCCACAGGGGTGCGAAGGGTTGTTCCTCGGCGTATGTTCCATCTTGGAACATACACTTCATTGGAATCCGATACTGCAAAAGAAACAAAGACAGTTAGGGAAAGATGACAAAAATATACAAAGGAAAAAGAACCCTACGTACCTGTAGGGTCAATAACAGGCCGATAGCCGCCAAACCCATCACCTGAACCTAAAGGAAATCCATCCAACAGGTCAGGCAGACGGGAAGGTGGCATAGATCGGCGGGAAGCCCGGCGCGTACCTGATGGTCCGGCCGTCGGTGCCGGTGGCGCAGGTATAGTGGCAGCCGCTGTGGTAGCCATTGTTGGCGCCACCTCCTCAGCAACAGTAACCGCCGGCTCCGTGAAAGATGCTGTAAAAATTGCACTCACGGCCGGCGGAGACACCTTCTCAGCTGGAACAGCCTCAGGAAGGCTGGAACCAGCGGAGGCAGGCGCAGACGCCTGGGTCGACGCCTCGGGAAGGCTGACCGAGCCTACCGTCATTGGCGGGGGAATACTTGCTCCAACTCCACCCTGGAATGCGTCAACATCCGCACCTGCACAAGCAAATGTGTTGAATTTATTTGAAACAACAAATCTAGACAAGAATTATGGGGGTACTTACGGGGTTTCTTGAGCTTGAACATACGAACGAGTGGGGGTGAACCCGATGGAGCCGGCCTCTTGACACCGGTAACCGTCGTCGTCGCTGCCTCCCCGGAGGTATCACCTACAGCCTCCGGAGCGGTGGTCTCCTCACCACCGGGCTTCCCCGCCACCTCTGCATTATCTGACTCCGAGTCAGATAGGACTACCGGGTCGGCCGTAGAGGCCACCTTCTCCTTGCCTTTCCCGACGGCAGCCTTTTTCTTCCGCACCAGTGGAGGACCTTCTGCGGATTCCTCAGAAGAAGAAATGTCAACTCCAGCAGCAGGCACAGCATTGAGAGGTTCAGGATAGAAGATAGGCTTACCTGGCCGTCGGTGGCTCAGGATCTCTTGGCCTGGCGGGTAAACCTCCACGAACCGACCCGCGGTCTGCTCTAAGATGGGCAACTCGTTCTCGTCCAGAGCACGAGTACCCATCCGCGCAGGACCATCTTCCTCCCGCGGATTCAGGAGCGACTGAAGATCGTTACCCTCTGAAATCAACAAGAAAGTTAGAAAAAATCATAGTCAGCAAAAAGAAACAAGACATACCATAAGGGACAGAGTTCGAACCATATTCGAGGACGATCGGAACCTTATCCGCATTCGCCGCCTTCCACACCCGGCTCATCCCCAGCATCACCATCGCCGACTCCGGAAAACGGAAAACCGGGGACTGGACCCGGGATATCTTCGAGAACCATTCCGCCTCCTCATAATTGAGGGCGGGAAGGTTCGGAAGCGCCTGGCCATTCTTGAACTTCATAGCGATGGGGATGGCGCGAGCGGATATGAAGAAGAACTCTCTCCTCCATGAGCGAAGACTCCGCTCGGTGGTACAAATCTTTAAACCCTTGATACGGGTTGTAAGAGTGTACCACCCTTGGATGCACCTCCATGTATAGAAGGTCATCAGGCGGTCAACGAGGGGCTCAAAGCCCAGTATCCGGCACACCCACTCAAAGTGCCGGACCTTGGCAATGGCCATGGGGTGCACCTCTGTCAGGTGCACACCGTGCCTCTCTAGGACACGGTACACAAACTTTGTCAACGGAAACCTAAGGTTCCCGTAGACAAAGAATGCAGCATAAACCCCGATCTTGCCACTAGGGGCATCGTACACAGTATGGTGGGGCTCAGGAAACTCAGGCTCGAGAGACTCGAGCATGAACTTCCTGACGATATACTGGTACAGCTCGACAGGAAGAGAACACTGGCATTCGCCAGCAGTCTTCTGATCATCAGCATCGTGAGAAGACATGGTGGAAGAAAGAAGAGATTTCAGAGTAATGCTTTACTGAAAAGAGAAATTCGCCGGAAATTACTGGAGAAGAAGAGATGAAAGTGGAAAGTGTGAATTGCAAATAACCCTCTCCCCCTTTATATAGTAATCGCAATTAATGCGATGAAATTAATACGGAAGAGAGAGAAGTCAAAGGTGCAATGAAACTATGACACGTGGCAAAGGCAAGCTGGCAACAGCTGTCAAAAGGACGTGTGCCAGAGATTTCGCGGCTACGCGCCCGGAATCCCGTGCCCACGCGCCTGAAAAAGCAACTGGAATGACCACATAATGTCATGTCGCCATAACTTCTGGCACGTCCTGACACAGTCAGAAGAAACCGTCGCACGACGTTTGAGGTATTGGGTTGTTATCCATCCACCAACTCTTCAAATTTCAAAATTTAAAAAAATTTTTTTTGAAGACTAAGGTTCAAAAAAGTAAGCGGGAAAATACCCCTTACCTTGGCAAACAAGTAACCATAAGCCGGGTGTGGGTACAGTGTAAAGGCAAAACCCTTCACATACCTAACACCCGCAGGGAATTGAAGCCAAAAATATTTGGCAACCAAGTAACCATAAGACGGGTGCGGGTACAGTGTAAAGGCAAAACCCTTCACATACCTAACACCCGCAGGGAATGGACGCCAGGAATACCTTGGAAGTAAAGTAACCATAAGACGGATGCAGGTACAGTGTAAAGGCAAAACCCTTCACATACCTAGCACCCGCTGAGAATTGAAACCAGGAAGGATCTTCTGGGCAATGCTTGTGAAAACGGAAATAATATCCCCGCATAGCGGGAACATCGAGTACTACGTTGTTTGAGGCTCCAAGATGGAATTGGTGGTTTAAACATAATTGATCACTATGTTCAAAAAACTACCAGAACCACAGGGAGAATCCGCACAACTAAGACTCAATGCTCCTGACTTGCGAGGAGGTTACAGACCTACCCGCATCATACCCAAAGACCAAGCAGGAAACTCGGGAATTTCTGCAAGTGACAAGGACTTCCGCGGGAAGAACCCCCATGGAAAACCTTACAAAAACCCCTTTTCAAAACCCTTTGCTTAAGTCCAAAAGTTCACCTCACTTTATTAGACATTCATGAAAAGAACATTGGACTGGGGGGACTTGAAGAGGAAGGTCCCAGCAGGGCTCAGTTGGTCCCGCATGACTCACCTTGAACAGGGATGTCTGCGCAAAGACCATCTACTCCCGCAGGACCCACCATGCTCAGAGAAGCCTACGCGCAGTATGCAAGCTGCATACGCAGGGAAAAGCCTCCCAATGGTAAAGTAACCCGCCTGTTCCCGCAGTTGCGGATACAAGCCATCAGGGAAGGCTACCCGCACAGCATAGCTACACGCATAAGGCTTAACACTTACATTCAGTGTCACCTGAAAGAATGAGCAGAGGCGGGAGGGGGAAAACTCCCGCCAAAATGGGCCAGTCTGTATGATGGAGGATCTTTTGCGTGATACCTGACGAGGTAAAGACAAAAGATCTGACCAAGAATGCGACAGCTCACTGACAGCAGCGTGGCAGACAGCACGCCACAGCACTGTGACCAATAGCCGCCGCCTGCCCACCAACTCCTGCCAGACCACGTGCCTAGCCTGCAGTTGGTAGAAGACGAAGAGTGCACGGCACGCCTGCTCTGTGTCAGCCGCTACCTATCCACCACTCACAGGTAGGGCACGTGCATAGGTTACAG
This sequence comes from Bidens hawaiensis, assembly GCF_021521415.1. Taxonomy (NCBI): domain Eukaryota; kingdom Viridiplantae; phylum Streptophyta; class Magnoliopsida; order Asterales; family Asteraceae; genus Bidens; species Bidens hawaiensis. Next base: position 369,657 of record NW_027491887.1, on the reverse strand, counting down.
TTGGTAGCGTGTTGGGCCGGCTAAACCCCTTGGAAACCCACCTTCGGCTATAAAAGACAGCAAATGGTATTATCATTTCATCATCTACTATCTCGTATAACTTACTTGATAATTGCTCTAATAGTATTCATATACTTTTATATTTAAAGAGCAATATAGACTGATTCTCACGCCGGAGGGTGGTCACAAGGAGGAACCCCCCCCCCTTCTCAGTGACGAGCTTACGGTGTCTGTTTTGCAGGTTCCTTGAAGTACAACTTACTCTGCTGGACCTAACCTTCGTGGGAAACATTACTTAGCCCCCAGATTACCCATAATCTGCCCGGGGTCACTTAGTGTTTCTTCACATAGATTTGTTACATGATTATTAAAGTATGTGTTTCCCGCAGCATCGCGCGGACACTTTTCTAGTATATATATATATACACTAAAGGTGAAGGGGCTTTGTTGGAATACTCAGAAAGTCAAAGGACTTCTCAAAATACATTAAAAGTTTTACATGATGAGTTGTTGCACTTTGTTTTATATGAAATGATGAAAAAGGAATCTCTTTGACCAATGAGTCAATGACCATCAAATATATACTCTGCATCAGTAGACTAGCGTTGACATGACAGTCTCATATGCTGTTTGTGATCTCTAGACAACTCAGATGGCATACGCAGCAGCAGGTATCCATATGTTCATGGAGAAGTTGAACCAACTCATTCACTGCAACGACAATAATATTCCATTCATCAACCACCACCACCACCACCCTGTTGAGATTATTACATCTCAAAGGCCTCAGTTCCAGCTTCTTTATGACGACCTCGCCTCCATCATTCAAGCTCTAAGTTCCATCGACCAGCATCAAGACCTCGAAAAGGTTAATGATCTGAATCAAATATTCAGAGACGCAGCACAAGAGGCAGAGTATACCGTGGATTTGTTTCTGTCCCGTGTTCACATTAGTAATCTCCTTGGGGACGACTATAAACGATCCCTGAATCTTTGGGAGCCTGTCTGTTTCTAACATGGGATTGCTTTTGCTACAAGGTTAAGTCTGCCTTCGGTACGTTTCTGTCACGTTTTCACGCTGTGTGTTTCCTCACACGTGGGGATTTTAAATCACTCAAGTCTCTCGAGGAGGCGGAGTTCACGAGCAGCATTATCAACATGGATTCGTCACTGATTCAATCAGCTCCAATTTCCATCTCCACAAAAGAAATTGAAATTATCCGACGAAAATATTGTGGTGGGGCTTGAACGTGACGTGGAGCTCGTAAGAGACAGACTTGTTGCCGATCGTCCAACCAAGCTGGATGTTGTCTCTATTGTTGGTATGGACGGAATAGGCAAGACCACCCTCGCCACCAAGGTATTCAACGATCCTTTTGTCGTCTATCATTTCCATGTCCGTGTATGGGCTACCGTGTCTCAAACATATGATAAGCGGGCTCAAATTCTGGAATCCATTCGTTAGGCCTTGAATTTGAAAAGGCTAGTGACTCTCGACTTCGTGAAATGGTGCATAAAAGCCTAGTGGGTAGGTGAAGAAACACTAAGTGAACCCACGAGCAGATTACTGGTAACCTAGGGGTTAGATAGATGTTTCCCACGAGGGGTTAGACCCTGAGAAGATGGTTCTTCTGATAACCTGCAAAACAGACACCGTGAGCTTGTCACTGAGAAGGGGGGGGGGGGTTCCTCCTTGTGACCACCCTCCGGCGTGAGAATCAGACTAGATTGCTCTTTAAATATAAGTGTATATTAAGAGATTGCTAGAGCAGATATCAGGTATAATATGATGATACAAGATAAGATATGATGGTCATACCATTTGGGGTATTTATAGCCGAAGGTAGGTTTCCAAGGAGGTGTGGCCGGCTGCAACAGTGTTCCTGTTCCACCAACAGTGGCCTACGCACGTGCCCTGCTGGTAGTTGGTGGGTAGGCAGCGGCTGATAGTGACCAGGCCTGCTGTGTACTATTCCTTTTCCACCAACTGGCGGCTACGCACGTGGTATGGCAGTAGTTGGTGAGTAGGCAGCGGCTAATAGTGACACAGTACAGGAGCATGTTGCTCGCCATACTGTGGTCAATAAGCTGTCGTATCTTTAGTCAGATCTTTTTCCCATACCTCGTCAGGTACAGTACAGAAGATCTTCCTGTATCGTACGGACTGGCGGGAGTATTCCCCCTCCCGCCCTTGTGCGGGATTGTTCCCGGCTTTGCTCATTCCTTCAGGTGACACTGAGTGATTGAGAGCTAAGTGCCTTGTGCGTGTAGCCTTGCTGCGCGGGTGGCCTTCCCTGATGGCTTGTATCCGAGGCTGCGGGGACAGGCGGAGTCCTTCACCATTGGGAGGCATTTCCTGCGGGAACAGCTTGCGTACTGCGCGTAAGGACGTCACGTCTCTGAGCATGGTTGGTCCTGCGGATCCAGTTGGTTTCTGCGCAGACGTTCCTCTTCAAGGTGAGTCTTGCGGGTCCAACTGGGCTCTGCTGGGACCTACCTCTTCAAGTCCCCCCAGTCCAATGTTCTTCTCATGAGTGTTTAATAAAGTGAGGTGAACTTTTGGACTTAAGCAAAGGGTTTTGAAAAGGGTTTTTTAAGGTTTTCCATGGGGATTTCTCCCGCGGAAGTCCTTGTCACTTGCAGAAATTCCCGAGTTTCCTGCTTGGTCTTTGGGTATGATGCGGGTAGGTCTGTAACCTCCTCGCAAGTCAGGAGCGTTGAGTCCCACTTGTGTGGATTCTCCATGAGGTTTTGGTTGTTTTGGACATAGTGATCAATTATGTTAAAACCACCAGTTCCATCCTGGAGCTTCAAACAACGTAGTTCTCGACGTTCCCGCTATGCGGGGATGTTATTTCCGTTTCCGCAAGCATTGCCTAGAAGATCCTTCTTGGTTTCAATTCCCAGCGGAGCGCTAGGTATGTGAAGGGTTTTTCCTTAGCACTGTACCCGCGCTCGTCTTACGGTTACTTTACTTCCAAGGTATTCCTGGCGTCAATTCCCTGCGGGTGCTAGGTATGCGAAGGGTTTTGCCTTTACACTGTACCCGCACCCGTCTTACAGTTACTTGGTTGCCGAGGTATACTTGGCTTCAATTCCCTGCGGGTGCTAGGTATGTGAAGGGTTTTGCCTTAACACTGTACCCGCATCCGTCTTACGGTTACTTGTTCACCAAGGTTTTCTTGGCTTCAATTCCCTGTGGGTGCTAGGTATGTGAAGGGTTTTGCCTTAACACTGTACCCGCAGCCGTCTTATGGTTACTTGGTTGCCAAGGTAAGTTGTATTTTCCCGCTTACTTTTTAATCTTTTTGAATTTTGAATTTTGAAATTCGAAGAGTTGGTGGAAAGAAGAACAGTCCAAAACTCTGAAACGTCGTGCGACTGTTTCTTCTGACTGTGTCAGATCGTGCAGGAAGTTATGGTGACGTGACAGTACATGGTCATTCCAGACGCTTTTTCAGGCGTGTGGGCGCGATTTTTCGGGCGCGTGGCCGCGAAATTAATGGTATGCGTCCTGTCAACAGCTGTTGCCAGCTTGCTTTTTGCCACGTGTCATAGTTTCATTGCACATTCGTTTTCTCTCTCTTCCGCATTAATTTCATCGCATTAATTGCGATTAGTATATAAAGGGGTAGAGGGCTCTTTGTAATCCATACTTTCACTCTTCTCTTCATCTTTGCGATTTCCGGCGAATACTCACCTTTTCAGGCAAGCATTCTCCCGAAATCGTTTTTTTCTTCTTTTACAATATGTCTCGTGATCTCGAATCTGCAGTCGATGACAAGAGTACTGCTGGCGAGTGCCAGTGTGCTCTGCCTGGCGATCTGTATCGTTACGTCGTCAGGAAGTTCATGCTCGAGTCTCTCGAGCCTGAGTTTCCTGAACCCCACCAGACGGTGTACGATGCCCCCAGAGGCAAGATCGGGGTTTATGCTGCATTCTTTGTTTATGGGAATCTTAGGTTCCCATTGACAAAGTTTGTTTACCGTGTCCTTGAGAGGCACGGTGTTCATTTGACCGAGTTGCACCCCATGGCGATCGCCAAGATTCGCCACTTCGAGTGGGTGTGCCGGATTTTGGGCGTTGAGCCCTATGTTGACCGCCTGATGACCTTCTATACTTGGAGGTGCATCCAGGGGTGGTACACATTGACAACCCGGATTAAGGGTTTAAAGATCTGCGCGACCGAGCGCAGTCTTCGCTCGTGGAAGCGTGAGTTCTTCTTCATATCCGCTCGCGCCATCCCCATTGCCATGAAATTCAAAAACGGGCAAGCACTTCCCAGCCTTCACGCCTCCAACTACCAGGAGGTGGAATGGTTTGCGAAGATATCTCGGGTCCAATCTCCGGTTTACCGGTTTGCGGAGTCCGGGATGGTGATGCTGGGGATGAGCCGGGTGTGGAAGGCTGCGGATGCGCATAAGATTCCAATCGTCCTCGAATACGGTTCGAACTCTGTTCCTTACGGTATGCTTTCTTTCTTTTTGTTGATTTAGAATTTCTTCTAACTTTTTTTCCTGTTTATTTCAGAGGGGAACGACTTGCAGTCGCTCCTGAACCCGCGGGAGGCTGACGGTCCCGCACGGATGGGTACTCGCGCTCTAGATGAGAACGAGTTGCCCATCCTAGAACAAACGGCGGATCGGTTTGTGGAGGTCTATCCGCAAGGCCATGAGATCCTTAGCGCCCGTCGGCCAGGTAAGGCGCTCTTCGACCCTCGACCCCTCAATGTTGAAACCTCTGCTGGAATTCCTCTAATCGTATGTTCTGATGAGGAATCCGCAGATGGTCCTCCGTTGGTGCGGAAGAAGAAGGCTGCCGGCTGTAAGGGGAAGGAGAAGGTGGCCTCCACAGCCGATCCAGCGCCTCGGTCTGACTCGGAGACCGAGAGGGAAGAGGTGGCGGGGAATCCCGGTGGTGACAAGATCACCATTCCGGAGGCTGTGACAACTGTCACCGAAGAGCCCAGGATGACGACGGTGACCGGCGTGAAGAGGCCGGCTCCATCGGGTTCATCCCCGCCCGTCCGTACTTTCAGGCTCAAGAAAACCCGTAAGTACAACTTTAGCTTTTATCTTCATAGTTTGATATTGTTTTAACACTTATCTTCTTTACGCAGGTGTGGATGTTGACGCATTCCAGGGTGGAGCGCAGAGGAGTACCTCTCCGCCAATGACGGTAGGCTTGGTCAGCCTACCTGAGGCGTCGACCCAGGCGCCTGCGCCTGCTTCCGCTGGCTCAGTTGCTCACTCCTTTGAGCCGACTGTTCCAGCTGAGATGACGTCACCGCCGGCTGTGAGTGCGATTTTTACAGCATCCTTCACCGAGCCGGCGGTTACTATTGCTTCTGATTCCGCGACGGCGACCGCGGCGGCTGCTACCATGCCCCCGCCATCGGCAACGACGGCCGATCCATCAGGTACGCATGGGGCTTCTCGCAAATCTCTGCCACCTTCCCATCTGCCTGACCTCTTGGATGGATTTCCGTTGGGTTCAGGTGATGGGTTCGGCGGCTATCGGCCTGTAATTGACCCTACAGGTGCGTAGGGTTCTTTTGGCCCATTTTTTATATATATATTTTCTTTATCATCTTTTCCTAACTGCTTTGTTTTTTTGCAGTGTCGGATTCCAATGAAGTGTATGTTCCACGATGGAACATTCGCCGAGGAACAACCCTTCGTACCCCTGTGGAGTGCGTGGACTGGGCTCGTCACGCTGCTCCCAGTGGTGCGTTGGGGGAAGCCATGGCTAGCTACCAGGAGGGTAGGCTAACCAATGAGCTTCGGGTTCTCCTGGCCCGGATGCAGCCGCGTGTCGAGCTGCTTTGTCGTGAAAACGACAAGTTAAAAGCAGCTCGCCTTAAAGAAGTGGCTCAGGCGCGGGCTGTCCGGGAGGAGAACCAAAGGCTTTCCGCCGTAGCTGCGGAAAAGGAGAAGGCCTTCAAGGCCCTCGAGGTTGAAGTTCAGGCACGACTCGAGGCCCGTTCCAAGGCTGCCCAAGCTGTTAATGAACAGCTTCGGCTGGCCAAGGAAACTGCGAGGAACGCAACCGAGAGGGCCACCAAGGCTGAAGCTGTTGCTGAGCCTCTACGCGTGGAGAATGAAGAACTTAAAGCCAAATTAGAGGCTCTCCAGCAGGCTCATGATGCCTTGGCGATGGAAGACGCCAAAAATCTCCAGGAGATCTTGGACCAGAGGGGGGTGCTTGACCATACTGAGCGGAAGCTAAAGGGCGTCGAAGAGGCTGCGGCTAAAGAAGTGTTGCTTGCCAACCTCAACAAGAGTGAAGCCGAACGCGCCCGTAACGATGCTCAAGCTGCCCTCCAAGAAGCTCTGGTTGCCAAGGAATGGCTTCTTCGAGAAGCGTTGTCTCAGGTAATCTTTTCTTGTCTTTACGCTTTTCTTTGTAAATAGAAAAGGTTTGACACTTGTATATTTTCTTGTAGGTTGTGCATCGGGTCTTTGCTGAGACCTCTTACGATGATGCTATGAGCGCAGCCCTCAACGCTTCTCACGAGGATGGGGAAAAGGTCGGCTTCCTGCTTGGTCTAGGGTTCGTTGAGAAAGGCATCCCGCCTTCCAACTTCCCTTTGTACAATGTTGATACTGAAGCTGTTTACAACCAAGCCGTGAATCAATACGCCGCCTTCCCGCATCCGGTGGTGGAGAAGGTGAATGAAGTTGCTGCTGCTGATGATGGGCTAGCTATCCTTAAGGCTTTCCTTGAACTGCCACGCTCTACAGACGGTGCTGGTCCAAGTGGAAGTGGCCCTGAAGCCTGATCTTGAAGATCCCTTCCCACTGCTAGGATAGATTTATCTTGTACAGATTTATTTTTTTGTAGGCGGGTAGCTACCCGGCCATTCTTGTAATGAATATTTATGAAATATAAATTTTTGTGCGGGTAATACCGCTACTTTCGTTGGGTTCCTTGCTTTGTGAACGTTGTATGACTTGCATACTTTAGTTTAAATTAGCAATTTTCCAAGTGTTTAGAATAAGTTAACCTTTGAACGTGGTAGATAGGCGTGAAGTTTTGCTTCCTCTTTCGTGATTGTGCGGGTAGGACCGTCACTTGCACTTAGTAGGATGGCTAAACTTTACCATCTGACCTGCGTGTAGGTCTTCCTCATCTTTTTGTTAGAAATTCTGTTTTGAACCGTTCGACGCGCGGTTGTCAATAGGTTAGTGTTCAGTTCCCTTTTTCATGATTCATGCGGATAGACCGGCACTTTCATTTAATGGGATAACTGAACTTTTCCCCTTCAACTGACCTGCGTGAAGGTTTGTCGTTTTTTGGGTTTATGCGGGTTTTGCCGCCTTCCCCACGCAACGACTTCACGTAATTATGCGGTGAAAACCGGCATATTCGTGTTGAATAAATTAACCGTTCGACGCGCGGTTGTCAGTAGGTTAGTGTTCAGTTCCCTTTTTCATGATTCATGCGGATAGACCGGCACTTTCATTTAATGGGATAACTGAACTTTTCCCCTTCAACTGACCTGCGTGAAGGTTTGTCGTTTTTTGGGTTTATGCGGGTTTTGCCGCCTTCCCCACGCAACGACTTCACGTAATTATGCGGTGAAAACCGGCATATTTGTGTTGATATTTCATAAAAATGTAAAATCATCAGCGTCAATGTTTTAAGGAGAATCGTTTCCATTAGAAGTGGCTCTTGGCCTTTTCTTTACAAATTTGGAATTGATTTACATGCAAACTGTGTAAATGAGCTCCCTTCCATGTTGTTGGGATGGGAGTGCCATCGAGCCGATACGCACCTGGTTCGGGATCTCGTTCTTTACGCAGCATGTAGTCCACATTGAAGCTGGAATTTTCTTCGTGTTTTCCCCAGCTGGGGTTCTACACGCATCAGCCTGCTCAGCGTTCATTGCGCCACGAGGTGCGCGAGCGTTCCATCTCTGACGAATGCTTCGACCATGTCCTTTACGTCTATGCATTCTTCAGTGTTGTGGCCTTTTGTCCTGTGAAAGTCACAGTATTTGCTCCGATCAGCATTGTGACGATGTCTGATTATTTGAGGCTTTGGCCATGGGAGCTCCTCGGTGGCGAATATCTCGGTGACGCTTTTGGTGAGCGGCGTCCATCTGGAGTTCTTGTTGGATTGTACGTTATCCCTTCCGCCTAACCGATTTTGCAAGCCGGATGAGGTGTCAAAGTTGACCCTTGACTGCCAAATGCCTAGCTTTCGCTTTTTGTTTAATCGGGCGGTAAGGACGTTGTCTTCCCTTGTTTTCTGGGTATAGAGGTTTGTGTTCTGGGGGAGATCTCTACCCAGTTGCTTCTCCGTTTCCGCAAAGCGTTTTGCTGCTGTCATGATGGCATCCCATGTGGATGGCATGCCATCTTTACCCGTTAAGGTGCGGATGAGCTCTGGGTCGTTCGCGCCCTGAATAAAGGCAGCGCGAACAAGATCTTCGCTAATGTTACCCAGACTTAGCTTCTTCGAATTGAAGCGAGTTATGAAGTCTAGCAAAGATTCATCTTTTTCTCGAATGCACTTGAGGATTGTCCATTGCTCCTCGGTATACTTTCTTTGCTGGCTGAAGTGTTGGCTAAACTTCTGTTGGAAGTCTGCCTAGTCGTAGATGTGGTTGACCGGTAGACGATCGAACCACGCTCTAGCAGCCCCGACCAGTGTCATTTGGAACATGTAACACCATGTAGGTTCCGTCCAACTACTGACGGTTGCCCCCGCTATGAATCTGTTCAAATGGTCATCCGGGTCGGATATACCATCATATGTGCCTATGCTGGACATTTGTTTGGCACTTTTTGGGGCAATTGCTTCCGCAATGTCCCTTGCAAATTTGGACGTTCCCGCATTTGCAACGTTCGGTCTGAATGTTTTGGAGAAGTCTCGTGGACTTCCCCCTGTGCTTTTTGGTTTGAAGGCTTGTCCAAAATGCCTTCTCGGTTGGGAGTCCGTTTCCTTACGCTTCCCTTTTGCCCTATGGCGAGGGTTCGCGTCGGAGTCGGACTCCTCCGAGTCATCGTCCCAATATCCTTCGAATTCGTCAGCCTGTTGGACGGAACGCAAGCGTTCGTCCAACTCAGCTTGGAATTCCTTTTGACGTGCCTCCGCCCATGCCTTAACCTCATCGAGTTTTTGGCGGGGGAGTCTTGTTCGTTTCTCTAACTGGGTATCGGTGAATCCCAGTGAGCGATTATTTACTGCACTTGCCCCAGCTTGGGTAACTGGGGTAGTGTTCGTAAAATTTACTTCACTTGCCCCGGCTTGGGTAGCCGGGGTAGTGTTTGTAAAAACTGTGTTGCCGGTATTCCCCCCAGTAGCTGGGGTTGTGGTTACCGGAGTTTCTTTAACCATCTTAGAAGTTTGAAAAACTGGAGAAAAATGGAGTTCTAGCTTTATGCACGGATGGCGCCAATGAAGAAACACTAAGTGAACCCACGAGCAGATTACTGGTAACCTGGGGGTTAGATAGATGTTTCCCACGAGGGGTTAGACCCTGAGAAGATGGTTCTTCTGATAACCTGCAAAACAGACACCGTGAGCTTGTCACTGAGAAGGGGGGGTTCCTCCTTGTGACCACCCTCCGGCGTGAGAATCAGACTAGATTGCTCTTTAAATATAAGTGTATATTAAGAGATTGCTAGAGCAGATATCAGGTATAATATGATGATACAAGATAAGATATGATGGTCATACCATTTGGGGTATTTATAGCCGAAGGTAGGTTTCCAAGGAGGTGTGGCCGGCTGCAACAGTGTTCCTGTTCCACCAACAGTGGCCTACGCACGTGCCCTGCTGGTAGTTGGTGGGTAGGCAGCGGCTGATAGTGACCAGGCCTGCTGTGTACTATTCCTTTTCCACCAACTGGCGGCTACGCACGTGGTATGGCAGTAGTTGGTGAGTAGGCAGCGGCTAATAGTGACACAGTACAGGAGCATGCTGCTCGCCATACTGTGGTCAATAAGCTGTCGTATCTTTAGTCAGATCTTTTTCCCATACCTCGTCAGGTACAGTACAGAAGATCTTCCTGTATCGTACGGACTGGCGGGAGTATTCCCCCTCCCGCCCTTGTGCGGGATTGTTCCCGGCTTTGCTCATTCCTTCAGGTGACACTGAGTGATTGAGAGCTAAGTGCCTTGTGCGTGTAGCCTTGCTGCGCGGGTGGCCTTCCCTGATGGCTTGTATCCGAGGCTGAGGGGACAGGCGGAGTCCTTCACCATTGGGAGGCATTTCCTGCGGGAACAGCTTGCGTACTGCGCGTAAGGACGTCACGTCTCTGAGCATGGTTGGTCCTGCGGATCCAGTTGGTTTCTGCGCAGACGTTCCTCTTCAAGGTGAGTCTTGCGGGTCCAACTGGGCTCTACTGGGACCTACCTCTTCAGTAGGAGATATTTGATGGTCATTGATGATGTATGGGACATAGATGCATGGGATAACCTCAGATTATTTCTACCACATGACAACACGGGAAGTCGAGTTATGCTCACTAGTCGCCTCACTGAAGTTGCTAAGCATGCAAAGTCAGGTGGATTCGTTCATCACTTGGGATCTTTAAACCAAGAAAGAAGCTGGGAGCTGTTGTGTCAGAAGGTTTTCCGTGGGATTGAGTGCCCTGAATGGTTAACTAAACCAGGCATGCAAATAGCATAGAATTGTAAAGGATTACCACTTGCGGTGGTTGCCATTGCAGGAGTTTTAGCAAAAAAAGCATGGAATGAAAAGTTTTGGGCGGAAATTGCTTACAAGACAGGTTCATACATTGCTGGTGAGGGGAATGGTTGTCTTGAAATGTTAGGTTTAAGTTACAGACATCTTCCTCTTTACTTGAGAGAGTGCTTTCTTTATCTTGGTGGCTTCCCAGAAGACTACGAGTTTGAAGTAAAATGGTTGATGTGGTTATGGGCGGCTGAGGGGTTTATTAAAGAAGATGGCAATAGAAGCTTGGAGGATATTGCAGAGGGTTATCTGATGGATCTAATTGACAGAAATCTTGTAATTGTACACAGCAGGAAGTCAAATGGAGGTGTCAAAGCTTGTAAAATGCATGATCTTATTAGGGAGCTATGCCTGAAAAAAGTCAGGGAAGAGAGATTCGTAATTCAAATAGATGGGCTAATATTGCCCTCAAATGTTATCACACCACCCTATAAGCCGATCCGTAAGTTCATTAATACCGACGACCCAGGATCAAGTCATCCTTCCACTCAAAACCTTCGATCGCTTTTATTTGTCAGGCATTCCAGATACCTGAGTGATGGCATAGAAAAGTATTTTGGCTCCTTTGTGCTACTTAGGGTGTTAGATCTACAAAGGGTTGAAATAACTTTTCCCGACAACATGGAATTGCTAGTTCATTTGCGGTATCTTGCAATGTCGATATGTTTAGAAGATTTTCCATCATCAATTTGCAAATTATGGAACCTTCAAACTCTCATTTATAAATCAGCACATACTCTTTTCTGCGAATCACGTGACACCAGTGTTGTTTTACCAAGTAACATATCAGATCTGGTAAACTTGAGGCATTTGAAGAGCTTGAAGTGCCACTTTGATATGGGTTCCATTGAAAAACCAATGAATTTGCAAACTATTTCACGCGTGAGGTTGACAGATGAGGCATTTAGTTTTCAAAAGTATTTTCCATGCATTAGGAAGCTTTCATGCATTACTGAAAGCTATAAGCAAAATGACTTCATATCATCGACCCACCTTGAAAGGCTAAGTTTGCGGAGTTTTCCTGTGCATGGAAAGAATCAGATTGCACTCCCAGCAACATTGAAAGCACTTACGCTACGAAGTTGTTGCTTACCTTGGAGTGATATGTCAATCATTCAATCGTTGCCTAATCTCCAAGTTCTAAAACTGCACTCTGATGCCTTTGTGGGAAGCTGTTGGAACACAGATGGTCAAGAGTTCCCACAGTTAAAATTCTTGAGACTTGACGAGTTAAATATCAAACAGTGGGAGGTCTATAGTCCAAGCTTCCCGTGTCTTAAACAATTAGAAATTAACAGGTGCCTCCAACTTGAAGAGATCCCCCTTGAAATTGTTGACATACCAACACTTGAGCTTGTTAAAATCAGGAAATGTGCCTACTCAATTGATGAATCTGTTAGAAGAATTCGACAAGAGCAACAAGATATGGGAAACTATGGCCTAAAGATTGTAGTCGTTTGGTATTGGTTGTGAAGTTAGTCTGGCTGTGGCTGCTAATTTTGGTCTCGTTTTGTACAGTTAGTCTGAAAACGTTTAGTGTAATATTTAATGCTTCCTTTTTACATTGTAGTATCGAAATCAGGTCAAGAATTATTGTACATTCTAGATTTACTAAAACCCAAATTTTATTGGAACTTGTTGGCAACAAATCATTACTGACCGAGATAAATGTTGAATTATAATTTTCTGATGTAATCTAGCTGTAACTAGTTAACTGCAATAGTACTCTTAATAAATGGTGAGTTTATACTTTTCTCTATCTCTATCTCTACTATATATAAAGCATGAGTCAGGGTACTTAACTTGTTGCTTATTGTACAACATGCTATGCATATATTTAAGAAATTTTAAGGGCAATGTTGTCTTTATAGCACATAATGACAGTTAATTTAGTTTATTCCATAATAGTTTCAATTTTAGTCCTCTAACTATAATAAAATCTTGTTAATTTATAGAATACTTACACATCTACCCCTTATTTAAAACAAACTACCTCCATGACTTTTAAACGTTCATAACTTTTTCATACGTTAATATTCTTTTAAGAAAATTATTCTATAAAAACGAACATTTTATTCTCTTTAATTTGAGTATGATATTGCTAGAGTTTATTAATTTAAAAAAAATTAACATTTACGTGATTACCGGTTTGTAACGATAATGGGTCAGGTTAGGCGGTTCGAATCATGGGTCAAAATGAATTAGAGTCGGAACATGTCAATACAAAAGTTGGTTAATTTGGTTCGGGTCGGGATGAGTTTAGGTTGAAAGGGGTCATGTAAAAAGGGTATCGGGTCGAAACGGGTTTCGAATTAAAACGGTGTCTGGTCCAGATGGGTTTCGGGTTAAAACGGGTTGGTTTGAAAATCGATTTATTTGAAATTGTTGTACATTTTAGGCATCAGTTCCGTGATGACATTGTTTACACGTACCATACCCGATAAACACATGTCCAACACCACATAACGAGCATAACCCAACCTTGGTAAGCGCCCAACACCACGTAACGCACAAGTAATCAACGTGAGTTACACACATGATGTCGGTTAAGCATTTTAATGCATGTAACATGCATTCAGGTGCCGGTTATGTGTGTTCAACTGTCAGTTACACACGTACTGGCTTTGCACGAGTTACGTGCCCAATTTCGAGTTACGAACGCACCGTCATCGGGTTTGCGCACGTACTCCGCTGCATAGCGCGGACACCTGACTAGTAGTTGTTTCATCATATTCGGATAGGGGAATATCGGTTATTCCTATTTAGCCCAAGATTTTCGGTTCTGATTATAGGTGTAGAAAATCTTAATAGGGTATACTTATTATGGCATGAGTCACGTGCAGAGGACGCTGGAGGCTTGCATGGTCATGCAACTTAACCTGCAACGGTGTGTCAAACAGCAACCTAAGGATGTAATTACTACTCCGCCATTCGGGTAATCGAAACTAGAATATAATGTAAGTTTCTAAAATGCAGGTATTGCTGGATGAAAACGGTGTCACCGATGGACATCTTGTAGGTCTGTTTATCCTGTATGTTTGATAACAGTGCAAATGGGGTGGTAGATGAAAGCACTGTTAATCTTATGTTGTGAGATATACAGGTCTGTTTTGTTAACAGTAATCCCAAAGCTTACTTTTTCTTTTTTACCAAAATGCAAAGTGTCTGATCATCACTCCTACCCATTTTATAGACGATTTGTTTTTTTTTTTAAACATTATTAATTATGTTTGCCACATGATGGAGTTCATCTGATTCCAACTGAGTACCTATTCAAAAATAAGTACCCGTATCTCCTATTTCGACCATTTTGACCCGTTTAAAACTAAAACTTGCATAGTCTCTTAGATTACAATCAATCTCAAGTTCAATACTACAAAACCGCATTCAAATATATGAATTTGGTCTGTTAGAAACTGATTATTGGTGTATCTGATAACACCACCAGTGTCTGCGTGTATTGATGAAATATATACGCATATTCATTCTTTATAATTTAAGGTGTATGCGAACGATACCCATGAGAAACAGGATCGCGTAATATAAGGCAAGTAGAGAAGTACAAGAAGAATAAACTCGAGACAACGGTAAAAGTTTGAAGTGTCAAAACCAGTGCAAACTAAGTATTAATATGAACTAAAGGAGAAATTAATAAAGTATAAGAAAATTGTTTCAATGACATGTATGAAAAATAAATTTATGCCTTAAAAAATTGCAAAATAAATATTTATAAATTTCAAACTTCCTAAAAAAAATCGTTTTCTTCATTACATGTCTTGTAATATCTTAAATTAATCATTTATGAAAGAACAATAATTGAGTTATTTGTGCATATAAACTCTATTATCAGAAACACTTAGAAGCAAAAACAACTAGCAATAATGAAATTAACTATCCACAGTCTACTCATAATGAAAAGATTCAAATCAGAAACATTTTTTCAAACAAACATGCAAATCTAAAACAGTTTTTTTTTTTTTGTTACGAACGCTTGTTCGCGATGAAATCAACGAGTCTCGCGCATACATTTGGAGAAAACACACCTTCCGCCACCAACGGCTTCATAAACCCCTCAATTTCTTCATTTTTCTGCAACATTATCCTTTCTTTCCAAATACTCCAACACGATCGCTAACTTATCCTTAACGGGCTCCTCAAAAGGCAAAAGCCGACAACTCAACACCGCATTCTTCAACGCGTCGACACCTTTTAAGACTTGCCCATCCTCAACATACCCGATCATTAAACCATACCATGTACGAAAAGTAGGAGTACCCCCTTTCTCAACACCCGATTTCAAAACCGCTTCAGCCTTCCCTAATTCACCATTTTTAACATAAACATCAATCAAATCATCAGCTACCCGAAAATCATAAAACAAACTCGTCATTTCCCATTCTTTAAAAACCCTCTCGGCCCCTTCCACGTCATCAAATTTCAACAACGCGCTAATCATGCTCCTATAATTAACATTATACACCTTAGCTTTCTTTAAAATGTTCCAAATTCTTTCCATTTCATCTTTCTTTCCTAACTTTGCATACGTCCTAAGCACGGTATTGAGTATTTTGTACCGACCCTTTTTGGTCATCGCCATTTTTTCAACCTTCTTTAATAATTCCAAACTTTTCTCACCCAACCCGGCTTTCAGAAACGCGTTTGCAGCGATAAGATACGTCTCACAATCCATACCGACGCGGGGATCTGCTTCCATGACCTCCATGATCTTGTTTAACCCTTCGACGTTACCAGTCTCCGCATAAGCCCTTAACCGAGGAGTGAATGAGTATTTATCTGGATAAAGACCGGCCTTTTCCATTTCTTTAATTAAACCATCCATTTTCTCCCAATTTCCTACATTGTAATAAAGTTTCAACAAGATGTTGAAGGGAAAAGGTGTCATTACACGGCCCGTCTCACGTAACTTCTGGAACACGGCCTCTGCTTTATCTTCTAACTTTTCAATAGAGTAGATGTTAAGAAGGCATACATCAACAATAAATCCTTTGAATACTTATGAAATGTTATTGTAGAATTCTTCAGCTTTCTGTAAACCATGAACTTTGTAAATTAAATGCAGCCGCTCCCTAATATCGCCCTTTGTCGGGGGCATGTATCGTTTATCAGTCATCCATTCTGATATCTGTGAGAAAAAATATAACACATTTTAGGATTGTAGCAGAGAAAAACAGGTCAACTCTTTTATAAGTTTTTGACAACGGGCCAAACGATTAAGATATAAGAAAAGAGCTAACCAGGTAGCGCCCTAGCAGGTTGAATAAATGTTTAAAAGCTCAAAATTTAATACATTTATGACATTTAAAAGGATGAAAACAAAAACTTTGTGGGCCGACCCAACCATTCTCGGATTTTTTAAAACGATCTGTTTCGACCCAAAGCTATTTTTTGGTCATAAACCGTTTTGACCAGAACCTAATTTGGTTGGAACCCGTTTAGACCCAAACCAAACCGGACCTGTTTTAGATTGGCTCGTTCTGAACTGAACCTGGTCTAACCCATGACCAGGCCCGCCCGTAATGTCAGGCCTACTCAAAACATGAGTTGACCCGTTACCCAACCCGCCTTTTGCCACCTGTACAGAACGCTCACTGCATCAGCAGCAACCGGTCTATTACAGTTTGGAATTCCAGGCTTTACTGTAAGGTCAAATGGTCAACCTGTACCAAACCGTCACATTCTCGATAAAGGTCGTTTTAACTTTTAACCCGAACCCATTTCCATCCCAACCTATTTTGACACAAACAAAAATGTCACCTTTTTAAAACGGCCCGTTTTGACCAAAACTTATGTTCACTCAAAACCCTTTTTGACCCGAACCCAGTTTAGGCCCGAACTTGTTTTGACGAAAGCAAAAGTGGAACCTTTTTTAACCGTTTTGACCCAAACTCATTTTCACTCAAACCCATTTTGACCCAACCCCCAGCCCAGCCCAAGCCAAGTCGACCCGACCCGACCGTACATCCAAATAACTTAACCCTTTTCAAGAATTGTTTGGTGAATTCATATGGATAAAAGCAAACCTTTTTAGAGGCTTCAAAATCCTAAAATCCGTGTTACATGTTAGGGTACATGGGCATAATTAGAAGCAATAATACACAACTCAAAATATACAAAACATGCAAACCACAAGAAAAGACTCAATTTTTATCCTAATTCTTTAAACACAAAATTAGCATTAAGAACCTGAAGGGCATGCTTGAATCTTTTGAACTTGATCAAAGACTTAATGATTTTATCAAGAGAATCTTTATCAACTGTCTTCCCTTCAGTGACCCAGTGATCAAGAACTGGTACAACTGAAAGATCAGGATCACCCACTGGTGAGATTCTTCTGTAAAGTGATGATGAATCATGTGAGGGTAATTTTGTTGAAAATGAGGTGCAGAACCTCTTTAAGGCATTTCCACAAACACCTGGTGTGCGTAATCTTAATAATCTACAAAAAAGATTCATCTTTTACCAACAAATTTAGTGTAGCTGAGTAGGGTTTAACATTTGGGGTTTATCAGAACCGAATTGTCCTGGTAAATATATATTTTTTGATTTTTTTTTCTTGGTAACACAATCTATTAAGCGGGCGGTACGGTGAGAACCAATGATTAACTAAAATTAATTTGGGATAATTAATTAACCTTTTAGAATCGTGACTTTTTTGTGTATTATGTCATCGCACTCTCTAATTTGTCGTTCCCCTAGGACACTATACCGCCGCTTGTCACTTGATAGTACAAGAGGAGAGTTATTTGGCGTAACACACGGTTGGACTAAAGTCCAGGTGGGCTCGGGATTTGAACTGAAAACCTCGCAAGACCTAGCTCAAATTTTTCATTATTAATATCCACCCAAAGTGTCACAAGTAGGAATCAAACTTGGGTCTCCATCGAAGAACCCAAGCCTCCAACCACTAGGCCACAATTTAATCAATCATTAATCGGGATTAGTTGATGGATTTTTACAACCTTGAAATCTACTAATGAATTTTTAGTATTTATTTTTTCTATTATTTATCCTGAGTAATAAAACTATAATTATGCATGACACATAGCCTATAAGTATTGTGTTAGGTAATTGACTGAGATTTTACAATCAGATACAAGATTACAATTATCGGATAAATTTGTTCAAAAAGGTAGTGATTCACTCGGAAACTAATTCACTCATAAATTGGCTCATCTGCAAACGAGCTAAGTTGAGCCAACTATGTTTGAACTCGGCTCGAGCCCGAGCGAAGGTTGGCTCGGCTCATGCCTCATTCGTTAACTGACTCATTGGCTCTTTGAATTTAGCGCTGAAATTTATACATCTTTGTAATCGAAAGACAACATTTTTTTATGAAAAAGATATTACAAACTCTCCATGACTTGTTTGAAAGTAATACGTAAGTTATAATCCGATATAACAAATTATGAATATGTAGCTCATAAATTTTGCATTATGTCCTTACATGTATGTTACAAAATAGAATTTCGTTTATATATATATATATATATATATATATATATATATCAAATAGGTGTAAAATATATTTAAAAAGTTAAAACGGGTCGGCTCAACTGGCAACGAGCTAGATCAAGCTTTTAACAAATTAAGCTCGTAAAGATAAAGGAGACCATCCTGAACCCACTCCAACTTGTCTCGTTTACAACCCTATCTATACTATATATAATATACCAAATAAGGGCAAATTAAAACACCCATTTTTAAGTAATTTACAACACCTAAAGCATGAGGTACATGTATTAGTAAGGGTAAACATGTCTTTTAAACACAATTCATCCAACTTACAAGTTTGGTCCCTCATATTTAATCATATTATGTTTTTATAACTTGTAAACTAACTTCCCACCCATGATTTTTAAACGACTATAGCCTCTTCATACGTTAATATTTTTATAAACAAATTGCACCATAAAAACGAGCATTTTATTCTCTTTAATTTGGATATGATATTGTTGTAATTTTTTTTTTCATTTTAAATAAATTAATATGTTACGTAGGAGTGTTCAGTGTCGGTTTTGATGGTTTTTAAGTTAAACTTGTGAGTCCAACCGTTAATACTGATTTTTTGTCGTCCAAAACCAAACTCAACCATTGAAAGTTGAAACCGAATCGTTACTAACGGTCTGGTTCCAGTTTGGTTTCACAGTTTAAACTTTAATAATAAATTTAGTTTAAAATAATTAGTAATTTAAATGTACCATCAATTTTAACTAAAAACCAACATAATATGATACTTGATAGGGGTGAGCAAGATAAGGGTAAGACCTTTGAAACCCGGTTACCCGACTCTTAAAACCTTAATTAGACCCGAAAAAATATTATGGGTCGGGTAAAGGGTATTTAAATTTCACCTTAAAGGGTAAAATGGTTTCAAGGGTCCGACCCTTTTTCAAACCCTTGACCCGTTTACTCGATAGATATACATCAGATTCACGATTAATCCGAAATTTATAAGAGGTTTGTATTTCATATATGATTTATCAAAAATTTCCCAACTACTAAGAAAACTAAAAATAAAAGACCATACTAATGAATGGAAACATATATAAAGAAATCACTGAATGGTTCTCTACAAGTAATTCGGGAATGTGAATATTGTTTGCATTAGTTCAAATGATTTATAAACTTTCGAAGTTAGAAGTTACATTGTTATTAAATGAAAGTATAATTGTTCTAGGATTCATAAATTAAAGTCATTTATGAGATATGCAACTAGTAATACAGAAAATGAGATGTGATTACTGTCTTAAAGGGTAAAGGGTTGGACCCTTGAAACCCTTATTTATACCCGACCCTTTTATTGGTTAGAGGGTAGGGTCTCGGGTCCACGTTTCTTCCTAAAAGGGTAAAGGGTCCGGGTAAGGTATTAGGTAAAAGGGTCGGGTCTTACCCTTTGAACAGTCTTGAGATGATCATAAATAAAAAATGATAGTTTTAGCCACATAAATAGTAAATATTAATGGAAAATCTAGGACGTGAAATAATAACAACAAAGATTACAAAAGAAACATATTGTAATTAGGTTAATTTACAATCTTTTCTGGTTTCATATGGTCGGTTGTCGATATAGACCGCGAACCAACCGTTCACTACGTTTTGAAAATTTTGAAGCCGACCAACAAACCGAAAGTAAAAAAGAAAAAGAAAAAGAAAAACAAAGTCAAACCAATGACCGATTTAAACGATTTCAAGGTTTTAACCGAACCATAAACACTTATATTTGTACGTGATTAACATGTTCAAACACCCGCTGCATCGCACGAGCACTCGTCTAGTTATATTTGATACACGGTACACACCCCAAAATCCCAAAAAAAATTAATCTCAATTCTCGTCGGCCCGATTAAAGTCTAGGCTTAGTGAAAGCCCAAAACTTTGAACATAAACTTTACCAAATACTAATATACTACAATAAAAAGAAAAAAATTACAATTATTTACTACATTTGCAAAACCCGAAATACATAAGTTCTTTAAGGCATTTCTACAAGGAAAATTGGCCGAAAAAAGTCACATTTTTCGCCGAAAACTCAATCTTTTCGACCAAAACCTTAGATCGGACCTTTATAAACATTTTTCTAGCAAAAACCTTATTTGTTGAGGTTGCAGAAACCCTAGAATCACTGTTTGAGTCAATTGGTGGTGCTCAAATGATGTTGCAATTGGTTGGTTGTGAGTCAGTTGGTGGTGGTTGTGTTCAGGTAGTGGCGTACGCAGAAAATTATTTTATGGGGGGCGGATTTTTTTCCATAGTCGGTTGCTTATCGCATAATGGCAAGCCAATTTCGAGTCGGGTCGGGTCACGTAATTAAAATAATAAAGCTAAATTAAATTTCAAATATATAACAAAACTATATCAACCGTCGTTAGATATCAATAACAAAAATACAATATGCGTACATTGCTCTCAAGAAGTATATACAAATAATTCTATAAACTATTATTTAACAAATACACACCAACACATGTAACTTAAATATTAATTTGTTTAAACTGTCTTAGTTTTTTTTAAAATATACCTTTTCGTATGAAATAATAAAATTGAATAAAAAATTTGTAACATTTAACTTTATAAACTACAAAAGTTATATTAAATAAAGCTACAAATTAATTCAGTAAGATACAACTAAAGATAAAAAAATATTGAATTAAATTTACATATGAATATATAAATAAATCAAAAGTTAAAGAGAACCATAAATTTTAAATCTTACCATCTTAATGGTTGTAAAGTGTAAACTATAAAAACTAGAGGACCTTAATGTGTTTTTCAAATATTTAGTAACAGGATTCAAAAAGTACACTTTTTCTCTTTCACTTCTTCCTCATGTTCACCAAACATAAGTTGCAGACACTTGTTGTAAGCATTAACCGGGTGAAAAAAATTCTAAAATATATATTTTTGCCTTCTCTTTTCACCCAGATCCTCTAGTAGTCCCGTTTATGAAGGGCGGTGTCAAAATTTCATCCGGGGGGGGGGGGTAGTGTTAATAAATCGCATATATATACTTAAAGAAGATAAAGTTTTAAGGTGGGTGGCCGCCCCTCTTCTCCACATACTAGGTCCGCCCCTATGTTTAGGTTATGTTTTCCAACCGAAAAATGTGAGTTTTTCTACCAAAAAAATCTTTTTGACGGCCTGCAACTAACGACGTTAGTGTTCTGTTAGTCATAAACCGTTGTAAACATATACATCTTCAGTTGAGACTATCACCAACCAAGTGTAAAATTAAATTGGTTATTTGCAAATAAAACATAGTTATAGTTATTATTTAAAAGTTAAAACCAATATTTCATTTCTACAAACACCTGGTATGCGTCATATTAATCTTCAAATATTCATGTTTTACCAACAAATTCAAATTGGGCTTCCTTATAAAACTTCCATTAGCCCATTAACGAAAAGCCCAATAAACGTTTACCGCACAAAGTACAATTACACACTGCATCTGCAAAACCCTAAAACCCTACTGAAGCAATCAATCAATCAATCAATCAAATCCAATCAACCCCAAATTGAACGAACGAAATCATGATGCTTTCAATGGCGGGTCGATTGAGAAGCCTGCAAAACGCAGAAACCCAAATGAGATTATTTGCCACGGGTCAAAAATGAAAGTAATAAGGTGACATTGTACTCGAGAATCAGTCCGCTTGGAGACCCGAGTATAGCGATGACACCGGAGCTAAACGATTGGATTGAATCCGGAAAGAAGGTGAGGTCATCGGAGGTTAAGCAGATTATTCATGATCTTCGTAAACTCAGACGCTTTCATCATGCTTTAGAGGTTTGTTAATTGTCACCATATTCTGTTATTATTGTTGTTGCTTTTATATGGTTTAATACTTTGAATGAATTAGTTACATTTGTTAAGTTTTATAAAAGTATTTCGGGTTAAGTTGTGTGCACAGTTCGGTTTGGGTTAAAACCAAAACAAACACGAAAACTCTGGTTTTTGAATTTTCGGTTACGGTATGGTTTTTTCATTTGAGCTTGAAACTTTTGGGTTGAAAAAGTTGGTTAGAATAATGAATTTGGGTGTGCATTGTTTTGTTAATTAGTAATTAACTGATTGTTATGCATTTCGGTTTAGAATATGTGAGTTTTGGGTTAAAACCGAACCAAAAACCGAAACCTTGGTTTTTAATAATTTGTTGAAAACTCTTTTGTTTTTGGTTTTGGTTTGGTTTTGTCATGAGCTTGAAATTTTTGGGTCGAAAAAGTTGCTCAAAATAATGAATTTGGATGTGAGTTATTTTGTTAATTGGTAACTAATTGATTGTTATACATTTCGGTTAGAATATGTGAGTTACATGTAAAACCGGTTTGGTTTTTTCAGTTTTTATTACATCCATACAGCCAGTGAACACTTGGTTCATGTGCCTAATACGATTTTCGGGTTTGTGTGGGGTCTGACCAATCAACACGGCCAGTTTTAACAGTCCTAGCCCTGACTATGCATACTCGCATAGTATCTACATTTTTCATATAGTAATTGTCATATGCATCAGGTTGTAAATGAGACAAGCCTAACTCAAGCTCGGCTTAGCACAGGCTCGTTTGTTATTTGTTAATTTATTTATATACACTTATAATTAATTTTACTTGTATTTATAATGATATTTTTTATAAAATAACATAAAATATACCATTTAGTTTTTTCTATTGTAATTTCATATACAATGTTTATTATTATGTAAAAAGATATTTAATATATTAAAAAATTAAACAAAATTTATATAAACAGTAGGTTCGCGAGCCTATTTTAGCTTGATAAGTGAAGCTTGGACTCATTTATTAAACGAGCTTATATTCAGCCTATGCTCTTTTACACCCCAACTTATAATATTATAATATTATACCATGCTGCAGGTTTCAGAGTGGATGAACACGAAAGGCTTATGTGCATTCACACCGACCGATCACGCGGTTCAGTTAGACCTGATCGGTAAAGTCAAAGGGTTCCTCGAGGCTGAAAAATACTTCAACGGGCTAAGCGAGCAAGACAAAACTGGTAAGACATACGGGCCCTTCTCCACTGTTATGTCAGACAATGAGAAACCGAGAAAGCACTTTCACTTTTCCAAAAAATGAAAGAAAACTGTCTCGTTTCATCGCCCGTCACATATAATGACATCATGAGCCTTTATGTCCGTACCCATGAAGCTGATAAAGTTCACGACTTGCTAAACGAGATGAAAAAGAACGGAGTGTCTCCCGACAATTTAAGCTATAGAACGCTTATAAATGTGTACAGGGATGAAAAGGGTAAAATGGACATTTTCGCTCTCGAAAAAATATTAAAGGAAATGGAGGACGATTCGAATATCGTCATGGATTGGAACACGTATACGGTTGTTGCGAATTGTTATATAAAGGGTAATCTTTTAGACAAGGCGAGTAACGCGTTAAAGAAAGCTGAAAAACTGGCTGGGAAAGACGGGTTAGCGTATAACCATGTAATCTCGTTACACACGCGTTTAGGTAACAAAGATGACGTCATTAGAGTGTGGGGTCTACAAAAGAGCGCGTGTAAGAGACGGGTTAATCGAGATTATATCACGATAGCGACGTCGTTAGTGAGACTTAGTGAGTTTGAAGAAGCCGAGAAGGTGTTAACCGAGTGGAATTCATCGGGAAATGTTTATGATTTTCGGGTTCCGAGCACTGTTCTTAATATAAGGTTGGAGGGAGACTGGGAACTTAACTCGGATGTTGTCGACAAGTTGTTGGAGGGTGTCGGTGAAAAGGGGCGTGTGGACGACGTCGATGTGTTGCTTAAGGAGTCGAAGAAGTATATGAAGTTTGATAGGGAAATGTATCATAGTTTGATGAAAGGTTGCATTAGTGGTGGTAAAGAAGTAGGTAATGTTTTGAAACATATGAAAGATGATGGGATTGAAGAAGATGAAGAAACAAAGAAGATTCTTGGATTGAAGCAGAAGGTTTAACTGTTTAAGGATTCAGGAATGTGAAATGACAAGATTGCCCTCCACCCCGTTACCACACACCTCTCTTTTTCCTTGTAGTTTAGTAGGTGCAAAACAATTTTAATTTTTAATGTGATCTTCCAAGTCTTTGTTGCCAAATTTGCAAGTGTGTTATGTATGCTTATGCTTCACTCATATGTTGTATTGTGGTAGTGAGATGCGAGTACCTTAGACCGCATATCCTAAGTTCCAAAATAATATCCCGATCCCCATATCACAACTCGTAATTTATCTTATGTGATTAAGTCAGGATGTCGTTTGATTACTTTCAATAACACATCAATCGTTATGTATTCGGTTGTGTAAAACTTTGTTTGATGTTTTGCTTGTACATTTTATTCTAGAACAGTTATTTTACTAATCTCGTGAAAATAACGTTAACAGTGGCGGAGGGTTAATCAGGCATCATGTGGTGGCGTTGATAGCCGAAAGAAAAGGGCACATGCACCAATCAGCCAATGTCTCGATGATTGAGTGCTATGTGCCTTACTATTGGTAGGATATACTGAGTACGATGATGATGATGATTTTATTCTAGAACACTAAATTTGTTCATCAATATACATAAGGAAAAAAACATATTTAAAATTGTAATGGTAATGTAGTTAAAGTACTTTTATCTTAGAGAAAATGCAAAGCAGAATTTGTCAAATCACAAATGCACATTTTTCTAATATTGTTTTAGGTGGTTTCATATTGACATTTTCAATATTCTTTCCCACTGGCATCCTACCACCTCCATCATTGTGATATTGACAGTGAAGATTGTCTTTTAGTTTGTTGTTCATCAAATGTAAATAGTCACATTTCTTTCAGTTTGTTTGTCTAATCTTGCCTTATTCTTTATTTAATTGTGTATATTGATGCTTAGTCATTTACTTATTTATATTGGTTATTGAAAAAGTAGGCTACTAGCCATAATTTTAAGAGTTAAGAGGTTGCAAGTAAATCATGTTTTAAGGTATCAATTCAACTTCAACATTGACACTTATAATATTTGTAATGTTGATCAGTTTCTATAATCGATGATATAATGGAAACAAGGAAATATGTAATACCTGATAATCCAGTGATGTTTGAGATTGACATCTTCTTAATCTGATCGAGTTCCCCTTTAGGGTGTATGGTTAGGATGGAGATTAGGTGTTCTTGATGAACACGATTTGAGAGAGAGAGGTAGGGGATGATTCTTATGGTGTTATTATTCATCATTAGTTATTAACCTCTCTAATAAGCTCTCTATATATACACCCAAGGGAAACCCTATTAATGTTAGTAAGGGTAATTCCGTCCATCAAGGATTTACCAGTTATAAACATAAGGTTATTTAGGTCAATGATCAATAATAAGATAAATAATTATAAGGGCCATATATAAATATATATAAAAATATATTTATTCTAACATTCTCCCACTTGGCCTAGTAATTATTTATTATGAGCATTAGATTAGTCTGATCAGAGGTTAATACTCATTTTAGTTCTAAACCCAAATTGCAGCAGAGAAATACAGTCGTTGAATCAATATTCGACTCAGGACCCCCATTAATCATACTACAACTCAAATTTAAAACCTAACTTTAGGATCAAATTGACAAATAAGCCCTTACCGTTGATTTGTATAATTAGTGTCTATACGTCTTTAGGCATGCATGAACGTATTTAGAGACAAAACAAATTTTCAACGTATGAGGAAAAATTAATAATTAATCATTCATAGTACGATACGCAGTTGCGCTTGGTCATTGGTAAAACCCGTCTCTATTATTGGCCATTTAGGAGACTTATGGGTGACAGACCTTTAATTAGTGGATCCATAAGCATATCATGAATGCATTCGATACAAAAGTTTAGTTTCCTCTATTTGTTCTTAAGTCATAAGCGAACAATAATTTAGACTTGTATCGAATTCTAATGCAGCTCCGCTTGAACTGTTACTGTTCAAGAAATAAGGGTAGCTGACTTTATCACAATAAGTCTTCAATATTGGATTTATATGAAGTTAATAAATTATGAGTCAACTGATAAAGTTTTCCAACAACATTTAGTGACACGTTGCGTTATGATCAGCAACATATTATGTCATTATAACTTAGGTCGTTGTTATCAGTTAGTTAGGACTCCTTCATGAGATAGTAATGTCTACTGACATAAGGATATACCCAGAAGTTGACAAAGTTAGAATATTAGTAGTCAACCGTTTTTTAGTTCTCACTTCTTCTTCTTTAAATTATTGTGTCTCGTTTCTTAGAGATATTGTGATATTTTATCAGATGCTTCACAATAGAAATAATTAGTCGAGTGTTTAGCAATGTGACCAATATCTAAACGAGTATAGATTTGAACCTTCTTAAGGCATCTAATTAATGATGCATAAGGAAATAATCTCATTTATCCTATTAGCCTCTAAAGGAGAGCAATATTGTATGTTACAAGTGTAAGGACCCGTTTCATGTAAAACATATAAAACTAATGAGTCTATCTCGGTGTATTTTGATAACTATTAAATAAGAGGTATCTCCGAGATTGATTAGGTCAAGATATGCGTTAACAATACTTTGACTCATGTAACATATACTTGTCAAAAGAATGTCATTTATATAAGGACAAGTTTACATTAGTTGCTCCCACTCATCTTGAGGTAGGTAAATCAATCCACTTAGTTCTTGATGAAGAGAGTTGCATTATGATTTCATTATTGATTCTTGCATCAACCCATACATGGATTTTATTGACTTACAAACTAAGTGTTCTTAACCTTCAGTTTAGAACTTACAGGTTATTTTACGAACATGTAGGCCAGTGTTAGGGAAAGTTGTTTTAATGTTCATGTAATGTAGCTCTAAATTATTATAAGCTACTAGAACAGTGATGATCCTCAAAGTAACCTTTTGTAAGACAAGGAACTAGGTTCTTTGATAATTTATTCCCTCTTGAGTATACCTTTATCAATCAATCATACCTTTAGTGTATTAACGTTATTCATTCAGATTTAGTTTAGTAATGACTACCTTTTAGGTAATTCAACCAAATCCCAAACATTATACTATTTTAGAAGATTGATTGATACTAATGGTTTAATTAGAAGAGGTAGGATCATTAAACCTTCCAAAATCTATTTAATCTTTAGTCAGGTAGGGTACATAATCATCAAAGTTAGTAGGCCTTTGAGACCTAGATGACCTCCTGAGTTGATTATTGGGTTTATAAGGAGTTTCATATTTTCAGGTATATTAGGAGCAATATTAGTTTCTAAGTATGTAAGAGTTGGTGCAGTATGGTGTACAAGAGGTGTAATCGGAGTTAAAGTAAGCGACAATCTCTCCCCCCGCGTCTTGTACTTAGCCAAGTTATGATAAGGACTTTTACTGCTCCTACTGACCTTAGAAATATGTAAGAATTCAGCATGCTTAGGGTCAACATCAGAAGACCAAAAAAAATTCTAATTGAGGATTATATTAATTAGTCTTGGTAAGAAATCTAAGTTTTCCCATATTTAGGTATCCAACAAAATTTGTTATGAGTAGCATTAAATGTTAAGGAGACAAGATATAATGGAGCAGTGTCTTATACAAGGGATGTTTTATGAGGTAGATTAAGTTGTTTCTCCCCCATCTCTTGCATATAAGGACACTCAGTGCTCCCACTGATCTTTTAGGCCTCTAAAAGTCCATACAAGTTTTGGCGATTCATGTCATAGGAAACTTTCATACATTTTAGACTTGATTTCCTTATTGTCCATATTTCATAAGAAATTTTAAGGACATATTTAGAAGGAATACTGATAAGTATATATGAATTGATTTCTTTAAAGAACTTGTCCAGTAGGAAACAGATTAGATACAAGTTGATATTCTTCTAAGCTCCACTAATAGCAGTGAATTTTAACTTATGGTGGACCTCACTTACTCCCTTTATCCAGTTTATATTTAGGGCATTTAACACATGCTTTCAAATCACTAAGAATGAGATTTAATGGCAATTCATCCTTTGTCAACCGAGTCATGATTTCTCATGAAAATTTTGGTCTTAATGGATGAAGTACGTAAGTCTCATTTATCTTTTGTTAAATTCTCATTTCTATGATAACAAAAGGTTGTGAAATTTGTAGCATCGCTTAGTTTTATCTTATAAGGTTTCTATTCAGATAATAACGACCGATAATATGATAGTTTTAGTTAGTAGTGACTTTGTTTTGGTCATTTAAAACCTTATAACTGTCAAAATGTAGCTTTAGTATTGATACTAAATTCTGAGTAAACTCTAGAATGTTTAAGGTATCATAAAGCTTAATACAAAACAGCTTTTATGGTTCTTACAACCTTAATATTAAATGAGTCACTGACTCTCATCTTAATTATTATCGATTTCTGATAAGGAAACGTATAAAACTAAACTCAACTAACATGTGTTAATAGGGATATTAATATTAGTGGAGTTAAATATCATTAATTGGTAACTACCTTTCTTAGCCAACTGTTCACTTGAGGTATGGATAGTCTCTTTGCTCGTGCCTAGTCTAATGGCATGATTTTGCAGTGAGACTTTCCCTTTGAGAACGTAGAGCTGGAAGCAGTACTTGTATTTTGTTTCAAGACTTTAGAACTATCCTCTTTTAAGGTTTAGTGGTAATAAGGTGAATAACATTTGATTTTCAATTTTAGGCATTCCTTTTCCTGTACATATATTGCTAGCAACACACTCAGTTTCCTTTAGTACTTCTGAGTGTTATAGTTGATTCTTAAGGCATCTAATTGTACTGGTGGAAAAGTAATACACTGAAAAGACTTCATTAAGTTCCATGTATAAGCTCTCAGTTTATGGGTCATGGAATTAAATATTAGGATGTATTCACAAATGCCAATTAACCTTTTTATTTAGAATTAGAGTGTTTTGCATGCATCTTAGGAATTGTTTTGATTCTATTATTTCCATAGAAAAAAAAAAAAAAACGTTAGTCTTAGGAATTTTAGAATCCGTAATTGCTCACCTGATAGGAATCATGTAAGGAGTTCTTGATTATCATAAGAGACATATTTATTTATCCCACTGATTATGCTCAAGTGTTTTTCTGTAATACTTTTATCAGAATGAGCAGTAAGAATTTCAAGTCTTTAAGGATAATCAAGACTCAAAAGGGCAAATTTTATAAGACCCTTTTAGAAGCAAAACTCTTCTTAGGTTTTGTAATAAGAGTGGATGATTTAGGTTTGAGATTCAAACTTTATAGAAGAATTTTAGAGTGATTTATGTTATGGGTAATCTAATAAGGCAGACTGAAATTAGGATCATTAATGAAGGATCATTAATGTAAGGATCATTATGAAGATGTGATAATTTTAAGTATAACACCAAAATTAATTTTATTATACTTAAATAAAATAGATCACCGTTGGGCAGAAAATGTATTATTTAAGTATAAAATTCTTGTGCGAAAATAATTGTAACAAATCGCCGTTGGGCAGAATTGGAACAATCAAGTTGTTATGCACAAGGTAAGTTTGCAATACATAAATGTAACAAATCACCGTTGGGCAGAATTGAGACATTTAAGGTATTTAAGGCAAAGTTAATGTCATTTGAGTATCTAGCAATTTTAGGATACTCATCTTTTAGATGACTATGCTTAGTTAGACTAAAACAACTTTGTTAAGCTACCACATCACCATTGGGCAGAAGTGAACTCATGAAGTGTTGTTTAAGTTAAGCAAAACTAAAGTCATGCGAATGTCTGATAATGTTAGGACATACACTTTTAAGTGACATACTTAATTAGACTTAAATAACAATATTAGGTTACACATCACCGTTGGGCAGAAGTGAACTATAAGTGTTATTTAAGTTAAGTAATTTAACGGAGCAGGGCCCCTTAATCAGTTAGGTTATATATAAGGGTTTCTGATCATTCGCAACATGTAAGATATAAGTAAAGTTGCGATTTCTTCGAAGTGATGTTGCGAATTTGGTTAGGGGATTTTAGATGTTGCGAACAGTGCAGTCATAAGTAATGTTGCGATTGATGTTTTATAAGAGATGTTGCGAATGATGTTGTTATGAGAGATGTTGCGAATGGAGTTGTTGTGATGTAATCAGCATTGTTGCGATTTAAAGCACTCGCAACATAATTGTTGCGATTAAGAGTACTCGCAACATCCTGTGATTTTATGGGCTGATCGCAACATCAATAGGTAATACTCGCAACATCTTGCAAAATTAGCTCGTCGCAACATCTTAAGTAATACTCGCAACATCTTAAGGTTCGCAACATTAGTGACTTTTCGCAACATATGTCCCTTCGCAACATTCTGTGATGCTAGGTTCTGATCGCAACATAATTAGTGGACATTCGCAACATGTTACTCGCAAGATAATATGTAATTCTCGCAACATCATGCGATTTCGCAACATTTCATTTGTTGCGATTAGAGTCCAGTTGTTGCGAATAGATGCCTTGATTCGCAACATTAGCAGAATTCGAAAAGAATAATCAACCTGATAACCTTTTCCTAATTTTAAGGGATTTGGGAGATTCTGTTATAAAGTTTTAGATTATCTCAAAATTTAATAAGATTTCAAAATTATATCTTTTATCTTATTTAAAAGATTTTGAAATTAAACTTAGAGATAATATTATCTCTTTAAAGTTTTAGATTATCTCTAATTTTAATAAGATTTCAAAATTATATCTTTTATTTTATATTAAAGATTTTGAAATTAAACTTAGAGATAATATTATTTCTTTAAAGTTTTAGATTATCTCTAATTTTAATAAGATTTCAAAATTATATTTTTTATTTTATTTAAAAGATTTTGAAATTAAACTTAAAGATAATATTATCTCTTTAACATATTTCATTTTCCCAAGTTAATCCTAATTAAGGTTAGTTTTCGAAAATTATGATGTTCTTCAAGAACATCTTCGAAAAAAACAAGAACAGTTTCAAGAATTTTACGAAACTGTTTTCGATTATATTATCAGATTTAATACTGGAATCGAAATCTGAAAGTTTTGTAAAACAGATTTCGAAAAAAAACAGGTTTTTATAATGAACAGGTTTTAATCAGACCTAACAATTCGTTAGAAGTAATACGAACATCAGATCCAATCAGTTTTATGATGATGATCAAAACCGTAAACTTAAGGGTTTTAATCAAAAACTCGTTTCCTATTTTAATTCCAGTTTTTATGGACATCGAAGAAACTGATTAATCAACATCATGCTCTGATACCACATGTTGATCAGTTTCTATAATCGATGATATAATGGAAACAAGGAAATATGTAATACCTGATAATCCAGTGATATTTGAGATTGACATCTTCTTAATCTGATCGAGTTCCCCTTTAGGGTGTATGGTTAGGATGGAGATTAGGTGTTCTTGATGAACACGATTTGAGAGAGAGAGGTAGGGGATGATTCTTATGGTGTTATTATTCATCATTAGTTATTAACCTCTCTAATAAGCTCTCTATATATACACCCAAGGGGAAACCCTATTAATGTTAGTAAGGGTAATTCCGTCCATCAAGGATTTACCAGTTATAAACATAAGGTTATTTAGGTCAATGATCAATAATAAGATAAATAATTATAAGGGCCATATATAAATATATATAAAAATATATTTATTCTAACATGTAAGCCTTGGCAAAGTTGAAGTGCATTTTAAACCTATAAGCTATTCATTAAATCATGTATAAGTTTTTATAAGTGACTAACTATTGTTTATAAAAATTGTTAATTGTTGGATTTTTTAAAACTAGTTACACTTATATGAATTAACTCGTTAACTTAAATCTATTGTTAATTCTCGTGAATTAGTCAAACCACATGAATCAAGGGTGATTGTAAATTAACCGAGTGTCCCAACATTTCTCTTTTATTGTATAAGAAAATTATGTATTATAATTTGTATCTTAAAGATTATATAATTCTAAGAAAACTCGGTTATGTAAACTTATAGTTTTTTTTAATTTTAATTTGTTTTGTTTATGATCTTGATTTTTTATATAGAAACAAAGATATTACATCAACATAGCAGGTAGGCGGGCAACAAGCTGCGCCGCCACCTCTATAATGCAACAAACTTATAGTGTAACAATTATTTTATTTTGTGTTCACATTTCAAATTTTCAATAATTTAAAAAACGAAATAAAAATAAAAAAAAAAGAATTCAAAAAATGACTAATAGTATATTTATTCCATGATTGATAGGATATATATTTATTCCATCTTTTAGGTTTATCAGTAAAAAGCTCCACAGTCCATATAAACTTTGTCTTTTGATGGTCAAGACAAATATCTCATTTTTTTATTAAATCACATGAACTGCAAATATTAAAAAAATTATGCCATCATATCTCTTTCAATTTAATATTGTCACAAAACATTTAACTTCCTTAAATTTCGGTCCATAAAGTAGTTCAGTATGTCTCATTTTATATTTTCCCAAGATTCTTTGTCCAAGATTTCACACTTTCTTTTTACACTCTGCAAACACACACAGTTGTTGAAGTTCTTGAACAAACCCTAAATGTTAAAAATCAGTTGCAAGTTTTGATCTTTATTAAAATCAAAATGAGGGTTTCATTAGGGACAGTAATTGGAAGGTTTCCCTTTTCTTCTTCAAGTAATGGTGGTGGTGAGCAGAATCAAAATCTTGAAGTGGGTGACGTCATCAGGCATGATAGAAGATGCAGAGATATACCTTTTCTTGTGTTCTTCATTGCATTTTGGATTGCTTTGATTGTTAACTCCAGTTTTGGGTTCTATAAAGGCAACCCTTTGAGGTAATTTCATTAACTATTTTGTTCAAGTTCATGTTTCTTGAAATCCCATTTTACCCCTTGTAATTTTGACTTTGTGAGCACTTGTTTAGTTTTTTTTTTCTAACCAATAAATTTGATCAAATTTATGTTTTTTGAAATCCCATTTTACTCCTTGTAATTTTGACTTTGTGTGCATCAAGTTAGGATTTTTAACAATATACATGTTCAAGTTCATGTTTCTTGAAATCCCATTTTACCCTTTGTAAGTTTGACTTGGTGTGCATCAGTTTTAGGTTTTTATTCATAAATTTGATCAAATTATTGTTTCTTGAAATCCCATTTTACCCCTTGTAATTTTGACTTTGTGAGCACTAGTTTTTTGTTTTTTTAAAAAAAAATTTTAACCAATAAACTTGATCAAATTTATGTTTTCTGAAATCCCATTTTACTCGTAATTTTGACTTGGTGTGCATCAATTTAGGATTTTTTAACAATATACATGATCAAACTAATGTTTTATTAAAATCCCATTTACCTTTTGATTTGTGTACTTTGTTTGCATGAATTATTCAATTTAGGGTTTTATAAAGGTAAAACCTTTAAGGTTTCTTTAGCAATAAACTTGATGTTCTTGAAGGCTTGAAGCCCATCTTTACAATTTGATATTTGTTTGGTGTGTATCAATTTATGGTTTTAATAAGATTAGAACCCTTGATTTTGATTTTAATATGTGTATATATATGATTCAATGTAAAACTCCATTATACCTTTTGTTTAAGTTTACTTTAGTATGTGTCTATTTGTGATTCGAAAGTCATTAAACTTATTAAAAGAATAAGATTACTTCAATGACACTCCTAGCACAAATGCTCTATAGAATAACAACAATTTGAGCAAAACCAACCATAAAGCAACATTTTTTCGGCTTTAAAATTGTTTAATTTTTAAAATAAGCCAATGAATCAAGTTAACGAGTGTCGTTAGATTCCAACTTTTGTAGTAAACTAAGTCCATTTTATTTATTGTACTCGCATTATTTCCTACTTTTGCAACACCTAGATTGAAATTACATATTTAGCGTTATGATCTTCAACGAGAATTAACTATATTTACTAGTTTGTTCAGCATACGCAAGGCGTTTATTATAATTAACACTTCAATTAATTTAAAATGCCACACATGAAAGTGTTTAAAACTCAGATGACTTCTACTCATAGTAAATCGTATGGGTGTAAACGAGCTGAGCTCGGCTCGTGTTAAGAGGGTTCGAGCTCAAGCTCGGCTCGTGGGTATTTTTCAAACTTGAGCTCAGCTTGTTTATTATTTATTAATTATATTATTATTTTATTTAAATGTGTATATATTTATATATGTTTGTAATTATAATTTTATATACAGTATGATCTAATAATTTTTATCATAATCTTATATACAGTAATAGTTATTATATAAATATATTAAATAAAAATATAATGTAAATAAAAAGACATTTAGGCTCACGAGGCGGCTCGAGTTTAATATCCTAAGTTCAGGCTTGAGCTCGTTTATGAAATGAACCTCAATAAAAGCTTGAGCTTGTTTAAGCTCGGCTCGATTCGAGTTTTTAACGAGCGGCACAACTCTTTTACACCCTTAATTAAATGTACCATGTTGTGGCTCCTCTGTTGTGCAAGTTAAAAGGAGACTCGATTGTGGGTCCCGTTGGCTCAACGTAACACACTTTTATTTTATTTTATTTATTTTATGCATGCTGACATTGTCAATGTTTCATTAGGCTTGCTCATGGTTTAGATTACAAAGGAAATGTGTGTGGTGACAAGAATGGAAACCCCAATCTTCATGGGCTAGGAGTAAGATATTGGGTAAACCCTAATCAAGTATTTGAAAGCGGGTTCAAAGACACTCATTCGGACTTGGAAGATTTCAAAAGCATTTGTTTAAAAGATTGTCCTGTGCCCTCTGAAGATACTCTCAAGTGGGTGTGTAATTATCCTGAAGGGGACGAAATCCGTCTTTCAATGAAGCAATGGGTGTCTCGGGATTATGATTATTTCTCGTTTTTAACGCCCGATATGAGAAAGTCATCCTTACAACTTCTTGGTCCATGTTATCCTGTGCTTTTTCCAAGTGTAAACGGTAAGTGCTATATTGGACTGTTCAAAAAGTTCGCGGCTCACTTGTAGACAAGCTGGCTCGTGGCTTGCTTGTTCGCTTGTTTATATTAAGGCTCAAATTTATACACACACACACACACACACACACACATATACATATATGTAACTTAAAGCGACATTTTTAATATAAAAAATTAAGAAAAGTTACTAAAATTTCTTGTTTGGCTCGTTTTAAAGTAAAGGCCAATTTAATATATACACTAATTATGCAATATTTAGTTTATAAGTTCTGGATTATGTGTATGGCTGTATGCTACAAAGATTAGTTTTACTTTTTATATAATAATAATAGTGTAGTATATAATCATTTTTTTAATAAACGAGCAGGCTCGGACAAGCCATGACCTGGCTCGTGCTTTTGATGAGCTGAGCTTGAGCTCAACATTCAGCTTGTTAAGATAAACGATCCGGCTTGGTTTGTAAATGAGCTGAGCCTGAGCCCACCCTGGCTCGACTCGGCTCGTTTACAACCCTAGTGCTATAAGAAATCCTTTTTTTTGGTTTTATAGAGACTTACCAAAATAATCACTTATTAGTCATGAAATCATTACAATTTACACATTTGCAGTCTTGTGGAGTTGTGAATTCATGACGCGCAAATCAAACGTATCTCTTCAACAATGGCACCAAATGGGTGGACAAACAGTTGATGATGGTATGATGTTAGATAAAACAGTTCACAAGTCCATTAACTCTCAATCATCCGTCTTAAAGGTTTAAAACTTTAAATTTTATCTTTACAATCTTTTAAACTAAATTCTTTAAAATTTAATCAACTTTTTATTAAGAAAACTAAAATGCTAAAAAATTATGTATGCAGCGTTATGTTGCGGATATTGGGAAAGCATGGCCCGTCTTGATTGTTTGTGGAGGACTATTACCTTTAGTGTTATCGCTGGTGTGGCTTGCAATGATTCAACGCCTTGTTGCTGCGATGACGTGGGTAACGGTCACCCTTTTTGATATTCTTATTATTGCCGTCACCATGTTCTTTTATTTGAAAGGTTCGGACTCCTCTTTAACAATTCTTTTCATCTCTTAACAATGCTACATTTAATTGTGTTTTACCATGACAAATACCCAAAATGCCCTTACATAATGATAGCCATTAGATGAATTTGCATCATATCAGTGAGCATTGGGGTAAAATTCTTGTTGTCATGGTTGTGCATATTAAAAAATGAATGTAGAGAAGTAAAGTTTTCGACTTTTCTCCTATTTTTAATAATTACTAAAAGGGGTAAATTCATCATTTCTGTTGTTATGCATGTAAGTTTCGAAATACAGAAATGCTGTAATTTAAACAGGTTCTTTGTTATAGAAACCAAATTGGTTCGGGTCAAGAACTTAAAGAACGTGAATAAAGAACTTAAAAAAATGTAGAGAAGTGAAGTTTTTTTTCGTAATTTTGGTAATTACTATAAGGTGTAAATTCTGAAAGTGATTATGGTTGTAAAGTATCGATCATTATTATTGATAAACAATGACCCTATATATAGGGAAGAATACAACCAAGAAATAAGGGAAGGATATACACAATGAATACAATGATTATCTCTAAATAACTAACTATAATCTATTCCTAATTTACATAATAATTGGCTGGCTAAGACACCCCCTCAGTTTGAGCGGGTGGATGACAGACGCTCAAGCTGGACTGAAATGATTGGAATAGTTCACGAGATAATCCTTTGGTAAATATATCCGCATACTGCATAGAGGATGGGACGTGAAGAACTTTAATGTGCCCCAGACGAACCTTCTCTCTGACGAAGTGTATGTCAATCTCTATGTGTTTTGTCCTTTGATGTTGAACCGGATTATTGGACAAATAGACCGCTGAAACATTGTCACAAAAAACTACTGATGCGCGCGTTAAAGGAGTGTGAAGTTCGAGCAGCAGATTCCTAATCCAAGTCGTTTCTGCAACCGCATTTGCAACTCCCCTATACTCAGCTTCCGCACTGGATCGTGAGACAGTAGGCTGACGTTTAGCAGACCAAGATATAAGATTGTCACCAAGGAAGACACAATAACGCGATGTCGAGCGTCTCGAATCTGGGCAACCGCCCCAATCAGCATCAGAATAGGCAACCAAGCCATGTGAATCAGATCTCATGATCCGTATACCATAGTCAATTGTTCCTTGCAAATAACGGATGATACGCTTCATAAAGGCAAAGTGAGGATCTCGAGGCTCATGCATGAAGAGACACCTGTTGAACTGCATATGATAAATCTGGACGAGTAAAAGTTAAATATTGCAGTGCACCAGCCAGACTCCGATATAATGTCGGATCCGAAAATAGAGTTCCATCTGTAGCACTTAATTTAGATGAAAGATCAACCGGTGTTGAACAAGGTTTGCACGAGGACATGGAAGCGCGGGTGATTATGTCTTTGGCATATTGGGTTGGTGACAAGAAAATACCATTCTTTTGCTGAGTAACCTTTATTCCCAAGAAATGATGTAGACAACCCAAATCAGTCATGGCAAATTCCCTTGAGAGCGTGCCAATAATGTTGTTTTAAGAGACGGTCATTAGAAGCTGTGAGGACTATATCATCAACATATAATAATAAATATGCAATATTAGACGGGTCCTGTTGATAAACAAATAAAGACTGATCACAGGTGCTGCTACGAAACCCCTTGGAGGTAATAAAATTAGCAAAACGGGTGTACCAAGCCCTCGGTGCCTGTTTAAGACCATACAGTGATTTCTTCAACCGACAAACGTGGTTAGGAAAACGTTTATCATAAAAACCGGGTGGTTGATGCATAAAAACCGTCTCATGTAGTTCCCCGTGTAAAAAAGCATTCTTTACATCAAGTTGATGAATAGGCCAAGTCCTTGACACAGCAAGAGACAAAACCGTGCGAATAGTGGCTGGTTTGACCACGGGACTAAATGTCTTATCACAATCGACACCAACTGTTTGTGAATTTCCATTAACCACCAACGTGGCCTTATAACGTTCCAATGATCCGTCCGATCTAAATTTATGCCGAAATAACCACATGCAACGAATCACGGGACGGTCATGTGGGCGTGGAACAAGCTCCCATGTTTCATTATCCTGTAATGCCGTATACTCGGTTTGCATTGCATGCAACCAATTTGGATCAGTTAGGGCTTTGGCATAGGAAGTAGGGACCGGGGAAAGGGAGATGGTGTTGTGTATAGATAAAGGGTTGGATTGGGATTTGGAACGAGTTGTCATGGGATGTTGGTTAGTAATCGGACCGGTTGGCTGGATAGGATGGCGTTGGGCTTGGGCCGAAGCTGGTATGGTGGTAGAGGGGTTGGTCAAAGGTGGTGCAAGACGAGGACGACGCGAGTATGTGAACGGGTATGGAGCCGTGACCGGGTTGGGTGTGGGCAGGTTAATGTTGGGTGTGGGCTGGTTAATGGGCCAATGGAATGTGAATCCAGGTGGGGTGGTGTCGTCCAAAAAATTGTATGAGGTAGGATGATGAGGAAGTGTAAACGAGAACACGTGCTCATCAAAGGTCACATGTCGGGAGATGTGTACCTTGCCTGTGGTAGGGTCGAAGCAACGGTATCCCCGAAAGTCAGGTGGATACCCGAGAAAAATACATCGGATGGACCGATGGTGAAGTTTATGAGGCTGAGTAGCTGATGTGTTAGGGTAACACGCACAGCCGAACACACGTAAGTGTTCGTAATCTGGGTGACGAAGATAAAGAGCAAATGTAGGTGTGTAAAAATTTAGGCGTTTGGTTGGTAATATATTGTGAAGATAAGTGGCGGTGTGTAGGGCTTCAACCCAAAACGAAGGAGGTAGATTCGCATGAATTAAGAGAGCCCGTATAATGTCGTTCAGGCGGCGAATCATACGTTCTGCCCTTCCATTTTGAGAGGATGTTTGAGGGCAAGAAAAACGGAAAAGCAAGCCGTTTTGTTGGGCAAAAGTTTTAAACGCTAAATTGTCAAACTCACCCCCTAAGTCGCATTGAAAAGTTTTTATTTTGCGGTTAAATTGGGTGAAGATTAATTGATGGAATCTGGCAAAAGTGGGAAAGGTTTCGGATTTATATTTTAGGGGGTAAACCCACACGAAGTGTGAGAAATTGTCAATTAGCACCATATAATACTTGTATCCTGTTTTACTCGTGATTGGCGAAGTCCATAAATCGCAATGAATAATATCAAAAGGAGCAAAAGTAAATGTATTAGACGAATAAAAAGGCAATCTTTTACTATTTGAAAATTGACAAGAATTGCAAAGATTGTGACTCTGGTCCTTATTACATTGAAAATTAAAACTACGATTTAAAATATCTAGAACTTGCGCCCCGGGATGTCCTAGACGATCATGCCAAGGTAAGTGGTGGAAAGCAATAAAGGTGGCTTGAGGCGGCAGTTGAGGCGGCGTGAAAGTATAAAGATTCCCGGTACTGTTGTGGCGAGATAGTGTCTTCTTAGTTTTGAGGTCCTTCAAAGAAAAACCAAACGGGTCAAATTTGACAGACACTTGATTATCACGAGTAAAACATCTAACAGAAATAAGATTTTTAATTATTTGAGGGCTATAAAGGATGTTTGGGAGTATATAAGTTCGGTTTGGTAAAGGGTGAAAGCCGGTACCTGATCCTTTAATTGGTAAAAACATACCATTACCTACCAAAATATTACGACATACAGGAGTAGAATCAGGGATAACGATTTTACCTTGGTCTTTAGTGACGTGAGACTCGGCCCCTGTATCCATAATATCTGAGTTCCAAGCCATATTAGGAGAATTAACCCGCATATTAGCCATTGCAGCACTCAAATCAGTTAGGCAGAAGGGGGGGGGGGTTATACATGGGCTGGTTGAATCCGGGTTGTGCAAACTGAGCCTGAGAGTAACCGGTGGTCGGAGGGAAGCCGGTGAACTGAACCTGAGGAGCCGAGGGTGGGTCGGGTTGCTTGTTGCCAGACCATTGCTGCTGGGTCGGGTAAGGACATGGTGGAGGTGTCCACCAAGCCCAATTAGGAAAAGAAGACGGTTGTCCCTGATAGGCGGTCCATGGGGGCTGTTGCTGAGATCTGCCCCTGCCTCTGCCCCGGCGATTGGAAGCCCCGCCTCTGCCTCTGCTGCCACGACGATTATTGGTGGAGTAGGAAGCTTCAGATTGCTGGTTGTTGTTGGATGAAGAGCCGGCTGAAGGCGGCGCTGCAGTAGCAGCCAAAACTGTATTCTGTGAGCCCTTCTGAGCTTCAATCCGGATGACTTCGTCATTAAGCATAGTGATAGCCTGGTCCCAATCAACACCCTGCTGATTAATTAGAGAAGCAGTGGTGTTATATTCAGGTGGAAGCCCGCGAACAAGCTGAAGAACAAGCCGTGATTCAGAGACGGGCTGATCAACATCGGCCAATTGGCTGGCTAAATCGGACAGCCGTTGATAGTAGTCGTCAACCGAGGAACATGCTGTCAGTGTGAGATTACAAAACTTCGTCTCAAGCGCCGCAGCGCGAGCCTTTTTGTTGCTTAAGAAGATCTTCTCGAGTTTTGTCCAAGCCGCTCTAGCCACAGTTGTATCTATAAGACGTTTCATAAGATCATCCGAAACGGTGCTGTAGATCCACTGAAGAACCAATGTATCGAGTTTTTTCCATTGGGCGTATTCGGGAGATGTGGCGGCTGGAGGGGCTGATTCATCGATATGGTTTGACACCTTATATGCAACAGTATGAAGGCGAAACAGTTTTACCCATGCCGAATAAGTAACCTTCGTTCCGTCCAAAGTCCGGATCTTGGATTGAATGTTCGACACGGAGTAGGCAGGATGAAGAGGATCGGGTTTGTTCGATGATTCAGCCACGGTTTCTTTCGTCATGGTGACGGGGTCGGACGTATCCGGTGAATATTAGGGTGGGATCGAGAGAAAAAAAAAAGAAGCAAAGAGAAGGTTATCAGATTATGGCTCTGGTACCATGAAAGTGATTATGGTTGTAAAGTATCGATCATTATTATTGATAAACAATGACCCTATATATAGGGAAGAATACAACCAAGAAATAAGGAAAGGATATACACAATGAATACAATGATTATCTCTAAATAACTAACTATAATCTATTCCTAATTTACATAATAATTGGCTGGCTAAGAAATTCGTCATTTATGGTTATAATTTTCTAATAACACGAAAATGCTACAATATAAACAGGATCTTTATTGAAATGTTGGTTTTTAAACAGCTATACAAATATCGAGCTGAATCTTGTTATTACTTTAATACCCTTCAGCTGGATGGATCGGAAATGATGCTATCTCACCTATCATTGGCAAGCATGATCCATATTATCACATATCTGGTCGGGTACGTAACTCATTAAACTACAATTCACTTTTTTCTAAAGGTGACAGACTGACAGTTTCAACTCATAATGGAATGAGTCAAATGGGTTGGAAGTGACCCAAAGTCTATTTTCTATACATACTACTAAATTTGTATTAGATATTAGAATGTTTTGTAATCATAATTATCCCATTGAATATTTATACATAAAGTTAGTAAACAATTGACAAAAGTGCTCGTGTCAACACATTTTTTGCGGCTTGCACTTACAAAATGTCCTGTTGCAATCCGCGCACCAGGGTGTAAAGGAGCCAAGCCGCTTGTGAGCTACTCAAGATCGGCTCGGTAAAAGCTCGAATCGAGCCGAGTTTAAACAGGCTCGAGCCCAATCTTGAGCCTAAAAATGAGCTTGTTTAATATAAGAGCCCAAGCCCAAACTTTACTTATCAAGCTCGAGTTGGCTTGTGAGCGTAAACAAAACTGTTATTTATATAATTTATTTATTGTATATGTATATAATAATATTTATTAATTATAAAATTATGATAAAAATAACTAAATAATATACATATAATGCTATAATAATTATAAATATATATAAGTTAATTAATAAATAATAAACGAGTGAGCACGTACCAAGCTCGAGCTTGAAAAGGCTACTCACGAGCTGAGCTCAGGCTCAACTCGGCTTGTTCACACCCCTACCGAGCATGTCCTGATTTGTTACCCAACCCAAATATGTTTATATTTTCATATTGTTTCAGGAACGGGGCCATCTTCATTTTGTTGCAGTACTCATGACAATCATTATGGCTGTGGCCATCCTCTCATCGATTGCCATTGCCCGTCGTATCGTGATGGCAACTTCCGTACTAAAGGCAAGCGTTAAATTTGAATGCTTTTACAAAAACACCCTTAATTTCAAGATTCATGAGTAAATTTTCTTGCTTTAATTTATAAAACCACCCTTAATTTCAAGATTCATGAACAAATTTTGTCGATTAATTTTACAAAAATGCCCTTCATTTCAAGATTCATGAACAAATTTTGTTGATTAATTTTACACAAATACCTTTCCTTTCAAAATTCATGAACAAATTTTCTTGATTTATTTTACAAAACTACCCTTAATTTGAAGACTCGTGAACAAGCTTTCTTGATTTGCAGGTTGCATCCAAGATTATAGGAGAAGTAAGAGCTCTAATTATTTTCCCAGTTATGCCCTCCGCCCTTCTCGCCATCTTTTACATGATATGGATTTCGGCTACTCTTTACCTCCTTAGCTCGGGTCAAGTAGTTAGAGATAGATGCAATGCCAATTGCTGTGCTTACGATCTTCGGTTAAATCATGTGAATTGTGAACGCTGTTGCGGGCATACGATTCACTACACTCCTCATATCGGGTTTGCGGTTTTATTTCACATATTTGGGTGGTATTGGGTCACACAATTTGTTAAAGGCTTTTCTTCAACAGTTATTGCGGGCTCCGTTGCTTCTCATTATTGGGCCCGTGGTGAAGTTCTTGTAAGTTATCTTACATCTATGTTGGTTAGTCAAAGTATAAACTATAAATTGCTGAAAGAAAACTGACTCCTGAAAAACATGTAAAATTACGTAACTACCCCTAACTTCAATAAACTCATTCTAACTTTTTGTGTCTTAACTATCACTTTGAAATTGCACATGTCATGATTAATGTGTAAACATGAAGTGGCTGACACTAAATTATTATTGCAGCAAGAGATTTCATTTCTTCCTATATTCTCTTCGGTAAAGAGGCTTGCGAGGTATAATATTGGCTCGGTGGCTATTGGCTCGCTTATAGTCTCGTTTGTCGAGTCATCAAGCCGGATACTAAAACCGCTTCGCCGGAAACTAATGGTGGTTGATATTAGTACTCACAATCGGGTTGGAAAATTTTTGTCTGTTTCTTCCCATTATGCCCTTGCAGCTATCGAGTGGATCATCAAGTCGGTCAACCACAATGCATACATAATGGTAATTGTTTATACCGTTTTTCTGTCTTTCTTCATTTCGCGGTCCCGTCTATTCTGGGACACAAAATACAAATGGTAAATTACAGTTTTGTCCTTTAACTTCGACAAGTGAAACCTTCTATTTTGAAAGTCAAACACCATACTTTTCATAATCAAAATTATCACGTGTCGTACTTTCAACATTCTTGTTTGAAATGTGTAACATTCTAGAAGAGCATTAATGTGTTTAGTATTTATGCACCAAATGTTTATAACATGTTAGATTTTAAACACTGCGAAGTTTGTTTGACTCAGAAAAGTCAACTCAAGAAAAATGTTTGTTTTGCTTTTACAGATTGCCATCACAGGTGAAAGCTTTTTTGCAGCTTCTGCAATGGCAACCGAGTTGATTAAGAACAATATTATGCGGATCGGGAAGGTGAATGTTATTGGAAATGTTATTCTTTTTCTTGGGAAGCTTTGTGTTAGCCTTGCAAGTGCTTTGTTTGCATTCCTTATGTTGGATAATCACCGGTATAAATCTGCACACAACAAGGTCTCCTCGCCATTGATCCCCGTGCTAGTAAGTTTTCTAACCGCTTTCATGTCATACTGTTCATCAATTGAACGGCAAATGAATTATTTATTGTTTATGATATTATAAAGTTTGGAGCTAGGACTATTCAAAAAGCTCGTGGCTCACTTAAAGTTTGATAAAAAAAACTCGCTTGAAATTGGCTTGTTTGTAACTGAGGCAACGAGCTGAGCTGAGCCAGCTTGGTTTGTAAACGAGCCAAGCCCATGCCAAAGTCAGCTTACTCGTTGGCTCGCTTGTTTGGCTCGTTTTAGCTGGCTCATTGGATCGTTTAAATTAAAGCTGAGTTTTTTATGTGTATAAATTATATACCCTAAGTATAACCCAAGTTTTTAGTGTATATAATAATATAAATTTTAAATTTTGAAGTTTATTAGTTACGCATTATGTGTATGTAAAAGCTTTTTTTTTCTTTTATATATATAAATATGTGTAAATATATAAAATTAATTATTTCCAAAAAAATAAACGAGCTGGCTTCCTGGCTCAACGAGCTACGAGCCGGCTCGATCTTTCTGCGAGCTGACCCCGAGGTCAACATTTCAGCTCATTAATATGAACGAGTCAAGCCAGCTCTGCTCGGTTTATAGATGAACTGCGCCCTAGCCCAAACTGGCTCGACTTGGCTCGGCTCGTATATGGCCCTATAAGGAG
Organism: Bidens hawaiensis; assembly: GCF_021521415.1. Taxonomy (NCBI): domain Eukaryota; kingdom Viridiplantae; phylum Streptophyta; class Magnoliopsida; order Asterales; family Asteraceae; genus Bidens; species Bidens hawaiensis. The sequence goes on along the minus strand of NW_027491887.1, from coordinate 324,954 downwards.
CAATAAGTACAAATTTAAATTTTTATAAGGTTATATATGTAATTAATTTACTATATAAATATTAAATTCTAGAACCTATTAAAGAACTAATTTTAAGTAGAGAACTGTATAACCGCATAAACACATGTATTCATTGCTTTAAATGTGATACATATGATATTAAATCTATTTTGTGTGGTTACATGCTAATAACAAAACTCGTGATTGTTAAACTTAAACAGGTATGTTGGGGTCTCGGTTTTGTGGTGGCGACACTCTTTTTTGCGGTGGTTGAGGTATCTATAGACACCATTATACTTTCATACTGTCAAGATTCCGAGGAACATAGAGGGACCACACAATATGCAACACCGCTCCTCATGCAACCCCTAGATGACCCTAATGAGATGGATACTCATACTCATGAACAATGACAAAGTAATCTTCTGTTATTGTTGTATTCCAAGATGTACAACAGCCGAAGCATATGGTACAACATTCGGTCCGGGCAAGTGTTTTGATCTCTAGGATATTATGTATTTTAATAGTTATAAAGTTAGGATAGATTCCTCCTTGCCATTGATTTTTATGAGTTGCGAGCATTTATTTGGCACGATGATTACTATGTAAACGAACAAAATAGTCGATCTCTATGTGACAGGGTGCGGTTTTGAGGAAGTTGGTCCAAGATTTTGCGCGATTAAGATGTTGGTAACGTGTCAAAACGGGCTAGGTTGAAACGGGCTAGTCATTAATGTATGGTTGGATTGACTTGAAGCCTTTTTTTACTTTTTTTTAATAGAAGATTATAAATAATATACAAAATAAAATATAAAAAGTAGTTGTAGGCTTAAGCAGAAGTGTACATTTTTAAACACCTTTGGGTTGAATGGTTTCGGATTGGGTCAACAAAAGTCAAAACTTGTTCGCGGGGAAGGATTGGTTCATGTTCTAGTTCGGGTTTCAAACCGGTTTCAACTGATTTTAGTGGCATCGGGTCTAAATCCGATTACAACATGCTGGTCAGCTTCGGTTTCAAACCGATGTTCTAGCCTAACAGTTTCAATATCAGTTCCGGTTACGAACTGGTTCTGAACCGGTTCAGAATCAGTTTTGTTATACCTCTAGGTCAGGCTTTCGGGCCTTTTAAGGGGTCAGTTCGCACTTAGCAGACACGAGCTTTTGGTTTTTGAGCTTTGGGCTTTTGATGTAAAAGGTATAGGTAGAGGTGAAAAAGATAAAAAACGTTCCCAACCGAATAACAAAAAAACCAGTTTGGCCCAAACCAATTTCAACCCAACCCTACCCGGCAATTTGGATACCGGTTCCCCCTCACATGGCCCAAACTAGTTTCTACTAACTAACCCGACCCAAACCAATTTGTATGGGTTGGAATATTTTGTACCAAAACCGGTTTATGACCCAAAATAAACGACGCCACTAGCTCTTTTCGGATAACAAAAGTAGGTCTTTTAAAAATTATCAGAATAGATCTTGAGGTGATAAACATTACTTTCATAATCCGTTGGACTCGGCTTAAGTAATATCACAACCTTAGACGCGATTAGACTTACACATTCAAACTATTGAAAAGAAGACATAACAATTTGACACATTAATATCACTAGACCAAAGTCACTTTAATATACGTCCATATCAAATAATAAAGTAAATTTATATGCTGTTTCTATTTATATACATAATAATACTAATAATAATAATAATAAGTATAAATTGGATGTGGCTCAATGGTAAAGCACTCACTTAACTAGTGAGATGTAGGGTGTTCAAACCTCACTACCACCAATTTATATGGGAGATATGAGGGATGATCCTGACTTGCCAGGGTTTGAGTCCTGATCTCACCCGGTTTTACCGTCTCCTTGTTGTCGTGCCATTAGGCGGGTGTGGTGGTCGGGTTTTATCCGGTGAATCCCTCAATAGGGTGGACCTCTAGGGGCTTCATCCGTCCGGAATAGTAGCCGGCTCGGGCTACCTTTGTCCAGTGGGGACCGCGTACAGAGTACCCAGCACACCGGCGTTAGTCGTTCAAAAAAAAAAATAATAAGTAACTTATTATATCATGCGGTTTTTAATGTGGTCGACATATTAATAACCTTTTTGAAAGAATCCTTAAATTATCTTATCGTTGACCTAACATACGTCGAACGATTAAGAATGCCACGTGGAATTAAGGACAGTCAAACACATGGTTTTAGTTTTTATCGAAGGATTGCTATTTGTAGGTATTCAAAGATGTTACGTGGCATTAAGGATAGTCGTACACACAATTGCTTTGAAGTTTTATACAATGATTGCTTGTTTGTGGTTATTCAAAGTATTATTATTATTATTATTATTATTATTATTATTATTATTATTGTTGTATTGACTAGTATGGTCATTTGTGTTGTGGCTATATATCAACCTTTATTTTTGAAGATTTAATTGAACAAAAGTATTTTTTTTAGTTACTTATGTTAAAATAAAATTAGAATCTATCAAATTCTCAAAAGAATTAGAAGTTAAAATAGTTAAATAAATTTATGTTATACGTTTGGATGACAAAATACAATAATAATTTTCTGACGTAATCAATTTAAAACCGAAAAACGGGTTAGAAAGTAAAATAATGTGGGAATTTGCTGGTTTTATAGATATTATATCCTTAAAATTAAACTATACAAAGTATAAAATGCATTTTTAAGGACTACAAGCTGTAAGCCTGTAATAAACGATATTTGTATCACTTCTAAATATTTATTTGATAAAATATATATGATTATTAAAAGATAAGTACAAAACCAATGAATATTTAATCCAACACCATAAGTACGTAAATAAGTTTATTTCTCATTTAAACACATGTAAACTTGTTGAATAAGAATAAGAAAACATACAAAGATTACTTTACTGTTGCATGCAAGAATTAAATAAAAAAAAGCAGGTACTACCGGGAGTCGAACACAGGTCGCTGGATTCAAAGTCCAGAGTGCTAAACCATAGAACCGATTTGTATATATTTCAGTAGATAATTAATATACCTAATAACTCAATGGTTTACTGAAATAACTAATACAGCTTTTTGATTTTCTAGTTCGGTTAATTGATGAATTTCTCTCTCACACAAACAAGGGTCTATGACGGGTTAACTGGTTGGATTGGTGAACTCCAAAACGACTCGTATATTTATTAGTGTCTAATACATTAACCCCGACACACGTAACATTACGCTCTGTTCGTGTCGTGTTAGAAGTTGACGCTCCTAATTACCTAAGTCAGTTATATATATATATATAATATAAACGAAACCATAAAAATCCTACGTGTCGTGATGTGGTCGCTCTCCCTTTTTGTGGAGTCACCAGATTTGCTTGATTTTTAAATGAAGGTTTCTCATGCATTTGACCCGAATTTACGGTATGTGTCTCATCAAACCTAGATATTTGTTAAATGAGTTATAACATCTCATTAAGTTAAAGATAATATCACCAAATATTTGATATAAAAATTTATCATCAAACCATATATTATTAAATTTCATACTAACAAAAAATAAAAATTCAAAAAGTAACAAAAATATTAAAAATAAATAATATAAAACAATATAATGGGATAATATTATATTTCCATTTGCATTTCGAAAAGTGAAGTTAGAAAAGAAGAAAGAAGAGAAAAATGGTGGGAACACAGAAGAGAAGACAAAAGACTATCCCTGTCCACTCCACCTACCGTATGTATGTATGTATGTATGTATGTATGTATGTATCAACTCTTTGATCTGATCATATCATGTTCAATCATACTAATTGTCTAATATTTACTTGTTAGTATAATTACACAAACCATAAACACGACCTACCTATAATTACACAATCCTCAAATCAAACTACTTACTTATTATTATTATTATTATTAATGAATGAAGAAACATTTGATTGATTTGTATGATTAGGTGGTGAAGAGTCAAGAGATAGGTTTAGTTTATTAGGGGGAAGGTTAACGTACAAATGAAATTAACGTGCTAAACATGAGAATCAAGTAGAGTAATTAATTATATATACAAGTAGAGTAATTATAATTAATTATATATACAAGTAGAGTAATTATGTAATTACATTATAGAGTAATTACATAATTACTCTACTTGTATATATAATTAATTACTCTACTTGATTCTCATGTTTAGCACGTTAATTTCATTTGTATTTGATCCAAACCCAATTTATTACTATGTTTATTTATTGGTTAATGGTTTTATTTAATAATTGAATGTTTATTAAGGTGTTTGATTTCAATTACTAGATATTATGAATTTGAGCCATAGTATGTTTATTTGGCAACTTATTTTATGTATTAGGGCTCTGCTGTAATATAATAGGTTTGTAAGTTTATTGAATAAAACAAAGAGTCACGGATCGCGGTGTTTGATCACCGAACCAGTTGAGACTGTTGTTTCTGATTTCCAACATGTTTTATGGGGAGTTATATAATTTTGAAATTCAATAGCACACACCTAACTGAAAAAATCATGTCAATCACTGGTTCTAATTTCTAAAATGTGTGTGTATTGATAGTTTTTGTCACTTGCAAGCCAATAACGAGTGGTTTGTCTGATGTTGTTCTGTATTTATTTTACAAGGTTGAGTTTTCATTTGTAAATCCAACAAACATGAGTTGTAGCTGCTTCGGTTCCTCACGTGTACTAAAGAAACAGTCGACTACTCCTAGAGAATTAGAAGGTAAAATTTTTAATATCTTTTTTTTTAAACTGTAAGATACTAATTATATGTGTTATTTCATTTTCTCTTCAAAGTCTTACTTGTATTTATGAACCTACTGTGTTGTTTGTTTGTTTGTTTGTTGCGTAGGTTTTTCTCTTGATAATATAAGGAGCTTTTCATATAAAGAATTACGATTAGCAACGTATAACTTTGATCGAAGTACCAAGATCGGGTGAGGAGGTTTTGGAATCGTTTACAAGGTACTTATTTGTATTCTGTTTCTTTACAAGTCTTACTTCCTAATATTTTGACAGTTTGTTACCATCCTACTTTCATCGTAATCTTGTATAGTTTTTCAATAATGTAAAATTTTAGTTTAAACGAAAACAGGTCAAAAGTTTCCCAAAATATGGTATTATCATGATAATAAAGCTTTTGCCACGGTATTTAACGTTTTAGTTAATGCTAAATTTGATCAAAATATCAGGGAACCCTTAAAGATGAACACACGTTGCAGTGAAGACACTTTCTGCTGAATCAAAGCAAGGGGTTCGTGAATTTTTATCAGAAATCAATACGATAGCGAATGTCAGACACCGAAACCTCGTTGAGTTAGTTGGATGTTGTGTTGAAGGAAGTAATCGTATTTTAGTATATGAATTTGTAGAAAATGGCAGCCTTGACCAAACAGTATTAGGTAAGCTTTATTGCTTATTATTAATTAGCACATACTGAATAAAATAACAGCCTACGTTCAATTCTATTTTTACCTGCAAAGTAGCAGCTGACTTTTAGATTTATTTCCTAAAATGGAATAAGTCACAAGTATATAACTATCTTCATTGAAAATTTAAATTGCCTATAATGGGAATTGAGTCAAAGTAGGCTGTTAATTTAAGGGCCCTCTTATGAAAACACCACCTTTAGAAGTGTACACCAGTGTGCATCTCACACCATATCATACGGACTGTGTGATGTCACATGTCACATGATGTTAAATCAAGTGTGAACACCAGAGTCTGTCACGTCATATGAACCGTATGATCTTGGTTTTAAAATGCGCGCCTCTTACGCTGTAACGCATATCGTGCTGATTGCGAGCATTATGTTTTAATCAGAATCCACTTCAACTGAATCAAAATCCACTTCAATTGGTATTCAAAATCCGGATTTGCGTCCTTGGGTGCTTCAAAGAATTATAATCGGTGTTAAGCGATCGTGATGCAGTTGGTTTCCGAAAAAAGTAGTGTTGCAGTTGGTTTTCAAAAATCAGCAAGTTATTGATTTTGTAAAATTCAGTCTTTTCAAAATTCAATAATGTCCTTTCTTTTGATTTTATATATTACTGATTTGCTTATGCATATTAGTATGCTTTATATAGTTTGATCATATTCGCAAGCTTTTTTGAATTAGTATGTTTCCTTTTGAATTTTAGCTTAATGTCGTATATTAGTATTTTTCTAATAAAGACGTGATGTGCTCGCATCACGCATCAGAGTTTTTGACCAAACACATTGGAGCGCATTACGCAATTTAAAACCAAGCGTATGATAGTGCGAAGAATGGTTATACACTCCGTACGATATTGACAGGGGCCACATAGGTCAAACACATCATACAGACTGTACGATTTGCTCTTCATACAACCCATATGACCATTTTTTGCCTGCCATACAGCCCATTTGAACTTGTTTCCCCTATCACACGACCAGAATGACGCTTCGGTGGTGCCATCTGGATAATGTGTCAGTATTGTACTATTGTTCTTTTAGTCGCAACCTTATCTGATCCTTTTATGCAATTTGCCCTTTTTAGTTAAGTGCCAAGTTAATATTTAACCTTATTACAGGTAAAAGAAATCATGTTACAGAGCTTGACTGGGAAAAAAGATCTAATATTTGCATCGGTACAGCACGAGGACTTGCATATCTTCATGAAGAACTCAAGCCACATATTGTGCATCGAGACATTAAAGCTAGTAATATACTTCTAGACAAAGATTTCACACCAAAAATTGGAGATTTTGGATTGGCTAAACTTTTCCCTGATAGCATCACTCACATAAGCACAAAACTAGCCGGAACAAAGTAAGTTAATATTACAAATTTCTTGTTTATTTTTATTACAAAGATACAATTCATATACCCAAATGATCATTCTAGAATTGTTCTAATCTAAGTATAACCTGTTTAGAATGTTATCCTCAATGGTTTCTGATCGTTAGGCATGAGTTAAGCTTCTTACTAGAATTTTGCTTGATGAAATTCTATTTTACTCTTCAGTGGTTATTTGGCACCGGAATATGTATTGGGGGGTCAACTGACATTGAAAGCCGATGTTTATAGCTTTGGGGTCCTGGTTCTTGAGATAATAAGTGGAAGAAGTAGTTCATTATCAAGTTGGGGTACAGATCAGAAAGTTCTATTGGAATGGGTAAGTATTATTTAAGAAAAAAATTAGAAGTTCATTGTCGCGTATTTATCTTTACTCATGTATCATTTTAGTCGTATACTAGTATATAAACCATGAGTTACGTAAATACAAAAAATGGATACGCATATCTGATTCGCGTATCATTTATTTTGGAGGCAAAAAGCATTTTTTGGGATGTTCTCTTATCATATCTACTCCTAAAATAGTATATAAACCACGATACGTCAATACAAAATATAGATACATGTATCTGATTCGCATATCAAATACCGAGACAAAAAAGAACATATTTTACACATATCAACGTGATTTGCATACATTTATATCTTGTATTTTATCATTATCATTGATGTTATTATTAATATTATTACCATTTTTTAACACGTCTATGTTATGTTACAAAGGCATGGGAGCTATACGAAGAGGGAAGACTTCTAGAACTCGTGGACGACCAGCTTAACACATATCCTAAGGATGATGTCATCAAGTACATAAAAGTAGCCTTTTTTTGTACTCAAGCAACCGCAAACCGGAGGCCCAATATGAGCCAAGTTGTTGACATGCTGTCGAAAAACGTTAAACTTAACGAAAAAGAACTTACACCTCCGGGATTTTTCCAAGACTCTAATGACAACAAAAAGGTATCGGGTGCTTCCACGAGTGGACACATAACCTCTTTCCCTACTACAATCACGCAAGTAAAGCCTAGATGAATTCAACGTTACGAAAATTTTTTTATAGGATTTTATTATATTTCGTTATTTTGTATACTGAACGGTAGAAAGATACAGGTTGGTACCATTTATAAGGAGATTCATATAGAATGTTAAAAGTTTATTAAGATGGAATAACGATCCGTTGTGACCGACTGCTAACGTGCCGAGATGGGTTCCACTGTCTACAACCTATCATCTTGTGAATCGGAGGTGGTGGTTTTGGAGGTTGGCATAGAGATTAAAGTTCGGGAAATTGAATTATTTTGAGAAGATTTAAGTTGATTATGGGCAAAATTTGTTATTGTTTTTGTTGGTTCTAAGTAAGAAGATATAGAAGAATATTTTTGTGCATGTCTATATGTAAAAGGATGCCCATTTATGTGAAGTTTTAGTCTATAGTAATTTCTTTATCAAAATTATAAGAACATTCTTAATATTGCAAGTAAAATTTTAGAAAGAAGCGTTTAAGCAAGATGAATTTTATATTGAGTTTGTTTTACACTATGTTAAAACTCGAGATTATTTATATTTATGTATAATTACCTATTTAATTATAATAACATAAAATTTATTACTTTTGTACAATTAATTGTTTTATCATAGTAACAATTACTGTATTAAATAAAAGAATAGTTTCATTTAGAATCAGTGTTTACTTAAATTCGGTATTTGAAGCTTGAGATTAAGCTTGTCACCAAAAGAGCTTCAATTAAGGCAGGAACCCCAGCTTAATGTCACGCACTGCCAAAGTGCACAACATTTTTCGCGACATCTGGATCATTCCGGGACAAACTAGAGCAGCATAGAAGACTCCGGAACCACCCGGACCTTTCAAGAACAACCCGGTATTCTCCGGAACAATCTAGCACAGCCCGGCACACTTCGGAACAGCCCGGTACTCTCTGGAACAATCCGGAACAGCCCGGTCCTCTCTTGAAAAGCCTAGCACTCTCCAGAACTCTCCGGAACAGCCCGGTACATACTACATCAGCCCGGAAGACCCAAGATGCTTCTAGGACAACCAAGAAGCTTCAAGATCAGCCCACAATCATCAAGATGCTGGATATTTTTTAAGAAGGATCTAGTAACATGCTAAGATATTTGTATAGAATGATCTAGGTTAGGAAGACTCTAGAATCAGCCCTAACTAGTATAAATAGGTGTCATGGGGTCTCATTTGAGACAACCTAAGCTCTTGTACTCATAAACACTTGTAATCCATCTTTTTAGTAATATAAACTCTTTACTTGTATACTTGTATCAAGTATTACAAGCATCACACTCTTGTTTAAACACAAGCATCATTACTTGCAACATTGCAAGGTAACACACTTTACTAAAGACTTCCGCTGCCAAAACACTACAAACCTAACCATCAAGGCTTACTTAGACCAAGTTCTAAGGCCGAACGCGAGTCAAAGAAATAACTCCGTGACAGTTGGTATCATAGCGCGTTCGATTCATTGGGGTGGCATCTGAAAAGAAGACCGAAGATCTAATCCTCACCACGGGAGCAGGAACTCAGAAGGGCAAAAAGTCTGCTAAGGAGCTGATTGCTTCCTTAAACAAACGAGTCGAAGACACCGAAATACATGTCGATGCACTCAGAGCTGAATTCAACACGTATAGGGAGCACGTCGATGAATCCCTACACGAAATAGTCCCCATGGAAAGCAACTTTGGAGAACTACGAGAAAAGTTTAAACTTGCAATCACGCTGACGAAAGCCGAAATAAAAGAACTACTAATAAATGAGCTGGGGCAGATTCAAGAAAGCTTTGAACGCAAACTTGCGGCACATGAAGAAAGCTTCAAAGAATTACAAACAGAAGTGAAGATACTCAAGCAAGCATTTGCAAATGGAGGCGACGCTGGAGGCACCAGCAAGGTGGATCACCCAAAACCAACACCATTTGTTGGCAAGAGAGAAGCACGAGCCGTGGACGACTACCTTTAGGAAGTTGAACAATACTTCAAAGGCATGGAGATAAGAGAAGACGCCAAGAAAATCAATACGGCGGCACTCTATCTGAAAGACACCGCTGCACTATGGTGGCGACGTAAAAACATGGAGATTGAACAAGGTACGCGTACTCTTACCACATGGGCTGATTTCGTCAAAGAAATCAAGAAACAATTCTATCCGGAAAGAGCTCAACATGAAGCAAAGATCCGACTTCGAAACCTTAAACAAAAGGGATCACTTAAAGAGTACATCACCAAATTTACTAATCTCGTACTCGAAATTCCGGATCTTTCACCTGAAGATTCTCTAATAAACTTCATCGATGGCATACAATATTGGGCCAAAACCGAACTTGAACGTCGCAATGTTCAAGACTTGTCATCAGCCATCGCTGCTGCTGAAAATTTGGCTGATCGTAACGAACAACGATCACCAAGGCCCACATCCGTGGATCGCTACAACGAAACTGGTGGGGGAGCCAAACCCATCAGCAATTACAATCAAAATCAAAGAGATGACACAAGAAAACCAACATACCAACCAAGGTATGGCAAAGAACCAATGACGAGTAAGAATTGTTTTCTTTGTGATGGGCCACATGACACACGAGATTGCCCAAAGAAATCCAAGTTGACAACTTTGATAAAGACTGAAGAAGAACCCGACGAAACCGAGGAAGTTCGTCTAGGGGCGGTGCAACTACAATTGTTAAACACCTTAATCGCTCAACAAGGAACACCTTCCACAATGGCGAACCAAAGTAACCCGACATCTGTTGAGGGCAAACCAAAGGGACTTCGCTTCGTTACCTTGGAAATTTGAGGGCAACGAGTGAAGGCGCTAGTCGATACCGGCGCAAGTCACAATTTTATAACTCCTGAGATGGCCAGGAGGCCCGGCATAAGAATTACAGCTCATGAGTCCTGATCAAGCCCGCATCTGGAGACGCTAAACCAATCCAAGGAGTAGCCTGGGGAGTAAGAACCAAGATCGGCGCGTGGACCGGAAAAATGCATTTCTCTGTGGCACCCCTAGATGACTACGATATCATACTTGGGATGGAGTTTTTCCGAAAAACAGGGGCTACCATTGCACCAAGCATGAACACTCTTTGCATAATCAAAGAAGGTCAGGTGTACACAATAGCTATGGAATCCGGAAAAAACAAACGAGAGACAACCATAGCGGCTTTAAGACTCGTCCACCCAAGCCGAGGGTTAAAGACTCGCAACGAGGGCGTTGCGAAATCGGGTGGGGGAGGATGTCACGCACCGCCAAAGTGCACAACATTTTTCGCGACATCTGGATCATTCCGGGACAAACTAGAGCAGCCTAAAAGACTCCGGAACCACCCGGACCTTTCAAGAACAACCTGGTATTCTCCGGAACAATCTGGAACAACCCGGCACACTCCGGAACAGCCCGGTACTCTCTGGAACAATCCGGAACAGCCCGGTCCTCTCTTGAAAAGCCTAGCACTCTCCAGAACTCTCCGGAACAGCCCGGTACATACTACATCAGCCCGGAAGACCCAAGACGCTTCTAGGACAACCAAGAAGCTTCAAGATCAGCCCACAATCATCAAGATGCTGGATATTTTCTAAGAAGGATCTAGTAACATGCTAAGATATTTGTATAGAATGATCTAGGTTAGGAAGACTCTAGAATCAACCCTAACTAGTATAAATAGGTGTCATGGGGTCTCATTTGAGACAACCCAAGCTCTTGTACTCATAAACACTTGTAATCCATCTTTTTAGTAATATAAACTCTTTACTTGTATACTTGTATCAAGTATTACTACTTGTATCAAGTATTACAAGCATCACACTCTTGTTTAAACACAAGCATCATTACTTGCAACATTGCAAGACAACACACTTTACTAAAGACTTTCGCTGCCAAAACACTACAAACCTAACCATCAAGGCTTACTTAGACCAAGTTCTAAGGCCGCACGCGAGTCAAAGAAATAACTCCGTGACATTAAGCTTCTTTAGGGTCAACTCGATTTGTAAATTAAGCAAGTCAATATCTAATAGCTCACGGACCACTCGACTATATATTTACATTTACCATTAACCGCGTAATTTGCTCATAAATTAAAAAAATAGGAATAATAATACTTTAAAGAAGATACTTAACTGTTACAAGTGTTTATTGACTTGCCTCGTTTTTCAATATTTGGAACCTCACGAGGAATTAGCTAAGCTGCCGCTTTCCAATATTGTTTATCGGCTTCTTTGCGGAATGTTTCTTGTTTCGCAACATACATTTGAAAAAATACAAACATATGATTCTTAACTAGGCCTGTAAATGAATTGAACGGGGAGTGTTCGTGTTCGTTTAACTTTCACTAAACAAACGTTTGATCACAAACAAATAAACAATTGTGGCTTTCTTGTTTGTGTTCATTCATTTAGAAAATGAATATGTTCGTGTTCGTTTATGTTTGTTTGTTAATAGTATAGCTAATTCTTCACGAACATAACTAAACAAAGATGAATGGAAATAAACAAACATAAATGAGCAAATATCAGTTAGAAGTAAGTGTGGGCTTCTTCATGTTCGTTCATTTGTTTGTTAGATAAATGAACCTCTTTGTTTACAGGCCTATTCTTAACTGTCATATCAACAATGCATTCGCGTGCAATACTATGCATGATAGGGAGCTTCCAAATTTAAGTTTGAGCTCAACTTGTTTTAAACTCTAATTGTCAAGATCGAGCTCAGCCCATATACAACTTTCAAAATCAAGCCCGACTCGTTTATTATTTATTTATTAATTTGCGTGTACATATATTTAATACTCGTATATTTATAACTTCTATAACAAATAATATAAATAATTTAGTTTTTCTTATTGTAAGTTTTTGTAAAACTAATAAATATTATGTAAATATGTATTTAGTATATGAAAATTTGATTTAGATATATAATACTCATTTAGACTTGTAAGCCTACTCAAACTCAATAAGTGAAACTTAGGCTCAAGCTCGGCTTGATCTTGATAACTTACATGCAGCTTGGCTCATTTTTACAACAGTTTTTTTCTTTTAGTATTATGAGTCTAGAGAAATTCAAATGAATAAAACTCGACCCAAAATCCATGACACAACTTTGTGTGTGTATTTAGTTATTACGAATTACAAAATTAAAACTCGTGAATTGTTCATGAACTTAGTTTAGTTTTATAAACAGTTAGAATTGTGACCCACAATCTATGACTTAGTTTTGTACCCATTTTTTCAAAGATCATCACATAATCTTTTTAAAATACAGAAAACTGTCTTATAGAAGACATAGGAAGGTCATCATAATCCCATATATAAACACAGTCTAAGAAAAAGATAAAAGGAGAATCAAGTTTTTTACATTAAACATTAGAATTAACGAGTAATTAGTAACACTCGTAACTTCATAGCTATAGTTATAATGGACATTATTATTACCATTGTAGTCGGTAGAGGGTACCCGATATAAAGATGAGGCGAGTATCGGTATCCCTGTCTCATACCCCGTTGTAAAACCGTGTCCAATACCATATCCATGTCTCATTGGGTTATCCCAATCCGATATTCCTTGTATTGGGAAAATTACTCACTACAGTTTTAAACGCATTTCTTACTATATAAATTTTTATAAAATTTTATTACCAACAGAAATTAAAAATATAAATAGTAAAAACTAGTAAATTAGTAGATTATTTATTTTATTACCTAATGATAATAAGTTAATTAAAAAGGTTTACATATGGTTCGGTTAATCAAGCGGGATAGTCATTTAATAACATATTTGTCTCATATTCGAAAAAAAAAATGTTAATTTAATCTCATCGTGAAAAGTTTCTAAATTAATATCATACCATGATACCAGAATACCCGTCCTAAATTTTTCTAGCGTTAGATTTTCCCATCAAGTTTGAGTTCCGTTTACCATCCCTACACCATATATTGTAATTTGACTCGATTTATCTAAACCACACGTTGGGTCAAATCCGATAGTACATTCGGTAAATGTAATAGAAATCACGTATACCTATCCGAAAATTGAACGGTTTATTCAATGGAAATATCACATTTGCCATTACCAAAATTCCTTAAAACAACTAAAAACATCTAAATTTGGAAACTAGCAGCAACTACACAAGTACAAAGATACATGAATCACCATCATCTTTGTCAGCATGATGGTTGCTTCCAAGTCTCAAAACACCACCAAATCAAGAAACTGCATTGATTTTCAATCCTAGTTTCGTGCTTTGGCGGTTTTCCGACCATCCTGGCGGCCAACACAGACCAAAATGAGACCATGGTGCAAGTCAAAGCCAAAGTCAAAGTCAGATACAATATGCTTTTTTGCATCTTTGTATCCAAGTTCAAAAACAACCAAACGATCTTGCCTTGAAGGGTTACATTCACAGGCGGTGTTTACAAAATCGACCATATGGTAAAGCAGTTTGTAATAAAAGATCCATTTAATGAAAGAATATTGTCAAGGAACGAGAGAGGCTTTTTAAGGGTATCTTGCAGACGCTGCCATTCTTTGCATAACTCTCGGGTCCTCTGGTCGAAAGCGTTTGGTTGGCATTCCTTGATATGATCTGATCAAAATAAACAAATTAATGTGTTAAAACGTGTCTTCAATATGAGAAACAACCTTTTATAAATAATTCGCGTTTATATTTTTATAGTAACAGACCTGGAAGAAAGTTGACGTTTTTGAGGGTGTTGCCCGATCTTTGCTTTCAAATTTTGGAAAGCGGATTCTGCAGCCTGATGTGTAAAGTAAAAACATGAAAATCAATCAGTGTCGCTTAAAATTGGTTATGTATTGAACACGTCCATATTATATAATAATATAGAAAAACATATATGTACCTGCATCTTAGCTTCATCCCACGTCAACCCGACTCCCTTACCCCACACCTCCCCATCTATTTCAACCTGAAAACATAACCAAAACACGTGATAAACATTGCAAAAAACGATAGAAAAAAAAAGTTTCATAAATCACAATATAAACAATATGTCACAACAGTAGTACCTGTGCATATAGTTCATTGTTCACACGCATAGTAGTTGGAACGTGAGGCTGCGGTTGAAAAGTGAAACCTAAACCCTCCATCATGCACTGAAATGGTAAAATGTTATGAATCAGTAACAAGTGTGGATTATAAAACACGGTGACTGATATTATTAAAGCTATAATGAGATCTTACTAGCTCACTAAGTGCAGCTATTGAGCCTTGTTTGGGAATCCCATCACTTATAAACTTTCCCACTTCTCCTGAGTTTAGGCATGATAAATACTTATCTGCACGAATATCGCCTACAATGGTTAGAATATGGTTGAAAGAAAATAATTACACAAAAAATAAAAGCACCCGGACATGAACAAGTAAACGAAAGGGTTTTCTTTTTTGCGTTAGTTCACAAGAAAATGAGTGTGTTCATATTCGTTTATGTCTGTTCGTTAATAGTATAAATGAATGGTTCACGAACAGATCATGTTTGTGCTTGTTCGTTTACCATTAACCAAACAAACGATTGAAAATGAACAATTAAATGAACACGGTAAACAAACGAATGCAAATGAATGAACGTTCACAAACATATACGAGCAAACAAGACATGTGTTCATGTTTAATTCTTTTTTTTACCTGCCAAATTCTTAAGAGATGACTCAGCAGCATGATGGTGAGCTTCCCTTCGCGTTCTCCCAGTTGCATCACCGATTATCTCTCCAGCAAACCACACCTGTAATAGACGGTCGATTGTTTAGCCCAAAATTAGTGACTCAGAAATTGTCACATAAGTAACAAATATTTTTTTATAAAAATTCAAATACCTCAAAAGAGAACTGCAGTTTGGTGCTAGGGACCAAAGACGACTTGAACTCGACCTGCATTATATAAATAGTAAGTTGACCGAACAAGAAACAGGTCAAAATTGACCAGTTTATACATAAACGGGCAAAAATTGCGCCCTTTAGATTTTAATGACACATTTGGTAGATAAAGATCTATTATTATAATACCTTGGTTCCGCATTTGGAGGCAATAAAATGTAGATATTCAGCAGGGGATTCAGCAAACATATCATTTCCGCCCATTTCATTGACCATATCCCTGTAGTCGAATGATGCTTCATCCCCTTCAAAATAATCCGATTATTAGACAAAAAGGAAAAGTAATAACTTATTTCCAATTCTTGATGCGTTTATTATTAAATATGCAAAGTTCATAGAGCCAACACAATATCAATTACAAGATCAGAAATCTTTCCCAGCTTAACAATCTTTATGAGTTTCACTGTCATCGCTCCTTTGTTAACCATTTTAGCATTCGTTTATTAAGACCATAAAGAATAAGATTTTAAAACTTTTACAGTGAATATGTTTCCTGTTCAGATAGTGACAAAAATGAAACTTTTTTTCAATCATGGATGTTTATTTTGGACCATGTATACACATTGCTAGTTGTCGTTTATTATATGCAACTTTATGAATACATATACGTGTGATCACAAAATACATGTAGCAAATGACAAAACTACCGTTAATTAATATTAAATATATAAAAAAATGATTGGTTATTAGAAGCTCATAAACTTTTTTGGAGTTCCATATTTGTGTATGTGTACGTATATAATTCACGTATATATATTGCAAAAACTAAATAACAGATATGCAAGAAAAGGATCTTAAACGGGCTTACATGGGAACGAGGGGTGAGCAGGTGGAGAATGACTTAACCCCCACCTATCATCTCTTTGATGGACCTGAAAATATACATATATGTATATTAATTACATAGATCTTACTAAACTAGCTTCATACATAAGATCAGTAGAAACAAAACTTACCTCCTCGGGAACAAATGGCGGTAAACGAAAAGTTTGTTTTTTGTTAGCATGCACAGGTTCAGTAGGTACAGAAAACTCATTATGAGACGGTGATATTCTGTTAAACCGTTGTGGACCCGTGTCTTCACCCAACGGGAACCACCCACCACGTGGCTCGACCCGAGGAGCCGGAACTTGCATTGGTGGCGGTCTTACAGGAAACTGCGGTGGTGGTTCAGTGGTGACCGGATGTTTGATGTCCATACCGTGTTGTAAAATGAGGAGTCTGCGTCTTGTGTCGGAGTCAAGTCCAGATTCTGGCAGCTCACCTTCTTCCCGTGCAGGTGAACTGTTCAAACTCGGTTCTTGACGGGCTGTTTGAGTTAACCATTCGAGTATGGATAGCAACTGATTCTTAGGGTAATTGACGGTTATACCATTTGTCGGTACAACAGGAATGGGTGCGGGTGCAGGTGCAGGTGCGGGTGCGGGTGTGGGTGCGGGGTTGTACAGGATCGGTGCTTTAAGTCCATGGTCAAGACAAGGCGTCACGGGAGCAACTGTTGATGAAGATGTAGACTCCTGGACGGTCACAAATAAGGGTGTGAATTTATGACACGACAAGAAAACATAAACGAACCTAACACAAAACTAGCGGGTTTGGGTTTAGTCTAAACGAGTTCGGGTCGAGTCGGGCACGTTTAGCTAAACAGGTGGAGTTTATGTCAACCTGATGGTTCACAGGTTGACCCGTTTAACCCATTTGTTTATTTTCTTAGTTTTTAAAATGTGAATGGCATAATAACTTTAACTATAAGGGTATTTCTAATGCCACAATAATATTACTTCAAAGTATTTATATGTAAAAACCATTTAAATGTGAAGCACGGCCCGCTTAGCAGCCCTGGCCACAAAATGAAGTGTCAAACAATTAATTATTTACTTGTGAAAATAAAAGCCGTTACCTTTAACCTTCTTTCTACTTCAGCATCCGCAATTCCATCAAAAGTGACTGGTTCTTTACTACCATTTAAACCACAAGCATCACCCTCAGACTCCAAATAGTTGCTCACATCTGGAGGCAAAATATCTTTGATTTCATCTTCATACGCGACTTCATTGATTCGTTGCAAAAGGCCCTCATCAAAGTCTCTGTTCAAAGATAGATCATATGTTCAAGTATGATCTTTAAGTTAACAAAAACGCATGTAACACTTTGCAACGAATGTATATGTTCTTACTTGAAAAATCCACCTCGGGCACTACAAGCAACATTTCTAGCAACACGAAGGACAGGAACAGCACAGTTTTCCTAGAAGCAAAACCATATACATATTAATATAATACATTTTAAGTTAAGAAAATAATATTAATATGGTTAGTTGGTAAGTACTTCAGCTTGGGGAGCATAATACGGTGAAAAAGCAGGAACAGCATGAACACGCGGTTGATCTCTCTCATCCCACACTTTCAAACGGTCATCAATAACTAATGCCATTTTGGGATGGCAGTTACCATCTTGAAAAACATTAATGAGTGATTTCTTCGACGCTGTTAATATCCATAAAATGCGTGTGTAAGTGTATAACAATTACATAATATAAATGTAAAATATGAAACACAAACTAACCAGAGTTCACGCACACGATACGGTTTGATAACTCTTTTACAGTTATTAAACTTGAATCTGGATCAAGAAGCCTCCACATTTCCAAAGCATATTCTCGTTCCGCCATTGTACAAACATAAACCTCAAACCGCTTTCGTCCTTTTGCAAACAAGTAGCTTCTAAGATCCTCCCACGCGGGTCTCATACGCACGAGAACGCTTGTGTCACGAATCTTGATAAACGCAATAAAGATGTATTAAATTAATAAATAAATATACAAGAATAAGATCAAGATGGTTACTTTATAGAACAGTAACCAAGTTCCCTTATTGTCCCTCTAAATTTAACATATATAAATCTTGGTTACAGTTTGACTTAAATTTAACAATTATGAAACTTGGTTATTATTCAGTCAACTTTTTTTCTTCAAGTTTAATGAAAATAATTATCACTTATTAGACGAAGAAGACGCTGATGTATACCATTGGGTTGATACGGGTAAGGATGATATTCTTCTCTTGCAATCTTATAACTGGACGAAGAAGACGCTGATGTTTGTCTGATAAAGCGGGGACAACCTCGGACTCTGCTTTGATTATCTTTCCGTTTTCAACAACTTGATCGCTTTCCGCATATTGTTTTAATATGTTTCTATCGTCTTGATAGCGTTTAATCTCGGAAAGCATACCAGCAATGCGTGCCGGGTCCTTTTCAGTGTTTAATCTCCTTTGTATGGCTTCAAGTTTATCTTCAAATGACCTCAAAGTATTGGCTACTACGAGAGTCTCATCCAGGTCAAACACAATGCCAAGACACCTTAGGTTTAACATGACCAGACAAGATTCGTAAAGCCCCGGTGGAACGATAAATCCCCAAAAACATGGAGATGCGTCGTTTCTTCTAGAACACATTGCTACCAAGTGCATCTCATCTCCGCCAAGTGAAGCGACAGCAGTCTGCATATGGTGATAAAGTCGACAATACGTTAATATGGAAATTGCATTGAATATTAACAAGACAGCGTATAAAAGACGCACGTTTATGTAGTAATAACTAATGAGATCACACACGTCAAGTAAAAATGACTGTTTATATCAGGAAATCAATATTACACGCGAATATGTATTTATATTGTCGGATATAATTAAGATATGAATTTAGAATGTATTAGTTCAGCTCCCTTTAACATCTCAACGGTTAATCGAAACAATTAAAAGATTTCTATATGGTTTACAGTTTTATTCTTTGTGTCAAGATTACTCCATGTCCATGAAGAATCATCCAGATTACAAGTTATCAGTCAGATTTACAATCTTTGGGTTCAAATTTCAGGCAAATCTGAAAATTACAAGTCGAATCGGTCGCTCAAAACTTAAAAAAAAATGATTTGTTGTTTGTATTTCTTAGATCCAATTAAGTAAAACTCACAGATCTGCACATGTAACTGGTTTTCATTTGTATATTTCAAACTGAATTTCAAGAACCAGAAATTATAAGTCGTAAAACATTAAAAAATGATTTTTTTTCCTGTACTTTTTAGATCTAATTTAAGTAAAATTCCCAGATCTGCACATGTAACTTGTTTTCATTTTGAATATTCCAAAATTGAATTTCAAGAACCACAATTATAACTCGAATCAGTCGCTCAAACACCAAAAAATATAGTTTTTTGTTTGTATCTTTTAGATCTAATCAAGAAAACTCCCAGATTTTTCTTCGCACGTAACTGGCCCTCAATTCGTATATTTCAATATCGAAATTCATGAACCACAAATTATAACCCACCCGAATCAATCTTCAAAACTTAAAAAAAAAGGGGGTTTTTTTGTTTGAATTTATTAGATCTAATAAAAAAAATTCCCAGATTTTCACTTGTATATCTCAAAATCAAATTTCAAGAACCACAAATTATAACTCGAATCCGTCGCTCAAAAAAAAATAAAAATTGTTTGTATGTTTTAGATCCAATCAAGCAAATTCCCAGATGAACACATGTAACTGGTCTTCATTTGTACATTCCAAAATTAAATTCCAAGAACCCTAAAACTTTTATAAAAAAAAAATCAGTTTTTTGTTTGTATTAATTAGATCTAATCAGTCTTTCATTTAGAACCATCAGTCTTTGATTGATTAATCTTTTTAAAACACAAAGTCCTCCTCAAAATCAATTAAAGGTCTCATCTTTGTCCATATCACCAAAGTCCTCAAAATTAATTAAAAACTTATTATTAGGGTTCCAATTTCAATTTTATTAAATTCTTTTCTTTGTTTCTTTCTTTCTTTTTGTACCTTGTTTTCTCCAAGTAATGTCTGGTGCAAAAGACTCAACTGCAAGTTGTTGGATTTGACTTTGACTTTGTTGTTTGACTTTGACTCCTCCATTTTCATGCAAACATTTGAAGCAGCAATTGTGTACACAACTGCTAATGGTGAGCATCTTTCACTGGGTGTGGAATAATAACATATCCTCAGTTTATTATTATCCTTCAGTTTCAAATTAGGGCTAATTATATTAACCTCAACTTCACCCACCAATTTCTCTCCGTCATACAAAGCCATCACCACCGATTTATTCATTTTCTTGAAATTCAATTCGATTAATAATAATAATAATAAAAATACAAAATTTATCACAAATCGGACTCCTGGGTCTTCTTGGATTAAGTCATATACGTATAAAAATCACAAATTTATACTGATTTTGATGGGTTTTTCAAGATCTGTAATGGGTCGTGATTACTTTAGATCAATTTGGGGGAAGTGATAAGATAATCTTGATTCTCGATTGGATGAACAAGAAACCCTAGATTAGATTAAGGGGTATTGTACTTTTGAAGGCAGGTTATATAATACATAAATAATAAATATAAATATTTATTAATAAGAATAAGAAGATGTGACACACGCCGTTAGTTTTGGGGTTAGCCTTAGCTGTCCTTTTCAAATTTTAAATAAAAATAAAATATAGATATAAGTAGCAAGAAGACAAAACATATACAAACAAAATTTTAGAACAATCATTGTTAACATGATGAAAACGACGTGGTTAACAGAAGTTCATCTGTGTTTTATACATGACTATAAAACAATTTTAAATTTTATTTAAACTATACAACCTAACATGTTAATTTTAATTATTTAAAAAAAAATTATGTAACGTATCTTTTTATTAACGAGTTTATCGTTTTTAGACAGGTGCCCAACTAACAATCCTATAAAATTTGGAACGATAAGTCGATATATATATATTTTTTTAATTATATTTTTAATGCAATGGAAACGAAGATCGAAAATATTATAATTATATTTTCTTTATAAACAACCAACAATGTAAAAGGAAGAGTAGTTTAATTTGGAATGGCATTTTCTTTTTTTCTAAATTTAAAAGTTTTCTTTTCTTTTTGTTTTTTACATTAAAATCTTGTCTCTAAAATATAGATATTTTGTAATATCATATTAATTTTTGTCTTTAAAAAAAAAGACCATATCTATATCTATATCTATATTATATATAAATGAGGAGTGATGGGCAATGGAGGTAATTTCACAATTACATGACAAGGGCAAAAGAGTTATTTCATAATTGGGCATAAAAAGTAATTTGCCAACACTTAGATCAATTCTTAAAGCACTTGGTGCAACTTGATGAAGCTTCATTCACCTACGAAGTTACTCTCATGTCATTTGCCTAATGAAGTTGGAGGAGATCCAAAGGTTTTCCATTTAGTGGGGGTTTAAGTAATTATGATAATTATTATAAGTTATTATCCACAATACTATCATCTTAAAGTCTCATGATGTTAGCATTAGTTACTTCTGTAGCATCATTTTTTATATATGTGTGTACTTATGAAGAAATCCTATCAATGTTATATGCATTGCACGGTAGGGGTGCTTATCTTGTTATTATTTAGTAAATTCAAATGACTTAACTCAATTCATCTTTTGGATGGTTGTTCGATGTTCCTTTTATTTAAGAAGAAAAGAAAACTACATGTACTGTTCTTTTCTACACATTTTTTAATATAATTTAAACAAATTATTTTGATTAATGCGACTTAAAATTAGTATGATTAGTTTTTTTTAAGTTTTTGGTTAATTATATGATTATTCATGTGTCAACTCAGGCATGTATTCTTCTTCTTTACATTTTTTTTATCATAATTAAGAAAATTATTCTGATTAATGCAACTTCAAAATGGGTATGATTAGTTTTTTTTTATGTTTTTGGTTAATTATATGATTATTCAGGTGTCAAGTCATTAGTTTTGGATAACAAGAACGATTTATTTACCCAAAACCCACAACTAAAAAGTGTTTATTCAAGAATGAGGCAACTTCATATATACCTCTCAATTAACAAAAGCAGGAGTCATAACAGGAGCAAGAGTTTATTGTGGTATGATAAAATAAAAAAGTCATATTATCTGAAATACGTGTAGATGCTGATGATAGCATTAATATAATACGCAGGTGATGGTTTGGTGTGACTGTGAAATAATGGAGCTGAAAAGGTTACTTAGATGCATGTTTTGTGTATAACAACATTATAGAAAGTTAAATTTAATATAGAACATTTATTGTGTTAAATTATACCGGAAGTGTATGGCTTGAAGAATGTCATTGTTTGTTTATGTTTTCTAGGCGAGGTTGGATAAATTTGTAGAATTGGAATCTATTGTTGTCTTGATGATGAGATTTAGTGTGTTTTTAACTTTTTATTAGTTGTCATATCATTTTTAGGAGGTGCTATAAAACAGAGTCCAATAAAACCATATGGGCTAAATTGTCTTAAAACGTACATGTGTCATTGTTTTAATTTTTCCAGATATGAAACATAATCACAAAAGTTAATCAAGAACCACCAAACAAGCATTATAATAAATTAAGACATGATCATATAGACTTGTAATGTCCCTAAAAGAAACTACTAAGTTATGTAAAAGTTTACTTCAAGTACTTGATATTTATAGATGCAAGCTAATAACTCATCAATTTAAACCAATATTAATTAATAGCTCATCAAATTAGATTAGTATATTCACAAAATGAAACCCAATTTCCATCAACTCACCAATTAATACTCATTGATGCATCCATTCAATGACACTTTCGGTTTCACAAACACCATCACTAGCCTTTTTCCAAGTTAACTCACATATTATTCTTAGCCACTATTTGCAGCCAAACATTCCATCTACCACTCTTCTCACAACAAGTATGCATATTGTTAATTCCATCAAACACTTTCAGAATGTTAGAAACAAACATTCCCTCTCGCGCACTTTACAGAGACAACAAGCACAAGTACCACTATTCGGGCCACCCTATTCAATATTTTTTTGCATTATATGTGAATACCGGGTATGGTGGGTAAAATCTTAGTTTTACGCAACAAATTTAAAAGGTAGTTAATATAAGGATTAATTTCATATATACTCTTACAAACATTACAAATATCATATATACCCAAGCAAAACTTAATATATCATATATACCCTTACAAAGAAACTAAAATATCATATATGCCTATATACACAATTAAAGTATCATATATACCTCTGTTAATTAATAATAATTTAATAAATGACCATTTTACTGTTACTTTTTAAAAAATTTAACTTTTATTTATGCCCATTTTAACGAATATACCATTCTACCCCTTTCTATTACATAATGTGTTTATACCCTATGTTATTATTTTAATTTTAATTGACGTTTCTCACCTTTAACGACAACCAAATCGTCTCTCGTCACTACTTCAAAATTGCAAACGATTCGAAGATTTATCGCATCAAATGGTCTACATTATAAACCTTTTATTGCTTCTAATCAAACAAGAGTACTATGGTCATTTTTTAAATTTTTTAATGAATTGATATGTTAATAACTTTTTAAGGGCATATACGATTTTTTTAGTTTTGCATGGGTATATATTATATTTGCGATATTTGTAAGGATATATATAAAATTGCACCTTAATATAATCATTCTCTATACACTAATTAACCGATTTGTCCAGTATGTGTGTGAATAGAACTCGAATTTTGATGGTCCATGGGTGAAATGGATGGGTCGTTTCGAAGGATTGGGGTAGGAATGATCAAATATATATTATTTCTAATCTTCATGGAGTCATGAACACTAATTGCAAGTAAATTTGCTATTAGAGAGGACGGGGGCCCCATATAGATAGAGTGAATGGCTTCCAAATCACATGGCAACACCACCTCACACAATAAGGGTGAGGTGCGTGACTTCATTTCATGGCAAATGTTTGCCACACAAAATTGATTCATTATTGACCATTGAAGAATTAAAATGAATTAATAGAGTTTTAAGTACTTGTGGGTAGGTGTTGGCCAGTAATTTTGTGGTTTATGGGTAATTAAGGGTAGAAATGAGGTAACAATACATGAGTGACAGATGCATGAGTAATACCCATGAGTGCCCATTTTCCCCTTACATCTTAAATATGTACATGCACCATTTTTATACACATATTTGATAAGATACTAATGAAATAAGAAAACCCGCACCAAGAATGCCCCATGACAAAAGCAAAACTCATACACCACTAAGCAACACTAACACGAGTTCCGCTTCAAGAAAGGATTCATTATCAAAATGTCCAAAAGGACCAGACCTTGGTACACTCATAACATATTTCATTACTCATATGATTTAACTACAATTTATACAGTTTGTTTTTATTAACAAAAGTAACACTGTTGGTTGTTAGCAACACCCACACCTACTTCAAACACAACTAAACTACGATTAAAGATCAGATGTCCTATCATGTTGCTAAGAAACATTGCCCCATCAAACGTCATAGACAAGGGAACAAGGCTATATGCAAGGCATTCAAGCGTAACGCGATTGACACTAAGATAGCTATCGGGAACACCAAGGAAAAAGAGTGTTTCTACTAAAGTATTACATTCACCGTATCTGCAGACGACATGTTAGGCGTAACATTGCTTTTGAAATAATACCGTTTGCTGAGGTTATTTTAAAATTATTCTGGTATTCCTATCTTAATAACTACCTGGATTGGTTCACTTATATCTTATGTTATTGATATTTTTAATATTACTTCATGAATCAAAACCTTATTGTTAATGTTGCGTAGATTTAATCGAATATAAAAAAAGCAGTATATTTTCTAAATCACATCATTAAATCATTTTACACTAACTATTTTACACTAACTAAATTGTCTTAAAAATATCAATAATAAAATTTAACTATTTTTCTAACTAAATCTGACAAGAGTATCATGAATAGGGTGACACAGTAAATTTTAATTTTTGGTGATGTAGCATGTGTGTGAATAAAACTCGAATTGTGATTGTCCATGGGTGAACATGGATGGGCAATTTGGGTGGATTCAGTTAGGAATAAAACTCGAATTGTGATTGTCCATGGGTGAACATGGATGGGCAATTTGGGTGGATTCGGTTAGGAATGGTGAAATATATATTCTTTCTAATCTGCATGAGTCATGAACATTAATTCCAAGTAAAGATGTTATAACATGGTTGCATGCCAGGTTCTCTTCGTGGACTATTAACCACTCTTACATGATTACAAATTATAATAATAACTCATTAGTTTATATTCATATTATATATTTAAGAAATGAAACTAACACTTTATCAAGTGACCAATATCGAAATTAAGGGAACAAGGCTAATATGCAAAACGTTCAAGTGTAGTGTGATTGACGCTGAGATAGCTATCGGGGAACATCAAGGAAAAATATGTTTCTACCAAGGACAACCCTAACCATATATGAAGATGACATGTCAGGCGTATAACATTATTTTAAAATAATGCCGTACGTTGAGGTTCTATTAATAAATGTCATGTCTTGCTATCTTACTGACTACTTGGATTGTTTCACTTTTATCTTATGTTTCTTACTGGCATTTTTAATATTTATCTTATGAACCAAAACGTTATTCTCAATTTATATGAACTACCCTTTGAGTCCACTAATATCTTTATGGAGATTGACATGGTATTTTTTATGGTGCATTTTCTACTTTGCTCACAAACTCTAGGAAAGTTGTAAAGTTGAAGAGATGACAAGAATTACCAATCTTCTAGGACTGCTATACCTTACCACTTTGAGTACTTGTAATGTTTGATATTATTATTATTTTTTTTTGTAAATAAATGTACTTAATTTAAGCAGGTAAAATCATTGTTGATGGTAGGTTTTGAAATTTTAATCAACATAAAGGATTGAATGTGTGTTAATTGGTGAGTAGTTAGAGTTGAATTTATCTAGGAGATGAAAGAGATACTCAAACAAAAGTCAACTAAGCTATCTGTTCACGAATGATATAATGGGTAAAGAGGTGGGCATACGCGAGTTGGTTGTGCACATGCATACTGGTGTATGCATATATATTGGATCGATGATGTTATAAAGTAACTGATACTTGCATAAACAAAAACTTTCTACTTGGTGCCTTACAAACTGTCAAGCAAGAATATTAACAAATATTTCACAAAACATGATGTATCCAATATATATGCATCTATTAATATTTTAGTGCGCACCCCCCTCTTTCATCCACACGCGCACACACACATAAAGAAATGCAAAAATGTGATCGCACTTATAACCCATTACACACCACGCCAAACACTACAAACCTACAAGGAGACAAGTTACTCGAACCCGTAGCAACGCGCGGGCACTTTTGCTAGTTATATATAAAGGAAGAGTGATGGGCAATGGAGGTAATTTCACAATTACATGACAAGGACAAAATAGTCATTACATAATAGGGCAAGAAAAGTAATTTGCCAACATATACATCAACTCTCAAAGCTTTTGGTACAACATCATGAAGCTTCGTTTTTTGTGACATTACTTTTCAATCCTTTAGAAAACAAAAGGTTATGGTTTAAATATGTTATTATTATTATTATGGTGACTATTCATATTTTTAACTCTCATGTGTCATTATGTGGCTACTAACTTTGTTAGCCTATATATAGTGGCTTCTTGTGTATACATGCATACATACCAATGAAGAACAAACTCTCTTTTCTCTACTTATTATGCTCTCTATACACTATTCAAAACGACAACCACAACTAACATAAAGAAAGGTCCGGCTTTGGATTTAGAATGGTGGACTAATCATTGTTGGTTCTCATTTGGGGGAATGATGTGTAGAAATTAGAATGTTTTGATGTTTTTGTACGGAAAAATAATGTTGATGCTATTTTAAATCAAACTTGTACTTGATGTATGTGGTTGATGAAAGTGATACTAATATTTTATATGAAAGTGAGTAATGTAACAAAAATTAGAATCAAATAGTTATACTTATAAGTGTACATTTAAATACAATAAGATAAGGGACTCTTAATATATACATGTTATATATAATATATACATGTATGTGTATCTATATATATATATATATATATATATATATATATATATATATATATATATAGAGGCAGTTACCGAAGGGTGCTTCTAAGTGCATGTTTGGTTGACAGTTAATCAAGAATAGAATATGGAATGGTAGGCTGAGGAATTTAATACAAGCCCAAAGCTAAATGTTGGATGATTCCAACTTTTCACAGCTGCATCAGCATCCCATGTGCATGATGCATAAATCAGCATAATAAGAAGAAAAAAATAATCTTATTTTACAAAACTTTGTATAATATTTTTAAGTTAACTTCTTAGGTCAAGTGTCATACCTTAACCAAATATGTTGGATTTGCATCTGTGCCTGTTTGAATTGTAGAAGGCATAACGAAGATTAATGTTGTCTCCATCACGAAAATACTGAAGAACAAAGAGTAGCTGGGGTTTCATCAGAAAAACTAACAAAGTAAATAAAGAAAAACATTAGTCAAAGAAAGTGAGTAATGTAACAAAAATTAGAAATCAAATAGTTATACTTATAAGTGTACACTTAAATACAATAAGATAAGGGACTCTTAATATATAATATATACATGTGTGTGTATCTATATTATATATATATAGAGAGAGAGAGAGAGGCAGTTACCGAAGGGTGCTTCTAAGTGCATGTTTGGTTGACAGTTAATCAAGAATAGAATATGGAATGGTAGGCTGAGGAATTTAGTACAAGCCCAAAGCTAAATGTTGGATGATTCCAACTTTTCACAGCTGCATCAGCATCCCATGTGCATGATGCATAAATCAGCATAATAAGAAGAAAAAAACAATCTTATTTTACAAAACTTTGTATAATATTTTTAAGTCAACTTCTTAGGTCAAGTGTCATACCTTAACCAAATATGTTGGATTTGCATATGTGCCTTCTTGAATTGTAGAAGGCATAACGAAGATTAATGTTGTCTCCATCACGAAAATACTGAAGAATAGAGAGTAGCTGGGGTTTCATCAGAAAAACTAACAAAGTAAATAAAGAAAAACATTAGTCAAAGAAAGTGAGTAATGTAACAAAAATTAGAAATCAAATAGTTATACTTATAAGTGTACATTTAAATACAATAAGATAAGGGACTCTTAATATATACATGTTATATATAATATATACATGTATGTGTATCTATATTATATATATATATATATAGAGAGAGGCAGTTACCGAAGGGTGCTTCTAAGTGCATGTTTGGTTGACAGTTAATCAAGAATAGAATATGGAATGGTAGGCTGAGGAATTTAATACAAGCCCAAAGCTAAATGTTGGATGATTCCAACTTTTCACAGCTGCATCAACATCCCATGTGCATGATGCATAAATCAGCATAATAAGAAGGAAAAAATAATCTTATTTTACAAAACTTTGTATAATATTTTTAAGTCAACTTCTTAGGTCAAGTGTCATACCTTAACCAAATATGTTGGATTTGCATTTGTGCCTGCTTGAATTGTAGAAGGCATAACGAAGATTAATGTTGTCTCCATCACGAAAATACTGAAGAACAGAGAGTAGCTGGGGTTTCATCAGAAAAGCTAACAAAGTAAATAAAGAAAAACATTAATCAAATATATAACAACATATACACGATCACAATGTGGGCTATATAATGTTGAACTAACAAAGTAAATAAAGAAACAAATTAGTCAAATATAGAACAAAATATACATGATCACAATGTGGGCTATATAATGTTGATCAATAACCAAACGAACTGTTTGCATCTTTAGGTGGATTTGAAGGAATATAAACAATTATTTTGTCTTTCTCTCAAACCACCTAAGGTAAAAAAAACTCCATTAAACACACATAATAGAAAACCAATTTGTACTTGTATGCATAATTAAACTTTCACAATTAAATGTTTCATTTGTGCCTAATTTAACTTATAATTTAAATATCAATAAATTAAACCAAAAAAGGGGGAAAAAAATTATTCCAACTCACGTTAGCTGGCTAACTGGTAGAGTCGTTAGTCCTTAAACATTGTAAAGCCTCATGTAACAACTTGCAAAAGAAAATATCTGTCAAAATTCAAGAAACACCAAAAACCAACGTAAAGTTTATAGCTTACAAGATTTATTACCCGAAAATCGCAACATCCGGATATAATTTTTACTTATTCAAAGATAATATACAAACAAAAACAGGCAAAAGAGTTCAAATTTAAATATGAAAACACATAAAGGTTGATTCCTTTAACATTCCCAATACTTTTGTATAATAATTACATAAAAAGAAAAACATAGGTCAAAAAATATAGTTTTCCCTATTTGTTAATGAAAATTGTCATCACGGGCAACCTGCTCACATTAAACGAAGACCACCACTTTTATTATCAGCCATGTGCCTACTTCTGCCACAGTTATGAACTCAGTGTACTTACGATTGAGACATGGTTTCTCTTTTATCATTTTCTTTACTACTTTTTTTTTAATTAACATATGATATAAAAGATATTGGCCATGTTAAGACCACCTAACCTTAAAGTCATATTAAATTAAATTAAATAACCTATCATTTTATATTCATGCAATGAAACTCCCACTTCATAAAGTTACCAATTAATACCTAATATTTTCTAAATCACATCATTACATCACTTTACACTAACTATTTTACAATAACTAAATTGTCTTAGAAATATCAATAATAAAATTTGACTATTTTTCTAACTAAATATGATAAGAGTATCATGAATATGGTGACACAGTAAATTTTATTTTTGGTGATGTAGCATGTGTGTGAATAAAACTCGAATTGTGATTTTCCATGGGTAAACATGGATGGGCCATTTGGGTGGATTGGGTTAGGAATGGTCAAATATATATTCTTTCTAATCTGCATGGAGTTATGAACATTAATTCCAAGTAAATGTGTTATAACACGGTTGCATGCCAAGTTCTCTTCGTGGACTATTAACCACTCTTACACACATACAAATTATAATAATAACTCATTAGTTTATATTCATATTATATAAATAAGAAATTAAACTGACACTTTATCAAGTGACCAATATCAAAATTAAGGAAACAAGGCTAATATGCAAAGCGTTCAAGTTCAAGTGTAACGTGATTGAACCTGAGATAGCTATCGGGGAACACCAAGGAAAAACATGTTTCTACCAACGACAACACTCACCGTATCTGAAGATGACATGATTGTCAGGCGTAACATTATTTTAAAATAATACCTTTCGTTGAGGTTCTACTAATGTCTTGCTATCTTACTAACTACTTGGATTGTTTCACTTTTATCTTATGTTTGTTACCGGTATTTTTAATATTTATCTTTTGAACCAAAACCTTATTCTCAATTTATGTGAACTACCCTTTGAGTCCACTAATATCTTCATGGAGATTGCATATGGTATTGTTTATGGTGCTTTTTCTACTTTGCTCACAAACCCTAGGAAAGTTGTAAAGTTGAAGAGATGAAAAGAATTGCCACATCTTCTAGGACGGCTATACCTTACCACTTTGAGGGCTTGTAATGTTTGATATCATTATTCTTTTTATTTGTAAATATATGCCCTTAATTTAAGCACGTAAAATCATTGTTAATGGTAGGTTTTGAAATTTTAATTAACATAAAGGATTGAATGTGTGTTAATTGGTGAACAGTTAGAGATGAAAGAGACACTCAAACTAATGTCAATTAAGTGTATGTTCACGAATGATAGAATGAGTAAAGAGGTGGGCATACGTGAGTTGGTTGTGCACATGCATACTGGTGTATGCATATATATTGAATCGATGATGTTATAAAGTAACTGGTACTAACTTGCATAAACAAAAAGTTTCTACTTGGTGCCTTACAAACTGACAAGCAAGAATATTAACAAATGTTTCACAAAACATGGTGTATCCCATATATATGCATGCATTAATATTTTAGTGCGCAACCCCCTCCCCCCATCCACAGGCGCACACACACACAAACAAATGCAAATGCAAAAATGTGATCACACTGATAACCCATTACACACAACGCCAAACACTACAAACCAATACAAGGAGATAAGTTACTCGAACCCGCAGCAACGCGCGGACACTTTTGCTATATTATTATATAAAGGAAAAGTGATGGACACAAATGTCATTTCATAATTTCATGACAAGGACAAAAAGGACATTTCATAATTCATGGTTTATGAAATTACTCTTTTATCCCTTTTGCTTAGGTTATTTCATAATTGAATGATAAGGACAAAAATGACATTTCATAATTCATGAATTAATGCTATTATTACCTAGAAATACAAAAATGAAAGAATAACTATGTGTATCTATATATATATATATATATATATATATATATATATATATATTATCTATATTATATAATATTTATTCAACAGGAAAATATTGGGAAACAGTTGCGGATGATAGGCGGAAGAAACCTTATTTTATTGTGCTTGCTGACAAGCATGCACCCGATGAAGAAGTTTGGATGCTGGTAACATAGTATTGTGTGAGCGCGCATTAGTTTATAAAGGACGGTAGGACTTTATGATGTTTTTTCCCTTCTTTCGCAGGTTGATGATATCTCCCATCGCACTAAAGTATATGCAGTGCCAGTTGTGCCTGACTCCGAAGGTTTACATAAATCCTTTATGCATTATATGAATTATATTTTCCCACAAATACCATGTACTGTTGTTAAGGGGTGAATTGATAAATTAGGATTTAAATTTTAACATGCTATTTTTGTTGTGGTTAACATTCAGGAACTGAATCAAATCCGTTCTCTCTTTATGCATTAGCAATTTTCATGTGACAACGATCACAAGACAATGTTATCAGTATCCTCCGGTGTTCTTGAAAACCCGATAAGTTTAAAACCGTTAGAAGAATGGAAAGGATATCAAGAGCTTTCCGTAATCTCTTCAAGTTATTGTAGTGGTCAGTTAGATGCTAAAACTATAGCATTTTATGCCAAATCATCAAAGTAGATACATGTTACCCTTCAAGCTATTATTTCTTATTGAAGTTTTTTTCTTTTTAAAAAGTCAAAAGGTCAACTCTTTTGTTTTGTTATATTTTCAGGTTGTGTAAATCTCAGGGTTTTAAGTTATGCATAAAGTAGGTGATTAGTATTTGTATAATTTGTTGTTCATATGCTTATTCTGTTATGCGTTGATGTTCTTAATAAATTGCACCATGTGTTACAAATAATGTGCATGTATTTCAGTTAGTTGCATATAAATGTTTTTGTATAATTCATCTATCAAAAGATGATTTATCAGAAAAAAAATTGTGTGATGTTTAGTTTGGTTGGAGGTTTGGACCACCTTAGTGAATTGGTTTGTGAGATTGATTTGATTTCCTCTCGCATGCTGATTTGAGATTGTATATGAAGGTGTAAATGAGTCGAGCTGCTTATGAATGACTTGAGATTGGCTCACTAAAAGCTCAACTGAGTCGAACATAAACAAGAGTACTATTTATAGAAATATGATAGTTTTAATATAAATTAATAATGTAATATTACATACTACGGACATAAGTGAGTGTAAACGAGCGTACATGAACAAATGTTCACGTACATAAATGAATGAATTAGACATGTGTTCATGTTTTCGTTTAACTAAATGAACTTCTTGCTGAATAGTTCACAAACGATCCACTAAACTCTCGGTTCATTTATGGGGCCTACTTTTAGCCAAATTGATGCATTTCCCTTTTAGGTAATATTGTTGTGGTTTGCCATGTCTTAGATAAAACATTAACCTGAATCAAGTCATTCGTAAGTAAACGGGTCAGAATTGCCACCTCTAAATGGAGAATGATTCAAACTACAAACAAGACGATTAAATTCTTATTTCATATAATTAGAAACGAAAATATGTGTTTTTTAACATAGTACTGAATTCGAATTAAAAAATATTACCACCAATAAATACCAACAAGTTTTACTTTCGATTTTCAAAAGAATCTAAACTCTAAGCCTTATGCAAATTCATTAATCGGAGTCGGAATCGCTTCAAGTTTGTACCATTCTTCTAAAGGAATATGGCGAAAATATCTAAGATGGGCCGATTACATTATGATAGCTACCACTAAGCTTCTAATGGTTGCATCCGCTTTGTGTCTTTCTATTCAACCACTCATGGTTTCACTTGTTCATACCGGGATGATGGAGGTATGCAGTATTGCAGTATGGCCATTTTACACTTTTTTTTTCCAGAAATTAGTTATAATACTAAATTGACCTATTTTGTAAAACTATTCAAGAAATGACCATTTTACCCTTGTTGTCATAAACTATAAAGTTTCATATTTACCTAATACATTAGAATTTTATATTTACCCATTATCAATATTTTTCTCAAAATGTGAGGTTTACTCATTTCATAAAAAACAAGTAAAATGGCCATTTTACACTCTTTTACTAAAATTAGTTATAAAGTTGTGATTTCAACTGCAAATAACACAAAAAATTTCAAAATGTTTTTGACAAAGAGAAATAGTTTGAATGCCTTAATCGGCAAGAGTAATTA
The DNA here is from genome assembly GCF_021521415.1 of Bidens hawaiensis. Classification (NCBI taxonomy): domain Eukaryota; kingdom Viridiplantae; phylum Streptophyta; class Magnoliopsida; order Asterales; family Asteraceae; genus Bidens; species Bidens hawaiensis. The sequence goes on along the minus strand of NW_027491887.1, from coordinate 290,725 downwards.
CATGATGTCTTGCAATTAAATATGATGAACAAAGAGACTGCCATACCCTTATTTGGGTGAATGAGTAGTTTTAGATTAGTTACCTAATCACCTACACCAATTTCGATGATTTAGCATATGGCTCAAATCCTTCTAAAATTGTCAACTCGCTACCAATACTTTATAAAAAAAATACTATTAACTAAACTCCACACGAGCTCTTTTAACCTCAACTAGATCGATTTTTTAATAAGCAAGCATCGAGTAATTCATGACTATTCGGCTCGCCCAAGCATGTCAAACAGCTTTAGCATCCTTCTAACAAATTAAATGGTATAATTGTTGGAGGATCGGATGGGATAAATATGAAGGTGGGAAAATTTATGACATTCCTCATGGTGGAATAATTATTGAGCAGCCATTTGTAATTGGAGGTTTGTTTGCATTATTTTTTTTTAAAATAGTTTGCCGATTTTTAGACACTTTTGGGCAATTTTTAACAAAAATCTAACCCACTAATTAGTAAGACCCGGGTTTTTTTTGAAACATTAATTAATAACAAATAATAATGAAAGAATTAACTACTTTGTTGAACTTGATTTATAATTCATTAAGTCAGGTGTGAAATAAAAAGAATGAAAATTTAAAAGGTTTTGATTTTTTGATTAAGTAAAAAAGTTCAATAAATTGAAGAGCTTATGAGTTTTTAATAGGAAAAGAATGTAGACTTAGTTAGATAACTAACAATGATTTCAATAAATAACATTTATATTTAGTTTAAAATGGACCATAGAAACCCATCGTCTTCATGGTTGTGCAATCCAACATAAAATTGCCGAGAAAAAGATGGCTGGCTAAGCTTCATTTTAAAACATAGTTAAATTTGGTTTGTTAAAATCGTTTTAGACATCTAAGCAAAAGTCAATATTCATTTTCTTTAAATATTCATAAACTCCTCAATTTTTTTTGATTTTTTTACTTAATTTGAACTGTTTAAGTATGATATAATACAATGCAATTTATTTGGTGTTATCGATATTAATTTGTTGGTGTGAATACTGCACGTTTTATTATCCAACCTCTTTTTATTTAGTATTTTTTTATTGCATGATCTTTCTTTACCCAATTTCACTCATATAACTGGTAGCATACCACTCCAAAATGATAATTTGGTTTCTTACCCTACTTAGATATGTCGGTTCAAGGCTCCATGAAAGCCTCCCACCTCGTGTTTACGATGTCTCCATGCGCACTTGTTCTTGAGATACTCACAAGACTACCGGCAAAAGTCGTTGGCCGGTTTAAGGTTGTATGCAAGGAATGGCACGACTTACTATCAACCCGAAATTTTAAAAAGCTCCAATCGTATCTATCACTTCTTCCGAGTAACCAAAAAAACTTGTGATCCATAACCTCATTGAAACTATTCATCCAATTGACTTCACTACCGGTGAATACGACCAGGTAAACCTAGCATGTCGGATATTACATGCATCTTCATCCTCTCACACATGGATGGGTACATATTACACATGAATTGTTCTTGTGGAATCCAACCACTACTACCTACAAGACATTATCAAACTCTACTGGCCGAGGCATATTTGTAGACTCCACAGATACAGTTGCTTTGTTCAAGGACCATTTGAACGACTACAAAGTCATGCACGTTATCCGAAAATCAAATGCCTTCGAAGCCCATGTATACTCCCGTTTACTAGCATCTTGGACGGAATTACCATTCCCAACAAAAGTAGAGTACCTAGACCGCAAATTTTGTTGGTCCATCGGGACTCAATGCGGTACGACCATGTACTACACAATTACCCAACCCATGATACAAGGTAAAAATGTCGTCACTGCATTCGATGCCTTCGTTGGGCATGTGACAGAGCTACGGTTCCCACCAGTCCAAACAACTGGTGTTCTCGAAACCAACATGCTTACTATTCATGATGATCTTTACATGATTGTTACAAATGGGCTACAGAATCGGACGCTCCAACTATGGATCCTAAGACAAGACCATTGGATCAATCTCTTCACCCCTCCTACACCATAGCGTTTATGGTGCTCAATCACACACTACCTGACAAATGGGAAGTGGTTTGTCATGAGTAACTCACAGACACTTTATGAAATTGATATTGATATGAGACCCCTTCAATATTACCACAACGTCAACTCACCTGATGGTGATGTAGGTGTTGTGTACTTGGAAACCGTTGTTGCACCGTCTATAGAATGTCACTTTCTTCCCATGTTTAATGTACGCCAGGTGGTTTATGTTAAGAATGAAAACAAAAAATGCATGAATTGTGAGGTCAGTTATTTTGCATTATTTGCACCGTTATATATTATTTTTCTATCATTGGACTTCTCACCTCATGTATATTGCTTTGGACGGCTTTTCAACCTCATATTAGTTCTAACACTATATGAGATTGCGGTCGTCACCAACCCGTTAGGACGCATTCAATCCTGTATGTTGCTTAATAATCACTAAACCCATAAACCTACTTCTTTAACAAATATTTCACAAAACATGATACATCCAATATATATGCATAGGTCAATATTTTAGTGCGCACCCCCACATAAAAGAATCCAACAAACCATATGCACATGTGGCAACATCTTCTCACTCATAACCCATTACGCAACACACTAGACACTACAAACCGTACGAAGGGATAATTTGCGTGAACCCGCAGCAACGAGCGGACACTTTTGCTAGTTCTTTTTTATTTGTACTCAATTTGAATCTTCGCTATTATTCACCCCTTACAATTAATTATTATCCTATTTTGGTAGTTATGAGGGAAAGAGAAAATATATAATAATAGTATAATAAATAAAAATTATTGTATTTTTTTAAATTTTGTTAACCATTGTAGTATTATATTATGCTTTTATACATATTAGGGGGAGGGTGGTTGACCGTACCCGGCATGACATCCCGTTAGACCCAATTTGTTTTTAAAAAGAACTATATATATTTTTATATAAATAAATATGTAATTTTAATCTTTAAACTTAATATCAACTTGAAGTGGCAAATGTGTATTATTATCAACCAAAAGGTTGTGGGTTTTAGTTTCACTTGAAACTTAAAATAATTTGTAAACTCAAATCATAACAAAGTAAGTTCATTTAAAAATTTAAATATTAAAAAAAAACTTTTATTTAAGGCCTAAAATTTTATTTCGTCTTTTGCCCAAAAAAAATTAACACATCTTAGAGATGACCCTATACATTAATTTTTGTAAGTTGTTCATTTGATAAAATGGATTAACTAATCATAAGAAAATCATGATCACATAAAAGTTCAATCTTATTCGGATAGATGTCCTTTTAGTTAATGATCAATAAAAGGATTTGGTGTTTTCTTTGAAAGAAATTTGGTTTATTGGAAAAGTAAGAAACAAAATGTGATCACACATATAAGCACAAAGGCAGAATACAAGGAATTGCAAAAGCAAATGCAATATGTGAACGTGTTTGGATCAAACAACTTTTCAAAGAAATAATGTTTTTTAAGATTTCTTCAACAAAGTTCGTATACAATGAGGTTGCCTTGCATATTGCATCTAAACCAATACTCCATAAGATGACAAAGCACGTTGAAATTGATTGACACTTCGTCCCATAGGAGATCATTGTGACGGAGTCTGTCAAGTCTAATGATCAAGTTGAAGATATGTTTACAATATTTATTAAAGGTCCTCATGTTGATGATAATATGTATTATGCTTGGAGCAAATGATAACATGCTATAGCTTAAGTTAATAAGTCAGGATATCTTAACTTATTAACTTATCTTCTTACAACATAGGCAAACCCAAACAACTTGTTAACTTTTTAAAAAGTTAATAAGTTATAAGTTGGTGAAAATAAGCAATCCCCAAACATCCCCTTAACCATCCTACCCATTAGCTAGTTCTTGGTTTATATATATGTGTTTCTTTGTATCATATTTTTCCTGACTAACATCATCCTTTTTAACTTCACAAAACCATAGAAAATAACGTGACTATGTCAATGAAGATCCTAAGCTCATATATAATTAAATGCAAGCATACCCTTTTGCACATTTCATATGCAAATCATATTTTTCTAAATGTTTTGTTATATGAACTCAAATTTTGACTAAAATCACGATACACTTATTCAACTAAAATGAACATATGCATTGGCGATTACACTTTAACCACTAAGCTAAAACATTATAAACCGAAGAAAGACACACGTTCAGTTATGATGTAATCCTCTCGATTCAGTTAAAGAATACATGCTTAATAACAAAAAATCATCCACAAAATCTAATTTTATAATGGATTGATCTATTACTTAACAATTTATGTGGCACCAGTTATGCAATCATGCCATGTATGTGTCACGTAACCGAAGAGAATAGACACACAACTTTACAATCAAATTGGCATCACGTAAGTGCATGTCGCGCATCATGTATTTGGTTTTGCATGTACCCATGTCCCAAGTCAATGTGAGATTAGCGGCTGCTTTACAATTAAATTAGCACATATTATCTCAGGTATTATAACCATAGTTTATCGATCTCTACAGTTGTAGATATTAACTTTTTTTGTGTTGAGTGCAGGGCCGGCCCGGTGGTCGACGGCCACAGGCCCGACACCCCGTTAGGCCCGAAATTTTTTAAAAAAGTTATATGTATTTTTATTAAATACAATATGTATATTTAATGTTTAAACTCAATTACATAACCACTAGTTTGGTAGAGTGACAAAGGGGTATTACTTCCAACAAAAATGTTATGGGTTCTAGTATTATTTGAGACATGTTTAATTTCTTTTTTATACAAAAGTTTTTTACATAACCCAAATTATAACCAGGTAAACCCATATAAAAATTAAATTGTAAAAACCTAACAAAATACTCCTTTTACTTAAAACTTTTTTTGCTTTCTCGAGCAGACCCTGATTGAGTGGGTATAGAATATATTTGTTAACATCCACGTAAACCACTATAAGTCATTATGTTTGTATGTGGTATAGTTCTCCCTATCGCTTCTTGTTGGATAAATGAAATGTCTAGTAATGAAAAGATGAAGACGTTGATTCAGTTACTCCACTATAGTTCTCCCCACACAACTCTCATGTGCTATGTAGTTATGTTTTCCTCTGTTGTACCATCCAAACACCAATGTTTTATCTTCTAATTTAAGGTATATGGTAATATGAAATGACTACACGACAAAAGTTCTTATCATAACTCCACTTACATAAAACATTTGTGATTTCATTATTTGTCAAATTGTTTTCACTTGCTTTTTTAGTAATCATCTAACATTAAATTACTGAATCACATCATTCATCATTAACTTCGTCCTAACTAAAAAGAATTTTCTTCCAATCTATTAAATATCATATCAGAATAAAAATATATATACACAAGTAACACAACTACGAGTGTTATATATATTTTGGTGGGAGGGTGGGATATAGACAACCCCTACCCCTATCCTGAGAAATAACATGTGCATTTCATACAAAGCTTAATACCAATGCCAGTGTTCTAGTGATGGTTTCCAAACTACATAACTAGAAAGTTACCAGCAACATACTAACAACATACGAACTTGCTTGCTTAATTATGTCGTTATTTTCACTAATAGTATTAAATTTTTTATGTTGGATGTTTAAAAAACGATCATTTTGTACTTACAATATGGTCGGTTTTAAGAAAACAAACATAAAAGGTTAACACCAGTTAGTGTAAAAGACGAAAAGTGTGAAAACGTATGAAATTCAGACACGTTTTTTGTACGTATTGAAGGACAAGAGCGACAGGCTACTTCATACATAAAGGACAAAAAGTGTAAATTACCTTAATTTTTTTATGTTAAATTGGAATTTCTATTTTTATAGACAAGATAAGATAAGATCGGATTTTATACAAAATGCTTCTTGCAGCTACGAGCGTATCAATACCTAGCTTGAAGTATGAAATTACGGATGCAATTCCTCTACTTTGTTCGATATTTTTGGCAAATCAAGGGGTCGGAGAGCCTGCTAAAGAAGAAAGACGATATATAGTTGAAAGCAAATATTGTTTTCTACTTTAAAACACTCTTAAAAATGTTACATTTGTAAAAGTGCTTCACATATATATTTAATGTGGTTAAAATTGATGAGTTTCAGCTAGATGACCAAAATATCCCTCGACGAAAATGTATATTTTTGGCCTATAAGTCGTTGACTGCAACACGTCGTGCAGAACGATGAAGATCCTGTTTTGGAGGGTGGGAAAGAGGCGGAAAAAATAATCACTGAAGCGTACTCAGCTCTTCTTCTTGCATGCTGCATACACATGTTTTATGACTTTTGACAGTAGAAAGACTAAAAGCATATGCAATGCCATCACAGAATGGTTTAACCATAAATATAAGTATATAACAAAGTTTAGATTATATCAAGACAAGCACAATATATTATTACAATATATTATTACAAAAGGTTAAATGAAAACAAGTTTCTGTCTTTTAGATTCAAACTCAAGATCATTACATTATCTGTTGAACGACTAATGTTTGTAACGATTGAGAAAGTTGAGTATGAGTTGATTAACTTGTTCGGGAAACTGTTCATGAATGAAATGAGATCCTTCAGCTAAATATACAGTTTCGAGATTGGGCACATATTTTTTCACCTCGCCGCTCCTTATGTATTCTGCAGTTCCAGGTAACCCGAACACGAAATCTTTCTCGCCCATGATTAATAGTGTTGGAGCTTCTGTTTTCAGATCTTGTTTAGGAACTTCAACTTTGCTGTTTAGAATCCTACAAAAGAAAACGGGTCGAAGGTCAAACAATTAAAAAAGCACACTATTAATAAAGACTGAACACGTTACCTTTAAAATATTAAAAGTTTTAAAGAAAAAAAAATATCTTGAACTCATTTTAACCCGAACCCGTTTTGAAATTTTACCTATAAGGAACTTGGAGCGGAGTTTGAAATCCCGACTTCTGATACAACTCCCCATATACCGCGAGGTCATCCTCTGTGAACCAAGAGGGTAAAGGAGTCGACGGGTCAACCAAATCCATTATCTCTTGGTCTTCATTCGCTATCGGTATCTCACTTCTAGAGAAAATAATATAAAGGTTCTTCACCACTGTTTTAGCATCAAACCGCCCAAAATCAGCTTCAGCTCTTCCAGGTTCCTATAAATATTTGTCGTTTCAGAATATCCTGAATGTCACATGACCCGTAAGGAATGTAAACCGAATACGCAAATTATACCTTCCATCGGTTAATGTAGTAGCCTTCTGGGAGGGATTGTTGAGCCCGGGAACCAGGGGGCCGAAAAGCCACACCGAGTGATACGACACTAACAACTTTCTGTGGGTGGAAAAGGGCGAATACGTAGCCAACCATTGATCCAAAATCTTTACCAACAACAAACACCTGAAATTTTCACAGAAATATTATTTGGTTATAGCAGTGCTAAAGAAACACCATTGACATACCATTATTTGGTAAGGCTCGTTAACAGACCAAAGGAACATGCATATGGCTTGTTCGTGTTCGTTTGTTTTACTTTAAATGAGCAAACGAATGAACACAAACATTTAAATGAACAAATTTTCTTGTTTATGTTCGTTCGTTGAGAAAATGAACGTGTTCATTTATTGACATTATAAACAAACGATTCATAAACATAAACGGATAAATGGTTCATGAACACAAATGGACTTTACATCCAGATGATTGTTTCAATATTTGAGTTTAACTGTCTTAAAATACGAAATCAATTTGATTTAAAATTAATAACTAAATAATTTGGATGAACACTTAAATAAACGCAAACGAACAAACATAAATGACCGGATACAAGTGTGCGTAAATGAACATATATAAAATAACAGCGAACGAGACACATGTTCATGTTCGTTTGTTTAGTTAAATGAACAAACATAGATGAACAGTTCACGAACACTTCAACCAAACATTCAATTCATTTATGAACAGTTAAAATCTAACCGATTAATTAAAACCAGTTTTCATATCCAACAAGATTTTTTTTTTTTAATAAAAATCAGTTCCGAACCGGTTTGGCTGATCTAGTTATGACTTTATTTGACTCGACCCAAACCGGTTTTATCCAGTTTAGTAATTATACCAAAAAGGGGTGTTCAGTATTCGAATCGGACTCGAAAATCGATTCGACTTGCATTCGAATTTGAAGGTTAATTTGATTTAAATCATTGTAATTCGATTTAGTAATCGAATATGAATTTGGGATTTTAACGTAGATTCGAAATTCGAATTCACATTATACATTTTGTTTAAATAATAAATATACATATTTATGAAAAGATAAATTAGTTTTCTAAGTTCAAAAAACTAAAATTTGAAAGCTTATCATTTTAGTAAAAAATTTATGTAATTGGAAGTGATAAAGACTTATACTTTTGTTGTTAAAAAACTTTGTAATGATTTTCAAATTGCATTTAAAGTAGACCTTTTTTAACGATTCGAATTTAATTCTCGAATCAAATTTTGAATTAGCTATTTTGCTTTAGAATTTTATTTTTTGAATTTTAATAAAAAATGATTACAATAAAGTAACAGGTAAACGGACAACAAGCTGCAGCGCAACCTCTTTTGAATAACAAAATCACTACTACAAAATTCGAATAATTCGATTAGTTGAACGCCCCTACTACCAAACTTACAACCTTAGAAACAGCAAGAGAATCCAGAATGGAGGCAATATCTTTAACAAAGTCAAAGAAGGAGGTGTTTTCGGGTTCCGAAGGGATTTCGGAGAGTCCGTATCCTCTGTAATCGGGTGCAATGGCTCTAAAACCGGCGTTTGCGACCGCGATCATTTGATGGCGCCATGTGTACCATATCTCCGGGAATCCGTGGAGGAAAACGATCGCTGGCGATGGCACGGATCCAATCTCAGCTACATGGAGCTTCAGACCGTTGACTTGAACGTAACTGTGCTTAATTTCATCCATTATTTCATGCAATGTGTTGAAACTAAGTTTGAAGTGATTGTAATATATTGGATTAGTTAACGTTGGTTACTTGTTGACATAACCTGTTTTAAGATCATTTAAATTATTAAGTTGTAAATTAGTTTATTTTTGACTGGTCAATTTCTAGAAACATTTAAACTAAAAAATGATAACATCGTAAGCCAGGCGTCAGCCACATGTTTCACGAATATATGATCAAACTCTAGAAATAAATTTATTTATTTAAATAATAATACTATGCAATACAATAAATATGTTCATTTGTTCAATGAGATGACATAAATTTATTTAAATAATAATATTATGAAAAGAAAATATGCATTTAATAGGAGAGATAGACGGGAAAAGTTTGTAAGTATCACTCTTATGTGATGACATATGGCATTAAGAAATCCGTGTAGAAAACGGAATAAATAAGTTTATTAAATAATAAGACAATATTAGCCCTGCTTGCGGTGCGCACATATGATGTATATATGTGTGAACCCTCGGGTGGGCAAAAGTGAAATTGCACTAATTTTGACGTTATTTTACTAATCTCGTGAAAATAACGTTAAAAGTGACGGACGGTTAATCAGGCATCATGTAGTGGCGTTGATAGCTGAAAGATAAGGGTACATGCACCGATCAGCCGGTGTCCCGATGATTGAGTGCTATGTGCCTTATGTCCAAGGCTTGATGCAAAACTACTATCGAGCCGGGGGTCTCACCGGAAGCAGCCTCTCTATCCCTATGGGGTAGAGGTAAGGCTGCCTACATCTTACCCTCCTCAGACCCTACCATAGCTTTGCAATTGGTGGGATATACTGAGTACGATGATGATGATGATGATGATGATGATGAAATAATAAGACAATATGAAATACAAAAAATATGTTCAAAAGATATAATGATATAATATATGGTATAATAAATTACACACTACACGATATGAAAATAAAAAGTTGTTGAAAATTTGTAAATCTTGAAATATTTTTTTGTATACAATATTTGTAATTTTAACCTCCATATCAAAATTAGTATTTTCACTTTGTTTTTGCTTTCATCTTTAAATAATGAAACACATAATTTGCCATGCGTTAACACAAGTTGTCTAAAAAACAAATTAACCATCTATATTGTCTGGCCTTAATGTTTATTAATCTTCACTGCAAAACAAACATAAAGTGAAAATTTTTTTATTTGAAAATTGAAATTAAGGGGGGTATTTGGGATTCCTTATAACTTTTTATTAAGTTAATAAGTTACAATATTGTAACTTATGAAACTTTTTCTCTCACAATATAAGCAATCCCAAACACCTTATTACTTTTCAAAAAGTTGATAAGTTATAAGTTGGTGAAAATAAGCAATCCCAAACACCCCCTAATCATTTTATCTAAATCAATGTGAAAAATCATAATATATACTCTCCCGTCTCATTGAAAGTGTCATGGTTTGAAAAACAAAAAGTTTAAAGTAGATTGAATTATCACTTTTTTTGTTTTATCAAATGACAATAATGCTCTTAGAAATTGGGTCCATCAATATTGTTTATTAATGTTAGTTGTGTGTGTTTGAGGGTAAACTTGAAATTGGCTAATAAATTTTGAAATGAGACAAACAAAAAAGGAAATATGAACACTTTTAATGGGACGAGAGGAGTAAAAGCTTAATATTAATAACTAACACAATATATTTATATAAAACTAAATAATATATTTATGTTGGTATTAAGTTTTTAAATTAAAAAATAATTATTAAAAGAGAAAATAATATATTAAAAAGAATAAAAAGTTAAATATAAAACTATTAAGACAAAATGGTAAAAGATGTCATTTATGTTTAATCGTTTTTCAGTGGACGTCCTTTAGCAAAAGAAATGGCATAAAACATCCTTTACATTTAAAAATTCTTTCATATTATGTCATTTGACCCTAACCCAGTTAACGGGAAAACTCGGAATCTGATAGGAAAACCCAAAACAGAACGGGAAAACCCGAAACTCGACATATAATTACCCGATATATACCTAATAGGTTTGGGATGAGCTTTAATAATCGAGTATGATTTTAGAAATACCTAACCCTGTCCCAAACCCAATCCATTGTTATCCCTATCCAAAATAGTTATGTGAACCAAACGACCCCTAATACATAAGTTTCACTATTCATCCCATATCTCATACTTATTGACTGGTGAGTGAGAAAAAAATGTTATTTAATTCATTATGAATATATCAGATACGATGCCTTTAAAAAACAAATTTTATTGGTAAGCGTTTATTTTATTTAGATTACTAGGCTAGTTACCCGTGTAACACACGAGATAGAATAAGTATTTTTTTTAAATAATAACATAATGTGAAATACAAAAAAAATGTATCACGTATTTATATATTATACAGTAAAAATTACACATTAAGCAATTTGGAAATAAAAAGTTGTTAGAAAATTCATAAATCTTAAATTATTTCTTTGTTATTTTATATAACTTAGTTGTAAATGGCAGCTTTTTTAAACCAACTCGTGGAACAAAACTCATTTTAATCTTAAACTGTTTTGACATTAACAATGTTTGATACTTTAATCGGTTAAAGAAACACACCCGTTTCGTAATAATTACTTATAAAAATCTAATATTAATAACTAATGCAATACATTTTATATTAAACAAATTAACATATTATGATGTTATTAATTCTTTTAAATTATGATGGAATTATTAAAAATTGAAAATGAAATATTAAAAAGAGAAATGTAGTTAATGCGGGAGAGATGAGGGAAAACTATTGGACTAAAACCACAGATTTCGACAAACCATAGGGACGAAAACCGCAGTTCACTCAATAATAATAGATTGAAATAAAAAAAGATAAAATATAAAACTATTAATAAGAAAAAGAAATATATATTTAACATGAGAGAAGTGGGAAAATTTTGTAAGGATCAGTCATGTGTAATGGCATATGGCATTAAGACCCGTGTAGAACACGAGTTAGAATATATAAATTTGTTTAGATAATAACACAATGTAATATGTCAAATGATATAAATATATAACATATGGTAGAATAAATTACGTATTACACAACACGAAAATAGAAAGTTGTTGAAAATTAATAAATCTCTAAAAAAAATTTGTGTACAATATTTGTAATCTTAACCTACATATCAAAATTCGTAGTCACGTTTTGTTTTTTATTTCAACTTTAGATAATGAAACACGTCACTTACCATGCATTAAAACAGGTTGTCTCAAAAACAAATCAAACCATCTATAGTGATTGAGTTTAGCTTTTATTAATCTTCATTGCAAAACAAACATATAGTTAAAATTTCTTTATTTGAAATTAATTACTTTATCTAAATCAACGTGAAAATTTGTTACTTATAAAAGCTTAATATTAATTACTAATACAATATATTTATATAAAACTAAACAATATATTTATGCTTGTATTAAAATTTTAAATTAAAAAATAATTATTAAAAAGAGAAAATAATTGATTAAGAAGGAAAAAAAGAGTTAAATATAAAACTATTAACAAAAAGGGAAATGCATTTAATAAGAGAGAGAGATGTGGAAAATTTTTGTAAGAAACTATCTTATGTGATGTCATGTGGCATTAAGAACCTTTATTTATTATATAGTATAGATGGATATGTGAAATTAACAATCGCAGATTTAGAGAGAAGGCGAATTATTGTTGAAATTTGATAATACAAGAAAAAACAAAAAACAAATGAGCCGATTTACATTTGCACCCTTGGATAACTGTGTCGAGCTTTTAAATTGGTTGGACTTTAAATAAATATGGGTGATGCTATATGTTTTTAGGGGTAACGAAATATGAAAATTGACCGTTTTGTTTGCACTACTGAAGAAAAGTTAAAGGATAACGAAGGCTACCCTTGATAATGAAATAGATCCGCCTTTGATGATCTAGTGAAACGGTGTTTGCCTTTTTATAAATAAGGTGACAAGTGTCTTCATAGCTGTAGTATCCAGTCATTCAAAAAGAAAAACTAAATATGAAGTAAAATGTTTAATTATGAAACTAATATAAGTTATAAATAAGTGGACCCTTACCAAACCGACAAAGATTGAAGTTCATACCACTAGATCACCAAAGGCAGGCCTATTTCATTACCATGTATAGCCTCCGTTACCCTTAACTTTTCATCAGTAGTGTAATTCTTTTATCAGTTTTCTTATTTCGCTAACCCTGAAAAAATTATAATGTTATCCATATTTGTTTAAACTCTAACCAATTTAAAAAATCAACACAACTAAAGCTCAACCCAATAAAGCCCAACCATAGTTTTAAGCCCAAACCAATTAAAACCCATTAACCCTTTTCAAAAACTATACCCAGTCAATGGAAATTGGAAACTAGCCGGACATCAAACAGCGCTGCACTAGACAACGCCACTCCACCAGTCACCCCCGGAGCTACTGCCCTTCTCCTCCGTTCCCCGGACCTCCACGCTGCAGCCAAGTAGCCAACGGCAGTTGCTCCCTCTTCTACGGTTCGACTTATACTTGTTCAGTTTAGGTATTCTTCATTTTTTAACTAAAATTGTAAAAGTCTTGAATTTGTCTTTTATATACACTTGTTGGACGATATTTTAGGCCCACAAATGCTCTATTAAAAAAACTTCAAAAAAGAGTCAAGACTTGTTATAGACGTCTAATTGATAAGCGGACATACCGAGCATTGAATAATCTAAGACAAAAGGGTTTGACAAGAGTGTCATCTTTTTGTGAAAAAAATAACAAGATTGAGTTGCTAGATGGTAATCAAAGAAACCGAAAAAATGTCATTACTAATCGACATCATTTTGAAGTTGAAGTGTAACATTACGAAAATTTCGAGTCAATAATGTCAAGTTTTTCAAAGACAAGGGACAAATTCTGCCAATTTCCAAACTTTAGGATTTAAAAAAAGAAGAGAAATCTGCAATTTGTCTCCCTGTTTATATCGTCGTTGGATGGGTTAACCACTGAAAAAGATTTTGCGAACTATGGACCACTGTGAAATTTGGGCGGGTCAGTCTGTGCCCATCCGTTAAATATTTTCGTTAAAGGCCGTTGAGTTGGAGGGTATTTTAGACTTTTTACAAATATAAATTTGGCCGGTCACATCTGTTCCACTCTGTTTGTTATTTTTTTTAAAAGCTTGAAAAAACCAGCTTGCCGGGAAAAATGACAGTCCGGCCACCGGTATTATCTTCTTCCTCCTTCCTCCATGCTCTTTCCCCCTTCTCCACCTCTCCTTCCTCCCTCTTTCCTTCCTTCGTTCTTTACCCAACAAAATCACCAACATTTTCCCCTCATTTTCTATATATATATACACCACACCACACCACACCATCACCCATCACCAACATGTAACATCCCGAAATTTCCGCGAATGTTTTAATTAACTCTGATTTGTAAGAACTGTGTTTATGAGTAAATCCGACGCTAAAGTAGGGCTACCGGGTTCGGGGCCTTACAAGTTGGTATCAGAGCAAAGTTCGAGAGATTTAAGCATCCTACATGCTTAGACTCGAACATAAAATGGCATTTTAGTAATAAAAGGAAAGAAGATGCCAGTTCAAGATAGCCATGTGTCACTCAAGCAAGCTCAGTAATGATAAGGTATATAGTTAATGAACGATAACGTTAGGGATAGGATTAATTGATTGATTGTTTGATGGATTAACTGTTTAAAAGTAGAAACTAGAACAAGTGAAATCATAAAGGGAAGTATGTAGAACCTGAGGAGTAATGCAAATAGTTAATTACACTTGATCAATGTCATTATCTACTTATCATATGCTAAATAATTCCTAGAGTGATGACGTTTGTGTTTCCCTTTTAGAATACTAATGGCTGGAGCTGGAGAAATTGTTGGAACTGAAGGTCGCACTGGACGTCGTGGAAGGCCTCGTCTTGTCCGGCAACCCTCGGTAGAAGAAGCTTCCAACACCGGAGACGAAGGAGGCACAGCTGGAGGAAACCCGAGCAACAACGAAGGACATCAACTTGACCCTGCTGTTCTAGCTGCCATTGCCCAAGCTGTGGCAGCTGCCATGAAGACTGGGAATCCCGAAGGATCTGCTGGAAGAACTGCTGAAGGATCAGGAGAGAATGGTAGGAAGGATGGTGAGGGAGGGAAGGGTGACTCGAGTGAAGCTGTATCTGTCAAGGCTGGTGATGGAAAGAGAGGTTGAGGTGGGTGTAACTACAAGTCCTTCAAAGGATGCGACCCGCCGAAGCTGACTGGTTTGGGAGACGCAATCGCTACTCTCCAATGGATAACCACTAAGGACAAGATTATCCGCATTAGCAAATGCCATCCCGACCAAGCTGTGGGTTATGCTACTCAGTCATTTGAAGAAGAAGCTATGTATTGGTGGGAAAGTGTGGAGCAGAGAAAGACTAGGGATGAGATCAAGGCGTTGAGATGGGACGATCTAAAAGAGTTGGTGATGAAGAAGTTTTGTGCAGATGCCGAGGTTGAAAGAACGAAGATGAAGAGGCCGGTATGGTGCCGCATCGTGAGTATACTACTGAATTCAACCGACTATCTAGGTTGGTGCCTGATATGGTTGACACTGAGGTCAAGAGAATAAAATGTTATGTGAGGGGATTGCCACAAAAGGTCCGCATGTTAGTCAGGGCAAATAAACCTGCTACTTTTGACTCTGCTGTTGAGCTTGCAGAAGTGGTTTATGCTGACCTGGCTGAGGACGATGTGGTGGTGGAGGAAAAGAAGGAGAAGAAATGGGCTACATCTGCTAAGCGGTCTGGCGAGATGGTGACAACAACTGGTGAGAGGAAGGCCAAGGTTGGGAACAAGGATGCATGTAAGACGTGTGGGCAAGTGCACCAGGGAGAATGCAAGACTGGGACAGACAGGTGCTATAAGTGTGGAAAGAGTGGGCATTACTCTCGAGAATGCCCTGATCGTCCAAAGTGCTTCAAATGCGGAAAAGCTGACCACATGGCTAGGGATTGCAAGGAAGCAGGGGCGGGAGGTGCGAAAGGATAAAGACTTGGGGAAACTGCAGAGAGGAACACTTGATGAAGGAATAATTGCTCATGCAATGGTTTTATTTATTTAAATTACATTTGCTTAAGAACTTGTTTTGTGTTAAGGTTTAAAACTTATGTTTATCAGTGACGTGTAATATATTGAGTTTTGTTATGAATGATTATTATGTTATGATAAAATGTCGTTTTAGACAATAGTGTTAAAAGTACTAAAAGAAGCCCTTGGAAGGATGAGATGAGTCTTGGTACACCGAGGGTCTCATGGACAAGCTACCTTAACAGCTAAAACACATGATCACTGCTCGATGACAGCAAGTCGGGAGTAAGAAGGATAACCCATAAAGCGGGGGCGAATCAATAAAGTGTGCGAATATAAGAAGTGTTCCTTTCACAAGGAATAAGCTAGGTTTCGGGGACGAAACCTCTTTAAGGAGGGAAGACTTGTAACATCCCGAAATTTCTAAGAATATTATAATTAAATTAATTAATATCAGTGGGAAAGTTTACTCGGGTTAGTCGGGAAATAATTAATAGAGTAGAAGCTAGTATGGGCTGGGCTAGTGTTGGGTAATGGATATGGTTTATGGACTTGGGAAGGAAGGAAGAGACCATGGGCTTAAGCCCATGATCCATAATTATATAAACCTTAATCCCCATTTTCCATTCATTTCACACATATTCCATACGCCACCAAAACACACACTTAGCTCTCTCTCATCTTACTCTCTCTCTCTAGCCGAAATCAAGAGGAAGAAGAAGGATAATCGATTTCTGACCCGAGGTAATGATAGTTTAATATTGTACGAGCCTAAAACGTTAGTTATAGTCGCGTAACGACGAGCCGACACCGTTAACCGTTTAAATCACAAGATCTGGGCGGAATCGGGTATAAACCAGACCTAAGATGAGTTTAGGGATCACCCTAGCTCAAATCTGGATCAAACGGGACGAAAAACGATGAAAACGGTGGAGGAACGAGTGAGATCTCGTTTTTCTGGCAAAAACGCGGTTTTCCGGCGATGACGGCGCCGGAAAGGCGGCGCCGGAAAAGATAAAGGTGTCAGGGAATGTTCCCTGACCTAACCCTAGTTCGCTAAGGAAACTTAGAGAACTAGAGGGTGATTCGTTAGCTAGTTCGTTATGGGAGCTTAGCGAATCAGAGGGTGATTCGTTAGCTAGTTCGTTATGGGAGCTTAGCGAATCAGAGGGTGATTCGTTAGCTAGTTCGTTATGGGAGCTTAGCGAATCAGAGGGTGATTCGTTAGCTAGTTCGTTATGGGAGCTTAGCGAATCAGAGGGTGATTCGTTAGCTAGTTCGTTATGGGAGCTTAGCGAATCAGAGGATGATTCTTTACCCAATTCGTTAAGGGCAAAGTAACGAACTAGGAGTTTAATATAAAGACAGAATGGTCCCTGGACTTAGAAAAGAATTATATAATTACATAACAGCCCTTGGACTTTGATAATTTATGAAAGATGCCCTTAAAGGATTAACGAGTAACGATTTACTAACCGGGTAATGATTCAATGAAGTAAAATCGGCTTAGACACGTAAGACTAATTAAGTAGTAATGAGAATGGCTAGAGTAGTATTTGATATTCAATTATTAAACAGTCAGACGCGCACAGCTCGAGAAGGAATAACCAGTAGCAGAAGAAGTAACCAAGTTCAGGTGAGTTTCTAGCCCCATTCCATGTTATGTTTTCGGGGTTGTGTGCATACTCGATGTGTTGTTAATACATTTATCCTAAGTGATAATTGTATGCCATATGTGATATATGTGATGGATATGAATGATTGCTTGTCGGTACGCGAACGATCTTCGGATATTGCGCGTATTGTCAGGTTAAAAATAAAGGTACGAATATTATATATCGAAGATGTATGAACATTACAAATGAACATTTGTCGGGGCGTGAACAATCTTCGGATATTGCACGTATCGACAAGTGGTATGGTTGTTAAATGAATAATGTAAAGAACGCCTAGAGTGTTCTTATGCTATAACGTAATTATTGTATATGTGAAGTTTGTGTGTACAGGTACACTAATGGTATGTGAGTCCTACGTTCGACAGAGTAAGTTAGGATGGCGAATCCCTCTAACTTCTGTTGGACATAGACTTGGCAGGTGATGGCGTAGTTAAGGACTGCGGGCCTTATACGTAATGTTGATGATAGATGTAAACGTAGATAGGGACGGTGGACCTTATACGTGTTATAGGAGATAGACGCCAACGTAGATAAGGACTGCGGACCTTATACGTAATGTAGATAGGCGTCAGCACAGGAAAGGACTGTGGACCTTATACGTGCTATATTTGTGTTGTGGTAGCATAGAGGAAGATTGCGGACTTCGTACGTGCTATGGTTATAGGTGATAGACGCCAACGTAGATAAGGACTGCGGACCTTATACGTATTGTAGATAGGCGACAGCGCAGGAAAGGACTGTGGACCTTATACGTGCTATATTTGTGCTAGCATAGGGGAGGACTGCGGACTTCGCACGTGCTATGGGTTAGGTTGCAACATAGGGAAGGACTGAGGACCTCGTACGTTTTGTCAATATAGGATGGTACAGGGAAGGACTGCGGACCTTGCACGTACCATAACTGGTGAACATAGGTAAGGACTGCGGACCTTTTACGTGTTCACGATCTTGAGTACAGGTATAGACGGCGGACTATGAACGTACTCTCGGTAGACTGAGGTTAGTGATTGTAGATATGTATGTATGTATGGTAGTAGGGTAACTTATTAAGTATGGATATGTATCTTCATATATGTATGTATGTGTATGTATTGTATGGCGTCCGATTAACTAGAACTCACTCAGCGTAGCTGACTTTTAGTATGCACGCAGGTGAGTAGAATGAGACAGCTAGCTTGAGCGGGCACATGGTGGGCGAATAGGAGACTGGCATCTGAAGACTCAAGATGTTTTAATGTTATTTGACGTTTATTTTGAAAGACAAGAATGTTTAATTAAGGCAAATTTTTGGATTGCTGTAATGTTTTATGAAAGTTTTTATATTCCGCGAATGTTTTAATTAACTCTGATTTGTAAGAACTGTGTTTATGAGTAAATCCGACGCTAAAGTAGGGCTACCGGGTTCGGGGCCTTACACAACACCATCACCGACGCCATCACCAACCCCATCATCGACGCCATCTCCATCGCCATCACCGACGCACACATCACCATCACCAACACCGACCGACGCCGAGCCGAGCCGACGCTGCCATCCGACGCCGCCATCACCGACGCCACCACCCGTTGTACCTTCACCTTTACTTCACAATGGTTTTGGTGTTGGTTATTCGGTTCAATTGGTTATTCGGAGTCCCACTTGGACTGAGTCTCCGAATCCGGTTTTGGATTCAAAGAATTTCGGTCCGTTTTGTTGTTACTTACGCCGGTCAAGCCCGGTTGGCCTTCCCTAGAACGTGGAATGCTGACGCGCTTCTCCTACCATAGTGTTCGGGGTCGGGTCGGCGCATAAAATCCCAAAATTATAATTCGGGTGTTTTGATATATGTGTTTATGTATTGTGTTTGTGTTTATGTGTTTATGTATTGTGTAATATATATAAAAGAATGGTTGTGTTCATTGTATGTTCGGGCTCGGGTTTGTGGTTAACTAAAAAACGAGTCGGTTCATTGTTTTCGGGCGTATAGTTTACTAAAAAACGACCCGTTTCGTCGTTTTTGAGCTAAAATTACAATAAAAAACAACCCGTTTCGTCGATTTTGAGCTAAATTTACAATAAAAACGACACTTTTCGTCGTTTTCGGACGAAAAGTTTAATAAAAAACGGCCCATTTCTTCGTTTTCGGACGAAAAGTTTACTAAAAAACGACCCGTTTGGTCGTTTTCGGACGAAAAGTTTACTAAAAAACGACCCGTTTGGTCGTTTTCGGACGAAAAGTTTACTAAAAAACGACCCGTTTCGTCGATTTCGGACGAAAAGTTTACTAAAAAACGACCCGTTTCGTCGTTTTTGAAAGAAAAGTTTACTAAAAAACGACCCGTTTCGTCGTTTTCGGATGAAAAGTTTACTAAAAAACGATCCGTTTGGTCGTTTTTGAAAGAAAAGTTTACTAAAAAACTAGTCGTTTGGTCGTTTTTGAAAGAAAAGTTTACTAAAAAACGGTCCGTTCCGTCGTTTTTGAAAGAAGAGTTTACTAAAAAACGACCCGTTTCGTCGTTTTAGAAAGAAAAGTTTACTAAGAAACGGCCCGTTTCGTCGTTTACAGACGAAAAGTTTACTAAAAATAAACTATTCGTTTGGTCGTTTTTGAAAGAAAAGTTTACTAAAAAACGGCCCGTTTGTCGTTTTCGGATTAAAAGTTTACTAAAAAAACGACCCGTTTCGTCGTTTTTGAAAGAAAAGTTTACTAAAAAACGACCCGTTTCGTCGTTTTCGAACGAAAAGTTTACTAAAAAACGACCCGTTTCCGTCGTTTTCGAAAGAAAAGTTTACTAAAAAACGTCCCGTTTCATCGTTTACGGACGAAAAGTTTACTAAAAAACTAGTCGTTTGGTCGTTTTTGAAAAAAGTTTACTAAAAAACGGCCCATTTCGTCGGTTACGGGCGAAAAGTTTACTAAAAAACGACACTTTTCGTCGTTTTCGAACGAAAAGTTTACTAAAAAACGGCTCGTTTCGTCGTTTTCGGACGAAAAGTTTACTAAAAAACGGGCCGTTTCGTCGTTTTCGGACGAAAAGGTTACTAAAAAACGACCCGTTTGGTCGTTTTTGAAAGAAAAGTTTACTAAAAACGACCCGTTTCGTCGTTTTCGGACGAAAAGTTTACTAAAAAACGACCCGTTTGGTCGTTTTTGAAAGAAAAGTTTACTAAGAAACGGCCCGTTTCGTCGTTTACGGACGAAAAGTTTACTAAAAAACTAGTCGTTTGGTCGTTTTTGAAAGAAAAAATTTACTAAAAAACGGTCCGTTTCGTCGTTTTCGGACGAAAATTTTACTAAAAAACGAGCCGTTTCGTCTATTTTGGACGAAATGTTTACTAAAAACGAGTCGTTACAATTTTTACAAAAAAATGGTTAAAAAAAACGTTTAAAAAAACGATGAATAATATATATAATATAAATACAGAACATATATTACATAATTATAAGTATATTACATAATTAAAGTTTCAATTCAAATGGTGAATATATATTACATATTGTATAAATTTATTAAGTGTTAGTTCAGTTCAACTGGTTGGTGTTGTGTGTTATCAAACTGAGGGTCGGGGGTTCGAACCCCACCCTTTACACGAAATTTGGATATTTAGTTTTAGGATTAATTATAGGCTCAGGGGCAAAATGATCATTTCAACGATTTTTGGTCGGTCAACTGACTGCAGGGAGACAGACTGACCTGCCAAAATTTCACAGTGGTACATAGTTCGCAAAATCTTTTTCAATGGTTAACCCATCCAGCGACGATATAAACCAGGGAGGCAAATTGCAGATTTCTCAAATAAAAATCCTGATTTTCTGTCCCATAGCGATACGCGACGGGACAAAGGACAAGCCATCGCGTATCGCGAAGAGATTAGTCAAACCTTCTACAAGAAGGTCAACGGCGATATGCGATCGTCGTGGAACCTACGTCATTGCGTATCGCGATGACGTGGCCTGACACCTCTGGCACAAGTTCTGCCACGTGTCCACACGTGGCACACCGTCTGCCACGTGTCCCGACACGTGGCCACATGTGGCACATCGTCCGCCACATGTCCACACGTGGCACCCCGTCTGCCACGTGGTGCTGTCACACCCCGACCAAAGGCGGAACATGCCGGGCGTAACGTATTGATTAGACAGTAGCTCAAAAAACACTAATTAAAGCGACAATACTTATTTAATTTCATTAACATTACACAAGTACACAAATTCAATAATAAACAACAATTACATCATGTTTTGTATTTAGAATAATATCCTAAGGTAAAACTAATTTCTTCAATCTTGAACAATGTAAATTACTTGTACCTGTAGCATGTATAAAAATAAAATTTGTCAACACGAATGTTGGTGAGAGTACATAAGTTTTAGTTGAGATATATATATATATAAATGATGAGTATTACAATTCTTATAAAAATGTAAACAACTAAATAGATGTGGACCCGTTCTTATTGATACGAAATCAATATACTTGGGTAAATGTATGATCATATTAGATGAGGATAGATGAGGATGAGATACCAACCACCAAACATAAAATAAACAATTAAGCACATAGAGTATGCAATAATCACAAGTAAACATATATTAAATTGTGTTTTGAATAGATGTGGAAATAAAAATAAGTAATTTAAATAGGGTATACATGCCACCCCCAAAATTTAAAAGATGAAAAATGGGGAGATGTAAACTCACCTTAGTGAATAAGCAAGAGATAAAGAATATGTAAGAAGCGGTAAGTCAAGCTCTTCAGTAAAAATACCAACGAGGTATCCTAATGAAGAATAATTGCATAAATGAAAATAAATAAGAATTGGATAACGAGGCTAAAGCTAGATAGAGGTTCGAGATTTGATAATCGAGGGAAAACTTACAAAACTATTTCTCTCATAAATTATTATAATGTTATTATCAAAGTTTTTACATAAATAACGTGATTTAAATATATAAAAATACATAAAGATACATTAAAATATTTGAATAAATTTTATAAGACTTTTGTATAAATTATATAAAGAGATTTGTTTTATAAATATTTATTTTACACTAAGATACCTTTCATATATATATTTTTATTATTAAATAAGATTTCTTCTTAAATTAATATTGTAAATAATAAT
This sequence comes from Bidens hawaiensis, assembly GCF_021521415.1. NCBI lineage: Eukaryota > Viridiplantae > Streptophyta > Magnoliopsida > Asterales > Asteraceae > Bidens > Bidens hawaiensis. The sequence continues at coordinate 267,872 of NW_027491887.1, read as the reverse complement.
AGTATTATATAAAAGTAAACCTTTTTATAAAACACTATATGTTAACTAATTTGATGTTCTAAGTATATATATATATACACACATATATATTGGATTGATTTCTTTTAAGAACCATTTTGAGTTTTAAGAACTCGAAAGAACTCAACGTAACAAAAAAAAAATTTGAATTTTTTTTACACATGTGTAATACATAAGTGTAAGTAATGTACAAAAAATTACAGTATTTTTTTACACACCGAATCGACTTTTTACACATGTGTAACTAACGTTTAAACTTGTGTAATTATTAAAAATAATTATTCTCTCTCCTGCTTCATTTTTTAATTAGATTTAATCTCAGCCACATATTTCAAATCATTTAATTAAATGTGTGGTTCAAAATTGAGTTCTTAAAGTTTTTAAAACTCACCATGGTTCTCAAAATAACCCTCCCATATATATATACCCCCTTTTTTTTTAAATAAAAAACCTTTAACAATTTTTAATAATCCAATATATATATACATAGTTTTAACCAAGATTCGCAAACGTTAATCGGCTTGTATGTCGGTTTTTAAATGAAATATGGATCAATTATCATATTTACAAGTTTGTTATATAATTTAAATAATCAAATTAATTAACATGTATTATATAAAAATATAAATAACAAAGAATACTACAAAAACGGGCCGGGGGTGGCTCGAACCCGCGCCCCCAGCCACAAACACCTTAATATGTTCACCCTTAGCCAACTAGGCTAGGGGTTCATATGTTTATAACCTGCAACTGATGCTTTAACTACTAACAACTGCGAACCAGTTTTGAAGCATAAACCCTAAACAACTCAATCGATCAATCCGTTAACTATGGATTCGATTAATGTTTGGGTTATTACAGAACATGAACTTGCGGTTCTAATACATACAATAATTACCTTAAACAGTGAACAACTGATGGTCAATTAGGTCAAGGACAGACAGCTCAGGGATTAACAAGAACACGATGAGACTAGTAATACTACTCCAATTAATCAAGGGGGTTTAGGTCGTGAGGTAGAGAGGGATGTGTGTGCAGGTTTAATTGAAAAATGGTGACGTATTATAGTGATTTAGGGACTCTTTTGGCCGCGGTTTCGTTAATACGAGTCAGCTGTTAATTGATTGGTAATTCCCATGATTAGGGTATCGGTAGGAGCGGATTTTGGTAAGGAATGATATGGTGGTGTCAATTACGGTCTAATACCGTTAATTACGTATCAAGATTTGAGAGGGGGGGGGGGGGTGCTGTATCGTGAAGAAGAAAGGGAGAGGAGGGAAAGGTTTAAAAGTAAATTGCATTTTGGTCCCTTGTCTATAGGTGGGGGTGCAAAAGTGGTAATAAGTTTGTTAGGGGGTATTAGAGTTTATTTTTCATAGTTATTATTAATAAATAAATAAACGAAATATATATCCTTAAACGAGGGCGGAAAATTATTTAGTAACGACCGTTCGAATAGTAAATGAGGCAAAAGAAAATAAACGGGTCGGGTTTGGGATTTGAAAAGTAACAAATGTTACAAGTTTCACAACTTTTGGAAATTTCGTCCCGAAATTAAAGAAAAACATAACATAAAGAAAGAAGGTAATTGCCAAAAGATCTTTTTTTATATATATAAAATATATATAACACAGATTTTCAGGTGACCCAAATAATGCTACAAACGGAAGACATGATAAGGACACTTATATATAGAATGTACCAGCGGCGTATCCACCATGCCCTTCTCACATCGACATTTGTATCGTTACCCAGAATGACCCTCGGTTCTGAATTATGACACACAACCGTATTCACTATGAGTTCCATGTGAGGACTTTGATAATTATGCGTGCACTCATAATTATTTAGGTCGTCGCATGATGCACATAGTTCGTCCCGTTGTGCGGGTTAAAAAAAACAAGGTAAATGAAAAACATTTTAAGTCGATTAATTAATGGAACTATCTGAGCAAAAGCAATAAAATAAATAAATAAATGAGTGAAATTTGATTATCATAAATAGCTAGTAACAACTTTGCAAAATAAAGCGAAATTATTAAGTTAATCATCAAAAGTAATAATAACTAAATTAAATAGATAGATAGGGGGAATAGAAATACTTAGGATGACAACAAAATTCACGAATAAGTATTCACATAGACAGGTTCACATAAAAAACGAATCACATGATTAGAGAAATATAATAACATATGAGGCTCGAAATCAAGATTATAAAATCGAATGAGAAAAAAGTGACGTGAGAATGAGGTGAGTTTGGAGGGTTTGGGTAGTCATGCATTAAAATATCAATAAAATTTGTACATGTGACTCCTATTAGATTACTATGTACAACACATGTTCATAGTCCTAATTTCCAAACGTTTGTAGGAAATCGGTCATAGGTAGTTTATGATACAAATACGGTACTATTAGATAACTATGCACATCACCATGCACGTAGTCCCGGTAAATAACCGGTCATAGACCACTTAAATCAAGATAATAAATTGTGTAACATTAAATAGTGCACTAAACGACATAATAGGAATAATTGAGAGATTAAATACCATAACCAAAATTCTCATTCATAATAAAACTGGAGATTTAATGAAATTAATACATTAGATTTAAATGAAAAGAACTAAATAAAAGAAACGTCTTTTGCGTAGCATGTCTTCATAACGGAGTAGGCTTAAACTTGGGAACCGTTGATGTAACACACTTGTCCTTGAGTAGCTTGGTCATTTGAGGTTGATTGGTTGATCGGGGTTTAATTGACTTGAATTGGTTGAATGGGTTGGACTTGAATTTCTTGGATGGGTTGAGCTTGGATTGGATGAAGTTGATTTACTTGGGCTTGGTAAGCTTGATATTGAGCGGTTTGGGTTGGGTAGGATTGAATTTGGTTTATGTGTGCGAGTCTTGGGCATGCATTGCGATAATGGTTGGGGTCTCCACAATTATAGCAAGCTCTCATAGTTGAGGGTGATTGAGTAAACGGGTGAGCATAAAATAAGGGTTGGGTAAGAGGTGAGGTAAATAGTTGCATCATGAGTTAGTTGCGTTCACGACATGTGGTGAAGAGGTGACCAAATCGATTGCAATGGGTGCATTTTCGGCACTTGAGGTTAGGCGAATGGTGAAAGTTACACGTATCACATAATGGGTGGGGTCCTGTGTAGGGCTTCTTGGTGGGTTGGGTTTCCGATTGGGCCAAGACATAGTTTTGGGGATTGGACTTTCTTTTATTGGTGCGGTAGTGGGGAGAGTTGTTGTTGTTGTGCTTGAAGGATTCAGGCTTAGAAGACTCGGGTCTTGGAGATTCGGCCTTGGGTTCTTTGATGGGCTCGGATGCAGGCTTATCTTGGGCTTCTTGGAAATTCTCCGCGTCAAGGTCCCGGCCTTAACATGGTTTTCGGTGAGGGTACCGGCTAAGGTGATGGCATCATGGAGGGTTTGAGGGTCACGACTTAGGACGGAATCTTGGATTTGCATAGGCAAACCCGAGATGTACTTGTCGATTGAACGTTCAAGGGGAGTGACCATGTGAGGGATGAGAAGGCTTAGTTCATGGAAACGATCGTTGTAGATGGCGTCATTTCCACTTTCTTGTTTCAAATTCCAAAACTCCTCTTCCAACTTCCTAAGCTCATGTTTCGGGCAAAACTTCTTGAGCAAGAGTTTCTTGAGGTCATCCCATTGCAAGGCCATGGCAACCTCAGCGCCAAGCGTGCGCTTCTCACCGTTCCACCAATTGAGGGCATTCTTCTTGAGCATGCTCGAGGCGTAAGTGGTTTTCTTGTCCTCAGGACATTCACAATGGAGGAATATGCTCTCCATTTCTTCAAACCATTGGAGGAGAATGGTAGCACCGTCTATACCGGAGTATTCGGGCGGGTTGGCACTCTTGAATTGTTTGAGGGGGTAAGCAATTGGGTTCAGAGTTGGGATGATGAAGAAGCATTCACAGTTTGCAATTGAGAGATGATCGTTGGGAGGGCTTCCACGATGCCTTTAGCAATGCGGGATGACATGTTGCGGACAGAGTTGCCGGTGCGACGGTTACGGTTGATAAGACGGGAAGAAGACATGCTACAATGACGACACGTGAAAAATTTATTATGTTTTTGGAAAAAGAAAAAAAATATTTGTATAACTATGTGAAATTTCAAGTTTTGTGAAAATTAATGAGAATACAAAGTAAAATTTTAATAACCTTAACTTAGAGTATTGATGAAATTGATAATTTGAAAAAAAATTCATTCTTAACAAAATAAAAAAAAAAATTTAAACAAAAATCTCATCGTTGATTTAAGAGTGTGATTATCACATGACCACATTTGATACAATGAGGGTAGCAAATTCGGTTTCGTTTGGTGTGATATGCTATGGCCTAATAAGTTCCACACCCTTAACACTCCAGGAAGGCAACCAGGTCTCGCGGTTGGTTAAGATTTATGCGCATTGCACTTCCTTAGGCTCGCAAGCCTTGGTGTCAAGGGTTCGGTAAACAAGTGTGTCCCTCTTACAGTTACTACATATCCGTCACACGAATCTTTCTCAAGGAGAAGGGAGTGAAAAGGCGGGATTTCTTAAGGAATTTCCCATTTTTATAAAAAAAAAGATAAAATAAAAATAAATCGTCTTAAAGTTTTGAAAACAATTTTGAGAGTGAGGCATAGCCTCGGATTAAGTGTGTGCTTTTGTGTACAAAAATAATATTAAATCATTAAATAGTATTTAAGCTACTGCAATCAATAATATAATTCAGGGTGCAAACACGTAAAGACATATCACGTATAGGGACCCTAAGCATGCTACTAGGCCGTTATATCTAACCACCTATCTTATAGCCTTCGGCTCTGATACCAATCTGTCACACCCCGACCAAAGGCGGAACATGCCGGGGCGTAACGTATTAATTGGACAGTAGCTCAAAGACACTAATTAAAGCGACAATAATTATTTAATTTCATTAACATAACACAAGTACACAAATTCAATAATAAACAACAATTACATCATGTTTTGTATTTAGAATAATATCCTAAGGTAAAACTAATTTCTTCAATCTTGAACAATGTAAATTACTTGTACCTGTAGCATGTATAAAAATAAAATTTGTCAACACGAATGTTGGTGAGAGTACATAAGTTTTAATTGAGATATATATATAGATAAATCACAATTCATATGTAAATGATGAGTATTACAATTCTTATGAAAATGAAAACAACTAAATAGATGTGGACCCGTTCTTATTGATACGAAATCAATGTACTTGGGTAAATGTATGATCATATTGGATGAGGATATATGAGGATGAGATACCAACCACCAAACATAAAATAAACAATTAAGCACATAGAGCATGCAACAATCACACGTAAACATATATTGAATTGTGCTTTGAATAGATGTGGAAATAAAAATGAGTAATTTAAATAGGGTACACATGCCACACCCAAAATTTAAAAGATGAAAAAGGGGGAGTTGTAAACTCACCTTAGTGAATAAGCAAGAGATAAAGAATTAAGAAGCGGCAAGTCAAGCTCTTCAGGAAAAATACCGACGAGGTATCCTAATGAAGAATAATTGCATAAACGAAAATAAATAAGAATTGGATAACGAGGCTAAAGCTAGATAGAGGTTCGAGATTTGATAATCGAGGGAAAACTTACAAAACTATTTCTCCCATAAATTATTATAATGTTATTATCAAAGATTTAACATAAATAACGTGATTTAAATATATAAAAAACATAAAGATACATTAAAATACTTGAATAAATTTTATAATACTTTTGTATAAATTATATAAAGATATTTGTTTTAAAAATATTTATTTTACACTAAGATACGTTTAATATATATATTTTTATTATTAAATAAGATTTCTTCTTAAATTAATATTGTAAACAATAATAGTATTATATAAAATTAAACCTTTTTATAAAACACTATATGTTAACTAATTTGATGTTCTAAGTATATATATATATATATATATATATATATATATATATATATATATATATATATATAACAATACCCCTTTTTTTATAAATCAAAAACCTTTAACAATTTTTAATAATCCAACATATATATATATACATAGTTTTAACCAAGATTCGCAAACGTTAATCAGCTTGTATGTCGGGTTTTAAATAAAATATGGATCAATTATCATATTTACAAGTTTGTTATATAATTTAAATAATCAAATTAATTAACATGTATTATATAAAAATATAAATAACAAAGAATACTACAAAAACGGGCTGGGGGTGGCTCGAACCCACGCCCCCCAGCCACAAACACCTTAATACGTTCACCCTTAGCCAACTGGGCTAGGGGTTCATATGTTTATAACCTGCAACTGATGCTTTAACTACTAACAGCTACGAACCAGTTTTGAAGCATAAACCCTAAACAACTCAATCGATCAATCCGTTAACTATGGATTCGATTAATGTTAGGGTTATTACAGAACATGAACTTGCGATTCTAATACATACAATAATTACCTTAAACAGTGAACAACTGATGGTCAATTAGGTCAAGGACGGACAGCTTAAGGATTAACAAGAACACGATGAGACTAGTAATAGTACTCCAATTAATCAAGGGGGTTTAGGTCGTGATGTAGAGAGGGATGTGTGTGCAGGTTTAATTGAAAAATGGTGACGTATTATAGTGATTTAGGGACACTTTTGGCCGCGGTTTTGTTAATAACGAGTCAGCTGTTAATTGATTGGTAATTCCCATGATTAGGGTATCTGTAGGAGCGGATTTTGGTAAGGAATGATATGGTGGTGTCAATTATGCGTCTAATACCGTTAATTACGGATCAAGATTTGAGGGGGGGGGGGTTGTTCGCTGTATCGTGAAGAAGAAAGGGAAATGAGGGAAAGGTTTAAAAGTAAATTGCATTTTGGTCCCTTGTCTATAGGTAGGGGTGCAAAAGTGGTAATAAGTTAGTTAGGGGGTATTAGAGTATATTGTTCATAGTTATTATTAATAAATAAATAAACGAAATATATATATCCTTAAACGAGGGCGGAAAATTATTTAGTAACGACCTTTCGAATAGTAAATGAGGCAAAAGAAAATAAATGGGTCGGGTTTGGGATTTGAAAAGTAACGAATGTTACAGGTGCCACGTGGCAGACCTATATGGTGACTGGCGTGGCCTACGTCGCGATACGCTACGGGTGACCAGTAGGCCATCTTCGCTATGGGTCTCCAGATTTGCCTATAAATAGTGAGCTACGGGTTCATCACTTCTCACACCAAAAATTCATATCCCATTCTCTCTTTAACATCTCTCTAAAATCCTACTATCATATTATCGTTCCACCTCGAAAAGTGTGCCCCGATCCCTCGAAAACCGTGCCCCGATTCCTCGATTGTCGTGTCGTTTCCTCGAAGTTCGTGCCACCTTCCAGCGACGTATCAACCAAGAAGGCGTTTGTTATCTACCGACACCATGGTGATTAGTCTCGAAAGACGTGCCGACGAGTGGTGAAGTTTTGGGGTTCATCGTTTGGCGTGCTAAAAGAAATTGGTGACGAGAAAAAAAGTTTGATCAAGAAGATAAAGAAGGCAAAGTGGCGTTGGAGTGTTGCTCGAGTCATTAGGGTTTATATGCCGAACACAGGTAGGCATAATGCCCGAATAAAATAATAATAAAATCTTATAAAGGCTTAAACCTTAAGTCGAGGTTATACTCGATACCTCGATAAAAGAAAATAAAATATAACAAAGAAAGAAAAGAAAGAAATAAAGAAAATTGTATATATTTGTGATTATATATATATATATGTGTGTGTGTGTGTGTGTGTGTGTGTGTGTGAAATTTCTTTGATATGAAAATGTTATTTAAGGAATAAATAACTATTCTTAAATAATAAAGAAAAAAAAGAATACGTTTATTAGAGAAGAAGAAACGTAGGGCTTTTATAAATAAACTAAAGGTTTTAAAGTAAAAAGAGATTTTGAACTAAAGGTTCATCAAGGTAAAGTTTATAAAATAAGACTAAAGGTCTTACGTCGGATTTTATATCCGACTAACAATTGGTTATACCCGTACTATATTTGTAAGATAGCAACGGGAAAGACCCTTGGATGGTGTTTGAAGCCGATCCAAATCAAAAGGTGAATACGCCCCAACTTTTACAAACTTGTTTTCAAACGAGTCAACGTGTTATATGAAAAACTTTACATGAGACTAAATGTCTCTAAAACATTTATAAACAAGGGTATAAAAACTGGCCTCAGGCTATCATGAACGTTTGTCTGGATCCTTACATATGTGGTGGGCACATCACACCTGGTCACAATTACGCTCGCCTGCGGGGAGTATGACCTTGTGTATACGTATAGGCACTCAACTAGTTGAACGTTGCGGTGTTTGCTAGGGGAACTGAGTATAGAGACTTGAGTTTATGAATTGTATGGTTTTAACTTGATTATTCCTAAGCCACGTTGGGCTGAGACCTACGTAGTCTCGAGGGTGATTAGGTAAAGAAAATATTTTAGCGTCAGCATATTCACCAGCATTCGTTGCTGACGTATTTTCTTACATTTTGCAGGTGAACAAGGATAGCGCTTGGAATAGACGAAGTGCTCAAGATTATCCGATGGCTCAGATCCTTTTGTTAAACTTAATATAAAGTTAATGGTGATTTTTGTAAAGTAAAACAAGTAATCTTTAAACATCAAACGAGAAACTTTTAAATCCCGTCTTTTGTGTATGTAAATATTACACTTTTAATCCACAAGTTTATAAAGTCTTCCGCTATTAAAACGTAACTCTAATTTAATTATAATTGTGGTACCAACATATGTGTCATACGTCTAGGCCGTGGTTTGGTGTGTGACATGAAGTTTTTAATACGGTTTTAAATATGCAAATTCAAAAACTTGAAAATAGATTCAGTGAGGTCTCAGCTAGTTTGTTAGAAAATATGTCCAGATTAAATCCTTGCGATTCGTTTTCTAAGTTTGACTTATTTAAGATAGTGTATTTCGGGTGATCTTACGCCCTTTATCACATCTGAAGCAATATGATAAATTTGCAAAATTGGATTGAATGTGTGACCTTGCTCGTGTAATTGTGGAACCAGAAATCACACCAATTTTCCTTTGGTTTATCGAATATTGAAGCTAGCTTTGGTTTTACCGGTTGCAACCACAACTGTTGAAAGTTGTTTTTCAAAAATGAAGCTTATGAAGATGAATTTGCGCCATTGAATGAATGATGAGTATTTGAACGATGTTTTAATTTTTGTGGTCCAAAGAGGAGAAATTCGCAGCCCATGTGTTTAAACTTATTTATTATCGTGTTTCTATTTTTGTTTTGCTTGTATTGTATGATTTACGATAAAAAAAATTTAAAACGTTACCCCTAAGATTGATCTAGATACGCCATTATGGATCACTCAGTTGTAAATAACCTTTTTTTTAAGGTAAAATGGTCTAAGTTGAGGGCTTTTTGTATAGTTAAATCATATGTTTATTATTAAGAAGTTAAGTTTATATATAAACTATTAAAAATATTAACCTATACTTGAAGTCTTATTGGAAAATTCAGTGAATTCAAAAGTTACTTTTACTATATCAACTTGTTAACTTTCTATTATATAAATCTTTATAGTTATTGGACGGGCCTGATTTTTTTTTCTCATGCACACAGTTCTTTAAATATATAGTAAGTAGGGTCAATTTTAAATAGTTTTACTTATTAGTATTATTTTTGCATACACATGGGCAGTGTGGATGGAATGAAGATTTTGAGAACACTTTTGACTTTACAGCCAACATCCATGAAAAACCATTTATATGTTCTCAATTCCACCTTAGTCTTGAAGTAACCCAACACATACATGTGTATGTACATGCATGCATACCTAAGTATGTAATAATGTATACACGTACTGACATATGTACAATGTACGTACACAATATATGTATTTCTTTGAGCGTGCTTGTGTACACAATATATGTACAACTATATTTCCATATCCTACAATCTCCCTACTTAATTTACTAATATACATGTGCATATGTATAACATATAAACTCATGGTTTAGTTACTCGCAAGCGGACATGAGAAACATAAAGTTAGGGATTAGCAAATATTGGATTCAAAATGATTTGTGTTCAACTTAGTTTAGAAAATAATATTATTGCATTCCAGCCTTGTGTGGTAAAGACTATTGTCTTTTGTGAAGAAGATACGAGTTCAAATCATGGCATGAGCTAAACTATTATCTTAGTGTAGTTTAGAGTAGAAAATGCCATTGACCTTCTAGTCTAATGGCATGGGGTGTTGGTTAAGGTTTTGGATCTTACGATCTATTGTTCGAAACATGACTCAAGGACAGTTTTTTCTATAACAGTGGGCCTCATTGATGATGTTTCTGAATGAGTCAGGCATAGATCGTTAAAATCAATATAAACTGTTAATATTACGTATCAGTAAAGCTCACTCGAAGTATTAGGTTTTTTTTTTTTGTGTTTTAAAAGTAGGGTAGACCCTGAAATCTTGATAGTTGATATCATTTTATTGATTTGGGCTTTAGTTTTTTAACTTATTTGTGTCAGGGTCGGAGTATTATTGTAAGACGACTAAATGAATTAGTCTATCCGTATACTCTTTACATGTCTATATAAAAATATTACACGGGCTTATATAAAAATTCTATAACTTGTTAAAGAATTTAAAATGTAACATGTACGTCCATGAAACGCGTGCAGAAACTTACGTCTATAGTATATTTTGAAACATTTTAATATATGATTATATATATATAAACTAATTTTTATTCACCGTATTACGGGGTTGTTTTATATTATTTGTTTTTAATATCTATATATTTTTTGAATTTTTATATTTTTTATCGTATGAAAGTTTATAATATACTTATGGTTTGATGATAAATTGTTTCACAAATAAATGAGATGTTATAACCTGGTTTAAAAGCTATATGGGTTTGATGAGACCCAAGACCCGTTTATTTTTTTTTACTATAAAATTGGTTTTGTAATTATAAATAGTATATATCTTTTTTTAAATAAATCATATATTAATTTTTAGTATATCCCTACTTTATAGGATTTTTAAATCAAATATTTGGTGAGATTAGTTTTTAATTTAATGAGATTTTATAACCCGTTTAAGAAATATATGGGTTTGATGAGACCCATACCCGTGAATTCGGGTCAAATGCAGCCTCCATTTAAAAATCAATCAAATCTGGTGACTCCAAAAAAAGAGGGAGCGACCACATCGCGAAACGTAGGATTTTTATGGTTTCGTTTATATATATTATAGATAGATATATAATTAATCAAAACAATTGATTATAGTGTAATCAGTTTATAATCCACCTACAAAGTAATCACTAATCACATACATTATTCAACAGAAGAATACCGTGTTATTTTTAAATTAGTCTTTATAAAATTTGTGTAGCAAAATTATACTTAAATAAAAGTGAGCTAAATTCACAATTATAAGGTACGATTTAGAAGGGAAAAAAAAGTAGAATACATAAATGTTATTTGATTTATTTATTTATTTTGATAAAGTCATAAAACTAGACAAAAAGCCAACAACTGTAAGGTTTTTCTGTAAATTGTAAGACTATTATTTATTTTTTTTTTCTGTAAGACTAGACAAAAGGCCAACAATTATAAGCTATTATCCGTTTTGCCCCTCCTATCATTTAAATTGTTTATTGTGTATACCGACTCCTCTATAGCATCTCAAGCATTGAAGGTGTAAAGTGATGATAAACTCTTTATCAAGATTAATTAATTATTGCTTTACGACGGATTTGTATCTAAGGGGTGTTCACGATTCTGTTTGAAACCGTAAAACTGTTTAAACCGGTTATCAATTTGATTTCATGATTGTTTGTTTTAAGCTATATGTCAGCTAATTTATAAAAATTTCAAACCATAGTAAACAATTTGGTTTGTGGTTTATACTTAAAACCGGACCAGACCGAACAATTAAGTATATTTTTAAAATTTTTGAAGCATATATGACCATCTATGAAAGGTAATTCGATTTAGGTTTCTTTTTAAACACACCACAGGCCCTACCATGTTTGTTCTTTATTTAAATTGATTAATATTTTCTTATGTTTCAGTGACAGATTGAATCTAAGCATAGCAACATCTTATGTAATAGCAATGTGTTCATTTAACGTTTAGCGTTTATGTGTATTCTATGGTTCAATAAAGCACGATCAAATTGTGAAATCAAACTGGAACCAAACCAAAACCTAGCCTCATAGTATATATATACAAATAACTTCAGAAGTAATAACCAACTCATCACTTTGTATTATTTGAATCCAAAGAACCAATCAACATATGATATATTGTTCATATTATTGTAGCAACTGAAATTATTAACGGTTCGGTTTGGTTAGGTTTTAAATTTCAATGGTTCGGTTTTAGTTTTCGATATACCTGGATTGTGAGTACCTCATATTGTATCTTCTCGTGTAGAAAAGCTTTTATACAATAACTCAACCTATACATACATGTATATAATGTGGCGGGTTTGTGGCAAGATCTGTGGGCTATCTAGAAGATGCAGCACAAGCGGAGATGATGTGACAATGAGAGAAGGTAAAAAATTCCTCTTTACGTGCGACAAGAGATCAATAAAATCAATTATACCTAGTAAAAATCCCACTAATCACAATAAATTGTTGTTAGTAGGGTTTGAGAATGATGAGATGTAAACAAACCCTACCTCTATCTCCAAGAGTAGAGAGATTGCTTTCAAGGAGACTCTCAGCTCTAAAAACCAGACATGAGAGTGAAGGGGAAAAGAGTGTGGAGAGAGAGAGGCACAAATAACGACATGGAGGAGAATAAGTAAGAATGAAAAAAATTTCAACTATACAAGTATACCAGAAGCCCGAGACAAGGTATACATAATACTTATTGGATATGGTCCTATGAGATTAGTTTTAAATTTTTCATGGGTAAGGAACTGGTATGAATTAGGTGATACTTGGTCCGATCACCCGAAGCCACATATCCATTTACGCCAATCGTATACCTTAAAATTTTTAATTTCATTGAATAGATGATTATTAATGCTAATATATGAAAAATTAGCTTTCTTTTTGGGATATATATTTGATGATATTATCTTATTAGTATAACTGAGAAGTTTGATGTCACAGCAAATTTCATATACTTTTTATATATAAGATATATTTGTTGAATGAAGTCAATATCTAAGTCTTTGATAGTGTGGCTTGTGATAAGACTTATTTTAGTTATGTTACCTTTAGCCACCACTAGGGTTTGAAACCAGCTTTGGACAACCATGAATGCATTTTTTGGTTTTGCATTACTATGAATTTTTCTTTTGGGTGCACATTAGCACACATGGACTTGTGTTTCAACATGGTTTACAAGTCCCTTTTTCTTTTTAGTTGTAATTGCACTCCTTCATCTTTTGTCTTTAATTTTTCTTCCATCGTGAATGTTATAACACCGATTAAATTCGCACCAACTCACTGTCGTAATGCTTGAGTTTACCAACACCCATGTTTCAACGTTGGGGTTTGAATAGGGATGGCAATGGGTCGGGTTTGGGTGGGGTTTTGGTATTTCCAAACCCATACTCGGTTATGAAAGTCCGTCCCAAACCGGTCGGGTTTTAATCGGGTAATTATCCGTCGGGTTTCAGGTTTCTTATCGGGTTTTGATAAAATATCCGTTGGATATACCCGGCTCAAAACCCGTTAGGTTTCTACCGGGTTTTGACAAAATATAATCAATCGATTACAAAGATGGTTACCATAAAGATAAAATGTCTTAAATAATTGAAATAAAAAGTTCCGAAAAATAATATATTAGGAATATATATATATATATATATATAAAAGCTATATCGGCTATATCGGGTATATAATCAGGTAAATGGGTTTATGTTATCGGGTAATCGGGTCAGGTAATCGGGTATATTTGAAATCCTAAACCCGTCCCAAACCCGCGAAAAATTTCAAAACTAATCCCAAACTCGTCCTAAACCCTAATGGGTCCGGTGTTACCCGTCCCATTTATATCGGGTTTCGGATTTTCCCATCGGGTTCGGGTTTCATTGCCATCCTTAGGTTTGACGTTGCGCTGGGTAAAAAAACTAATTATGTATATTTTATATGTTGCGAGTATATACATCTACCTATACTATTAAAGCAAAATTATTCTTATTAATGTCATTCAACTAGAGTAGCAAACTAAGATGCCAACTAATATTATCTAACTATCTATATAATTGTCTACTATAAAATCCTACTCTTGGATTGCTCCCCCATTTTCTAGAGCCATCATATTGCTTAGTTTCTGAAAGGAGGCTTCTCATTCATCCGTTCAAATTCGTGGGCGTTTTATGATGGGTTTGGACCGGGTCAAACGGGTTATATTCTCTCCGACCCTAGCCATACTCTCACGCACGCCTCCACAGTCCACAGTCCTCTCTCTTTTCACGCATCCGCCGCCTCCACTTCCTATCGGATCATATCAACACTCTCCATCCTTCGTCACTATTGTCTCTTATCTCCTTCCTTTAATCCTGAAACCCTAACATTTTAACGGTTCGCATAACTCTTTTCCTTCACTTTATCTGCTGTTACGATATATCCCAAGTCGATGTAACATACAACCTCGAAGTTCATTCCCAGTTTACCATAATTCGATTTTCTGCTCCTTAGTCATACACAGGTTTGTTTCATTATCATTCATCAGTACTTAATTGTGTTGTTGAATTTGAATCCTGTGTTTTGTGTTTTTTGTTTTATCATCATCTGAATATCGTATAGAACTGCAAATTCTGGATTGGTTTCTGTTGCACCTCTTGAAGAACCGAAACCGCCATCAACAATCGAGAATTATGGTAATCTGCTATGTTTTAATCAATGTTTATTCCATTCTGTTATAATCCTTATACTTAATAAAATCCAAGCCTAAACCTGTTATCCTTCTTCGCTCGGATTGATTACAGAAACCCTAAACCCAAACCCGCGGAACCTGTTCAATCGATCAGATTATGTATCTATCATTATTTTCGTTTATATCTAAGTGTTTGAAAGTTGAAACTCATGTGTTTTCCTATGGATGACCACCTTTGTTCATGATGAATTAAGATCATGTACTGCTCATTAAGCCGTTCCAGATGCTTGACTCGTGTATATAAATAACATGTCAAATCAAATATGCTAAACTGTTTTGATATGTTCATATAACTGTTCGAACGAACATGTACAAGAACATCTTTTTAGAAATTAGGCTCAACTCGGGTCATTTTAAAAAAGTATCCTTTTGGTTCTGGTCATTTTATTTTATGTAGAAATTAAATTAGCATGTGTCTAAAACAGTATCATGCTGGTATATACATCATGTGACTTCAGAAATTGAATTAGCATGCAGGTATATAGTTACATAGAAATTCGAATAATATGCAGATATGTATCAAAGTAAAATTTAATTAATTTGTAGATTTGGAGCTTTGTAAAAATGAGAAAGAGCTGAAACAAATGCATGATATACCAGCCTAAACTTTTTAATTTTAGCCTAGGTTATATTTTTTGCGGGTATTTCTTGATTTTTTACTATTTTTGTGTATACATGGTGTGCTGGTCACATGACTTAATTGAAGTGTTTGTGTTGACTTGCAGGAATAAAGGTCAAAAGTCTATATTTTTTAGTAAACAGGTCAAAATAATCATATTAATTAAATGAGCCAAACTCATCTTTTTAGCAAGCGAGTCAATATTGTTAATTCTTAATTGAAAATCACTGTCTCTTGGGTGTCATGAAAGTCTGAAAGTAAGAGCTATAGCGCGTTTTAAGCCACCATCATGTTTAATTCAAAACTTGAAATTACTTATTTACACTTCCTCAATATTTGATTTGATGTACATGATTATTATATAAGCACTTAATTAATATGAGATTTCACTGAGTGATGTTTAGAGTTAGTGCTGAAGATATTGCTCTTGCAGGTCAACTGTTGCTGCTGCAGCTGGTGGTTGATGGTCGGTTAATTTGTATATGTTTTAATTCGTTTATTATTTAGTTTTAACTGTTTATTCTAGAACTATCGATACTTCATACGTGTTTTATTGGATTTCAGGTCATAGGCGTTAAAGTACTCATTATGGACCTGTCGTGACACGGAATGAAGACCCGGGATGTCCAGCATGCAAAACGATGAAATGGTTAAAGTTTGCTGTAACAGGGTCCCATCGCGGTACGCGATAGGCTTGCTGAGGTCCCCATCGCGTACCGCGATAGGTTATAAAATATCTTTGACTTCGGTCAATCGCGCTACGCGATCGACTCTTAAGAAGGCCCGTCGCGTACCGCGACGGGTGTGCAGATGGGATTTTGAGTTTATAACTTCTTTTTCATCAAAAAAAAACCTTAACTCGGTGTTTGAAGAATATTGACGACCAGCAGCATCTATTAGGCGATTTTGGGTGAATTCCAGGGCTACCAATCATCTCTTGATCAATCCTAATGGCCTTCCTCATCATAATTGAAGATCTATCGATGACGATGCTTGGCTAGTCTTCTCCGAATCATACCGGGATGTAAAGTTTGTAACAATTTCAGTTTCCTCATGTGACTAAGAACATTTATGTATAACTGTTTATGGTTAATATATGATTATTGATGTTTAGTATTTCTGTGTGTTCAATCGGTTTAGGTTTACGTTGATCTGAACGATTAGTTACCAGTTGCTATAATAATTGATCATAGGGTTGTATGATTATGTTGAATACGACAAAGCATATAATTGCCCTTAACTGAGTCACACTGGCAAGGACCGTTTGATAACCAGTGTCGTGTGTAAAGCAATTATTGTTGCCGAAGGTTTTGTCTAGTTTATGAGTCTGTAGTTAATGATTAATCTGTTAGGTTGCATGAGATTACTGTAAGTTACCTACTTGAAGTCCCGGGTGTGATTTGCTTTGTTAATTGATTGAAACTTGTTTACTTGTTTGTTTGCTTAATTCTCTAAATTCAAATTAATTGCTTGTGTGATCAACACTAAAAACCAGTCACTTCATAATTAGAAATCTGTTACACGAATACATTGACCACATACTCCTGGTGGATACGATACCTTACTTATCCTATCTATATAGTTTAAGTAGGTTTTTGATTGACTCAAACGACGGTCATCAAAATGGCGCCGTTGCCGGGGAGTTAGTGCGCTTAGTGTTTTTCGTGTTATTTGATTTTTTGTGTTTAATTTTAATTTTAGTTTTAGTTTTAATTTTGTTTTCAATTTTTAGTTTAATATTTTTCTGTATTTTACGCGGGTTGTGTTAGTTGTGCAGATTACAGGTTTATGCACACCCGCCATCGGGCCGACAGTCTCCGCTAATTTACGAGCCCGAAATAGAGAGGTTAGCTCGGCAAAACCGAGTGCAAAACAGAAATTCAGAAATGGCAGACCAGAACCAGAACCAACACGAAAACCAGAACCAACACGAAAACCAAAACCAGAACAATAACCAAAACCAGAACAATAACCAAAACCAAGACCCACTCCCACAAACTAACTCGTTTCACCCAGACAACATACCTAACCCACCAGACTTCAATAACCAAAATGACCAAAATCACTCAGCTCGTGCTTCCAGAACCCGAAACCAAAACCCAAGACGAAACCTAAACCTTAACTTTGACCGAGTCGGACCATCCGCTCCAAATAATAATCCCAACCGCCAAGTTTGGATAAATATCGATGATTTTCAACTGAGTGTTCCGAAATAAGAAGAAGACGAATGGGAAAATAATAATGGAAACGAAGGTTTGGAGATTGATAATGAGGTAGACAGATGGGTTAGAATAATTGGGCAGTTGAGCCCGAGAACGAAGGTTTTGAGCGGGAAGATGTGTATTATGGTAATTGGGGTGAAGAGGTAGAAGAGCCAGTTAATCGAAGACATGCTGAACCAGTTAACAGAAACGGAAGGGGTCGAGACAGGGTGAATCGGGCGGAACGGCCCGAGAGAGTTCGTGGTATTCCGGTTAACCGGGGCGGTTTGGGAAACCCCCATCTTAGGCCCAGGCGTGTGACTCGATAGTTGGTACCACATTTGTAAATAAATCAGAGTTACGGTTAATTAGCGGAAGACTTGAAAACTTAAGGATCAAAGTTATAAAATATTTACATTACAAAAGATGGAAACAAGTTCCATTTGTGTTTACTTGTTTTAAGTTTACAAAACCACCATTTTAGTTATATTAACATTTAACAAAATTATCCAAGCCATCGGATTCTCGAGCCTTCGTCCTTTAGCTTAAATCTTGGTTACCTGCAAAATGTTATAAAAATACGTCAGCAACGAATGCTGGTGAATATGATGACGCGAAAATATTTTCTTTTACTTTGCTACCCCTCGAGGGTTACGCGTGCCTCGGCCCATCTTGGCTTAGGAATAACAAAGTTAAAACAATATCATTATAAACTCGAGTCTCTACCTAGGTCACCCCAGCAAGACACCGCAGCGTCCCGATGTACTTAGGTACCATAAATATACACAAGGTCATTCTCACTCGAACATACTTTGGTTCGGCCCATCGTGGCTAGAGGTCGTGACCAGGCGTGGTGCGATGTGCCCACCGCATTTTTCCACATATGTAAGGATCCAGACAAACGTATACTACAGCGTGAGGGCTAGGCTTTTACTCTTATTAATAATGTTTTAAAGACACTTAGTCTCATGTAAAGTTTTACACATAACATGCTTGTTTATTTGAAAACAAGTTTGTAAAAGTAGGGCGTATTCACCTTTGATCGGGATCGGTTTCCAACACCTTCCTTGCGTAATCTTTCTTGCTATCTCGCACCTATAGTACGAGTATAACTTTTATTAGTCGGATATACAATCCGGCTTAAGACCTTTAGTCTTATTATCTCGATGAACCTTTAGTTCATTTCTTTTACTTAAAAACCTTTAGTTTTAAAAGTAATATTTATAAACCTTTAGTTTATTATAAAAACCCGACGTTTCTTCTTCTCTAAGAAACGTATTCTTTTTCTTTTATCATATAAGAGTATCCTTTATTACTTATATAATATTCATAACAAAGAATTATATATATTTCACACATATATATATACATACACACTTCCATATTTCTTTATTTTCTTTTTTTTTGTTATATAATTTCTTTCCATAAACATCGAGCATAATTCCGAATTAGGGCATTAAGCCTTTATAATATTTTATTATTATTTTAGTCGGGTAGTAAACCTTACCGTTCCTTGGCTTAATATTTCCTAGATACTTGAGCAGCACTTCGACGCCACTTAATCTTTTCAACACTCGCTTTGATCGCCACTTCACTTCGGCACGCTTCTCGAGACACCAACTTTTCACGGCACGCACTTTGAGATGATCGTCGGGACGTCGGTACGGGATCACCTTCTTGATCGGAACGTCGTCGGGGAGTGGTACGGATATCGAGGTATGGCACATTTATCGAGGAATCGGGGCACGGTTTTCGACGTGGATCGTTGGCACGAATTTCGAGGTGTAGTGAGAGAGTAGAGAGATGATTGTATGCTGGATTTTGGTGTGAATTGTGAAGACCCCGGACCTGCTATTTATAGGCAAAATCTTGGATCCTATCGCGATACGTGATAGGCTCCTAGTCACCCATCGCGTAGCGCGATGTAGCTACGCACAGTCACAACGTAGGTATGCCACGTGTTGCTACGTGGCAGACGGTGTGCCACGTGTTAACACGTGGCGGACGATGTGCCACATGTTGCCACGTGTCGCGACACGTGGCGAGAGGTGTGCCACGTGTGGACGCGTGGCAGTCTTGTGCCAGAGGTGTCGGGACACGTCATCGCGATACGCGATGACGTAGGTCCAACCAGCGATCGCGTATCGCTGTTGACCCTTCCAGAAGGTTTGACCAAGCCCCATCGCGATACGCGATGGCTTGTCCATTGTCCCCATCGCGTAGCGCGATAGGAGAAGAAAACAGATTTTTCATTTTTAACTTTGGAGTTTGAATTTGGCAGGATTAGTCCCCTAACTTTAGAGAGTTGTCATTTTTGGCCCAAAATTCCCGTGATGTTACATCCTCCCCACCTTGAAATAAATCTCGTCATCGAGATTGCTTCACGAGAATAAGTGGAGGTATTTCATTCTCATTTCAGACTCGAGTTCCCAAGTATACTTGGGTCCTCGTCGGGAATCCCATTTTACTTTCACTATTTTCAAAGTTCGTCTTTTGAGCTTCTTAAGTTTTGAATCTTCGATTTGAATTGGGCGCTCAACAAATTTTAAGTTCTCATTAATTTCAACATCTTTTAATGGCATCGAGAGAGATTCATCGGCTAAACATTTACGCAGATTCGAGATATGGAATACATCGTGTATCCCTTGCATTTCCTCGGGCAGTCGCAATTGGTATGCGACGGTACCAATTCGTTCAAGTACCTCAAAGGGTCCAACGAATCGAGGACTTAACTTTCCTTTCTTGCCGAAGCGGACTACGCCTTTCCATGGCGAGACTTTCAAAAGAACTTTATCACCGATATTGAATTCTAACGGCTTACGACGGACATCGGCGTAACTCTTTTGGCGATCACGTGCCGTCTTAAGTCGTTCGCAGATTTGGAGGACTTTGTCGGTAGTTTCTTGGACTATCTCGGGTCCAGATAATTGATTATCTCCAGTTTCATACCAACACACGGGCGTTCTACATTTTCGACCATACAACGCCTCAAACGGTGCGGCTTGAATACTTGCATGATAACTATTGTTATACGAAAATTCCATTAGGGGTAAGTGGTCATCCCAACTTCCACCTAAGTCTATCACGCAAGCTCGGAGCATATCTTCCAACGTTTGAATTGAGCTTTCGCTTTGCCCATCAGATTGTGGATGATAGGCAGTGCTAAGGTTTAACTTCGTACCTAGCGCTTGTTGGAAGCTTTTCCAGAAGTGAGACGTGAAACGGCTATCTTGATCAGAAATAATGGACAGTGGTACCCCATGTAGGGTCACAATATTTTTAACATAGATACGAGCCAATTTGTCCATTGAGTAAGACTCATTTATGGGTATAAAGTGTGCGGACTTTGTTAATCGATCCACAATTACCCAGATTGCATTATGTTGTCGAGTCGTTTTAGGGAGTTTGGTAATGAAATCCATGGTAATCAACTCCCACTTCCATACGGGAAGTTCGGGTTGCTGAAGCAATCCCGAAGGCTTTTGGTGTTCAGCCTTGACTTTCAAACATGTTAAGCATTTCGCAACATGCGAAGAAACGTCTCTTTTCATTCCATTCCACCAATAGTTCTCCTTGAGGTTATGGTACATTTTGTCACTCCCGGGATGCATCATGTACTTAGACCTATGGGCTTCGTTTAAGATCTTCTCACACAATCCTCCCACAGTTGGTACCCAAATCCTGTTGCCAAGTCTAAGGATACCATCGTCACCTTTGACTAGTGAGTCAATGGTGCCATTACGTTTTTCATCAGAGATTTGATTCTCGTTGATTGGTTGAGTTTGGGCAGATTTGATTTGGTCAACAAGATCGATTTGAAGTTCTAGCCTTAATGCTCGGACTCTTTTTGGCTTTTCGTGCTCTTTACGACTTAAGGCATCAGCCACAACGTTGGCTTTACCTTCATGATAAAGTATTTCGCAGTCATAGTCGTTAAGAGTCTCCATCCAGCGTCGTTGGCGCATGTTGAGCTCCTTTTGATCAAAGATATGCTTTAAGCTCTTATGATCAGTGTACACGGTAAATCTTACTCCATAGAGATAGTGCATCCATATCTTAAGTGCGAAGATTATGGCGCCTAACTCTAGATCATGAGTCGTGTAATTTTTCTCGTGTACTTTCAATTGACGAGAGGCGTAAGCGATTACTTTCTTTCGTTGCATCAATACACATCCCAAGCCGGAATGGGACGCATCGCAAAAGATAACGAAGTCTTCAATACCTTCTAGCAAGGCCAGTATGGGAGCTTGGGTAAGCTTTTGTTTGAGTATATCGAACGCCTCTTGTTGCTTTGTTCCCCATTCATATTTGACGTTCTTTCGAGTCAAGGAGGTTAGGGGAACAACGATTCGAGAAAAGTTCTCGATGAACCTTCGATAATAGTCGGCCAATCCCAAGAAACTTCGAATCTCGGTTGGCGACTTTGGGATCTCCCACTTCGAGATAGCTTCAATCTTAGCGGGGTCTACTTGAATACCATTAACGTTGATGATGTGACCAAGAAATTGCACCTCGTGCAACCAGAACTCGCATTTCGAGAACTTGGCGTACAGTTTCTCAGCCCTAAGCGTTTCAAGTAATGTTCGAAGGTGATTCTCATGATCGGCCTTAGACTTAGAATAAATTAATATGTTGTCGATGAACATGATCACAAACTTATCTAAGTAAGGCTTACAGATACGATTCATCATGTCCATGAACGCAGCCGGCGCATTAGTAAGTCCAAATGGCATAACGGTGAATTCATAATGGCCGTACCTTGTTCGAAACGCGGTCTTTGGAATGTCTTCAGATTGAACCTTAAGTTGGTGATAGCCGGAGCGGAGATCGATATTGGAAAAGAAGCTAGCACCTTGGAGTTAATCAAACAAATCGTCAATTCGGGGAAGTGGGTATCAGTTCTTGATCGTAACTTTATTGAGGGCTCGGTAGTCTATGCACATTCGCATGGATCCATCCTTCTTCTTGACAAAAAGTATCGGCGCTCCCCATGGCGATGAACTTGGTCGTATGAATCCTTTCTCGAGAAGCTCGTCAAGTTGTTTCTTCAGTTCTTTCATCTCGGTTGGTGCGAGGCGATATGGAGCCTTGGCGATATGGAGCCTTGGTGATCGGAGCAGTGCCGGGAATGAGATCGATTTTAAATTCTACCTCGCGATCGGGGGGAATGCCGGGGAGTTCGTCGGGAAAGACATCGGCAAAATCGGAAACTACAGGAACGTCTTTGATTTCCTTGGGTTTAGGTTCTTCGGTGACGTAGGCTATGAATGCTAAGCATCCTTGATTTAAACATTTGTTAGCCTTTATCATAGAGATTAGGCTAACTTGGCCAGCGTCCTTATCCCCTTCGATTCGTATGGTACGTTTGTCCGGGGATTGGAGTTCAATGGTCTTGCTATTGCAAAGGATACGGGCATGGTTGTCGGATAACCAATCCATACCCAACACAACATCAAAACCAGCAAGAGTCATAGGTAGCAGTTGGATGGGTAAAATGTAACCGGCTAATAAGATTTTTCCGTTTTCTAAAGCTTCGGAGATTTTAACAATTTCACCACTAGTGGTATCGACGCTTAGAGTTTCATTAAGTTTGATTAAGGGTTCGTTTAATAGACTACAAAACTTATAATCTATAAAACTTAAATTGGCTTCTGAATCAAACAAGACTCTAGCATAGATATTGTTAACAAGAAACGTACCAGTAATGGTTTCCGGTGTGTCGGCCGCTTTCTTCGTATCAATGACGAATACTCTTGCATTTGCCTTCTTGGGCTCATTCTTCTGACCGCTACCACCCTTACCACCAGTCGCGGGCTTATTCTTGGGGCACTCGAAGCTAAGGTGTCCCATCTCCTTGCAGTTGTAGCAAGTCATCTTCTTCTTCCAGCAATCGGCCGTGGAGTGGCTAAATTTGTGACATGACTCACAAGGACGGGGAGTTAGATGGCATCGACCCCTATGGTATTTCTTGCAAGTCTTGCATTGTGGGGTGCCGGAGTTGAAGCCCGACCTTCGTTGGTCGACTCCCTTACCCTTGAAACGGGTATTTCCATCCTTCCTCGTATCTTGCGTCAACACGACCTTTTTATCTTCTTCTTTATTGCGGATCATTCCGCCCATTAAGTATCCGGCCAATTCCATCGCGGAGTCGGCGGTTTGAGGCAAGTGCGACCTCACCATGTCACGAATTTCCCACGGTAGCCCCCATATATAGCGTGTAACTTTGCTGGATTCCAGGGTAACCAGCTGGGGCACCAAGCGGCAGTACTCGTGGAATTTTGTATTATACTCATGAAGGTTCGTTCCGACGACCTTGTGAGCTAGGAACTTGGTTTGGATTTGGTCCGTTACATGCATCAGACATAATTTTGACATTAACAGTTCCTTAAACTCGCTCCATGACAACCCATACATTGCCTCCCTTCCTTTACTCATGATTAGCGTGTTCCACCACTTTAGCACTTCGCCATTGAACATCAGGGCGGAGTATTGAATTTTCTCCTCTTCCGAACACTTGCTCGTGATTACAATCGTTTCCATCTCTTCAAGCCACCTAACAGTCGCGGTGGCTCCCTTATCGCCGTGGAATTATTTCGGCCCATAATACTTGAAGTCCTTGAACGTGCACCCACCAATCTTAAGCCTCTTAAATTCTTGACGAACGCCTCCATCGGCGTTTGATTCATGTACACTCTCATCTAAGTGCGAGGGTCTAGAACGGGGTTTGGAAACACATTTTCGGGACTGATTAACCGAGTGAGAGTGAGAATGTTTCGTTTGACGGGTTAACAGCGTCTTTAATCATCTTTTGAATTCGATCCATAATTTTTTCGGGAATTGGATCTTCTTGTTCTTTTTCAGGTCCTTTTCCTTTTTCTTTTTGTTTCTCGGATTCTTTTTTGGGAAACCTCAACGTTATTACTTTGTTGAGACATTTATCTTATTCTTTTTATTATTTTATATCTGAAATTTATCGAATTTCTTTATTAAACACACCTTTATTTCATCATTTGTATATACCATACACGGTATATACAGGGATTATTACAACACACACTTATATATATACATTCATATCCGATGTATATATATTTTCTTTTCCATACAACACATTACAAACAAACTACATTACACACATATATTTGAGCACATACACGCTTCTTCTCTTGAAACACACCATTACCACCATCATTTCAGTCCTTCAGAAATTTCTTGACAACCCTTGTCAGTTTGTTGCATTTGTGAAGAAGCTTCTCTCCTATCTTCTTCTTCTTTTCCCTTCCTCAGCCATCTTCTTCATCCAGACATCTGTCTCGTGCAATGCGCGATCAAGGTGTTCCTCGTACAATTGTGGAATGACGTCGGGGTATCCGTATTGTGGCGGTGGGTCACGGTAACCCAGCGTCACCATCTCGAAGTGGTTTCTCGGTTCAGGATACGGGACGTAAGTCTGATCAGCTGCAAGGTAGAGGTATGTCTTGGCGGCTTGATTTTGCTCACGAATCTCATCAGCTTGTTCTTGATTTGAAGGAATCCTTCCTTGAAATGGCGGGAAGCTTGATGAAGCTTGGTTCCTTAAATGCTCAAGGTACTGCACATACGGATCGACAGAACCGTAACTTGGATTGTTGGAAGTGAGTGATCCATCAATGGATGTTGATATCTCATGAGGGTTGTCGGGATGCTCTTCTTCCGGTTCGGTTTCCAGAACCCGAAATGAAAACGAAAACCAACCAGAACAATAACCAAAACCAAGACCCACTCCCACAAACTAACGCGTTTCACCCAGACAACATACCTAACCCACCAGACTTCAATAACCAAAATGACAAAAATCACTTAGCTCGTGCTTCCAGAACCCGAAACCAAAACCCAAGACGAAACCTAAACCTTAACTTTGACCGAGCCGGACCATCCGCTCCAAATAATAACCCCAACCACCGAGTTCGGATAAATATCGATGATTTTCAACCGAGTGTTCCAACATAAGAGGAAGACGAAGGGGAAAATAATAATGGAAACGAAGGTTTGGAGATTGATAATCACGAAAACCAAAACCAGAACAATAACCAAAACCAAGACCCACTCCCACAAACTAACACGTTTCACCCAGACAACATACCTAACCCACCAGACTTCAATAACCAAAATGACCAAAATCACTCAGCTCGTGCTTCCAGAAGCCAAAACCAAAACCCAAGACGAAACCTAAAACTTAATTTTGACCGAGCCGGACCATCCGCTCCAAATAATAACCCCAACCACCGAGTTCGGATAAATATCGATGATTTTCAACCGAGTGTTCCGACATAAGAGGAAGACGAAGGGGAAAATAATAATGGAAACGAAGGTTTGGAGATTGATAATGAGGTAGACAGATGGGTTAGAATAATCGGGCAGTTGAGCCCGAGAACGAAGGTTTTGAGCAGGAAGATGTGGGTTATGGTAATTGGGGTGAAGGGTAGAAGAGCCAGTTAATCGAAGACAGGCTGAACCAGTTAACAGAAACGGAAGGGGTCGAGACAGGGTGAATCGGGCGGAACGGCCCGAGAGAGTTCGGGGTATTCCGGTTAATCGGGGCGGTTTGGGAAACCCCCATCTTAGGCCCAGGCATGTAACTCGATAGTTGGTACCACATTTGTAAATAAATCAGAGTTACGGTTAATTAGCGGAAGACTTGAAAACTTAAGGATCAAAGTTATAAAATATTTACATTACAAAAGATGGAAACAAGTTCCATTTGTGTTTACTTGTTTTAAGTTTACAAAACCACCATTTTAGTTATATTAACATTTAACAAAATTATCCGAGCCATCGGATTCTTGAACCTTCGTCCTTTAGCTCTAATCTTGGTTACCTGCAAAATGTTATAAAAATACGTCAGCAACGAATGCTGGTGAATATGCTGACGCGAAAATATTTTCTTTTATTTTGCTACCCCTCGATGGTTACGCGTTCCTCGGCCCATCTTGGCTTAGGAATAACAAAGTTAAAACCATATCATTATAAACTCGAGTCTCTACCTAGTTCACCCCAGCAAGAAACCGCAGCGTCCCAACGTACTTAGGTACCATAAATATACACAAGGTCATTCTCACTCAAACATACTTTGGTTCAGCCCATCGTGGCTGGAGGTCGTGACCAGGTGTGGTGCGATGTGCCCACCGCATTTTTCCACATATGTAAGGATCCAGACAAACGTATACTACAGCCTGAGGGCTAGGATTTTACTCTTATTAATAATTGTAGGTTCCCAGCCGGATCAACACAGGATTATCTCGTAACACGAGGGTGCGGAATCCCCACGTAATACGATACAAGTGTAAGACAAGTAATACGTTGAATCGGTAAAACAAACACACTGGATAATACTGTAAACTTGATATATTGCTAATCTTCAACACGTGATACACAAGATCACAAAACAACTCGTTCACCAAAAAAACTTAAACCCCCATGTCGAAATGGCCGAAGTTGAGGTATATATAAACCTCGACAACTTCGCCTAACATGCTAGGCGAAGTTGTCATAGCTTCGCTACATTCACAAGTTTGCCTAAAACAAATGGCGAACATATAATAACACGTTTAACAAAAGACCAACAGTTTAAGCAATTACAGACACAAATAAGCACGAGATATTGAACTACTGGCATCATTCACCAACAGACTCCCCCTTGGCAGTAGCTTCATATCTCAAGCTTCTTTCTCGTGTCTTGGTAACCCAAAAATCTCATACCACTCGTCTTCAAGCATGAACGCCCTGCCTTACACAGACAGAGACCACCCTCTGGTAGTTCTTGGTTTCATCCTTCCACGCAGGAATGTAGAATATCTTCTTATCATTTAGTACCTGCAAATCAGCTTGAGACAAATTAACCAAGTGCATGGGATCATACACTCTCAGAATCTCTTGTTCATCTTCATCTTCCATAACAGCTTCAGCAGTCTGGCAGTCAACGTACCACCACTTGAGATCCTTTAACACATTCTTGGGCATCATCTTCATCGGAACCTCTTTCAAGAAACGAATTGGCTTATACTTCATTACCATCTAGGGCTTGCCATCAGCCCGCATTCCCCGATCCTTATCTTCAACCAACCTTCCTTTCTGAGGCTTTAGAAGTTCAAACTTTTTCTCCTTAATAGCTTCCTTCCATACTATCTTTCCAATTATTCTTGCAATATCATCATCACTCCTATTAATCAATCTCAAACGAGCCAAATCTTTCACCTCACACTCAGGCAAGGTGTTGAGCGATCTCAATGCCTTCTTAGATACCTTTCTTGGACTCAGCGTACCCCTTGATGTTGTAACTCTTCTTAAACATTGTTGGAACTGCAGGCTTCTTTTTCTTGAAGAACCACTGAGAACAGCTTTCTTTCCATCTCGGCTGTTCTTCCCACTCGGACTCATCTGACATATTTGCATCCTGACTCAAGTTCACTTTATCAACATTCGGAATATCGTGCTCTACACCATCATCAACGATCTCCCCTTCTTCTAAATCATTATCAATCTCTATCTGTTCCCCAATCTTTCCAATCTCATCAACCGTTAACACATCATCAGCTGACTCATCATCATCATTTCCCAGCACTTCCTCATCATCTACAACTACCACATTCTCACCACCCGTACCGCCTGACTGACCAGCAGACTCCCCCTGAGATGTGGAAGTCCCAAGAGTTTGTTCAGTTCTTGGCAACTCACCACCTGCATCTTTCGATGCATTGGGATCATCGTCTCTGTCTTGCCTCTTCTTAGTTCTTAACTCATCACCCTTGCAGCTTGTCTCCCCCTGAGATGCTAAGAACTGTCTAAGAGCATCAAAAAGTTTACCGTGTTCAACGAGAAGTGATGATTGTATCGGATTTTCTGCCACCAGTCTTTGAATAGCTTGCGTCTGAATAAGATTGATCCGTGATTGCTCAGCAACTACCCGTTCAAGAGCCACAATTCTTTCGGAGTCAGACAGAGTAGAATCAAAGTCAAAACGCATGTGAGAAATATCTTAAGCATATGGCGGTGGAATACCCAAACTAGCTGGTATTTCTGAGGTAGACTGAAAAAGTAGCCGCGGGTGGCATGGAAACAGGTAACTCCGCAGTAGCAACCAACGTCGACTCAACAAATCTAGCCACAACTTCCGATGGAGTAAGAGACGGAGGCGGTAATGAGACAATCTTTGGAGCGGTAAACTGAAACGTGGTTGGAGGAGTACCAAAAGATGACGACGTGGTCACCAAGGGAACACTTGAGGTTATCGGCGCTGTGACAGTTGAAGAAGCAGGAACCATAGTCATACCTGATAACGAGGGTGGAGAAAAATGAACAACCCTCGAACTCTCACCAACTCTTAAACTTTCACCAACCCGTGCCTTCTTTGATCTTCGTACCAAATGATACAAATCCTCCTCAAAATCTGATTCACTGTCATCTGAGTCTTTCTTTCTCTTGCCATGAATCCTTTCTTGTCTGGCAAGGATTTGTTGTGCTTCAATGATATCGTCAGTGGATGAATCAGAGTCAGTTCTCTCAGAGTCCGCCACAGATGTAGCGACCACGGACACATTCACACCAGACGCCTCAGCTACTGAGACTTGAACCTCAGCAGCTGGATCAATTCGTTCCATGTCAAGAATCCTTGCCCTCCAAAGGCAACTTCAAGGTCAACCTGTTCTTCCGGAGCTGCAACCGGATCAGCAGTCGGTGCTTGCTGTACCATAGGTGGTTGTTGAACCACAGGAGGTGGTTGAGGAACATCGGCCTGTTGAGGTGCCGGATCAAGAAATTCATCACCAGGAGGAGCAACATATGCAGGATTCACCAAGTAACCAAACAAGGCAGTGTGCCTCGGACGAAGTTCTGGTTTGCTACGAGCACTCGATGACCTGCATTGAGCAAAAATCCTCTTACTCAC
The DNA here is from genome assembly GCF_021521415.1 of Bidens hawaiensis. NCBI lineage: Eukaryota > Viridiplantae > Streptophyta > Magnoliopsida > Asterales > Asteraceae > Bidens > Bidens hawaiensis. Next base: position 238,141 of record NW_027491887.1, on the reverse strand, counting down.
ACTTTCAACATAACGGATAGGACGTCGTTGAGGCAGAGTAGGAGCTACGTGATTCAGAATCATCTGTAGGAATCTCGGATACATCAAAAATCTTTCCCTAGCAACCGCGCGTCTCTGATGATCAATCTCATGAAAAATCATCTGACTAAAGCTATAAGGCTTGTTATAAGTCAACGCGGTCATAGCTGATTGCATTGTTGCACCCATACCATATGTACCAGCTTTGCGACCGGACATGCATGCTATCATCACGTGCATAAGAAACCACCACTGATCTAACAAAAATCCTTTTCGCATCTGAGAGTCTCCCAACGGACCAGAATACCCCATACGCAGAAACGCACCATTTCTGAAACTAGCCGAAAAGTCTGTGGGATCTCCAGTCGTCTCATTCCCAAACTGTAAGGCTACCCTTATTTGATCTGCCGAGAACTGTACCTCCTGTTCATTAACCGTAGCTCGCATCACCGGCGGGTCGACACGACAATCATACTCAATTGTGTTCTTAAAATCTTCAACGTTCGGTAGTGATATCCGAAGAGTAGTAGTAATTGCATGAAAGATGCGTGAGCGTAAGAGGAACGAAATGATCTCATGGTAATCGTCACTTCCTCGAGCATCCGGATCTAAGGTAATATACATGTTGTGACCCGGGAAAAACTGTCTGTTATTATCTCCACCTTCATCACCACCAGCGCCACCAGAACCTGCCAAAACAGCCATATATGCAAGACAAACAAGCCAGATCAGTTAACTATTACAGCAGTTTACAACTTCGCCCTGCATGGAACGGTCGAAGTTGTATCGTTAGCGAAGTTAAGGGAGTGGCGAACTTGTTAAGTTCGCCAAAACCCTAACTTCGCCATTTGAACGGCGCACACTTCACACACAGCTAGGGATAGGAATGGCTGATCAGAGAGTAAAAACAAGAATAAGGTAGTCCGATTAAGATCCAGAGACTCATATTTGTCACCAAACAAGTTTTAAAACAGATTGATAAAGGAGGGTTAAGGGTTTATGCAAAAGTGACCCCAAAAACGGATCGTCGAGGCATTGATTAGCACCAAATTATATGAATTACGAGTCACAAAGGTCCTACAAACCTTGTTTTCGGACGAAAAACAGATTAGTATGAGGTTTGATTCAAGTGTATAAGTTCGCCTGGAGTTAGAGTTTGAAAATAATTTGACTAATTTGACCAACGAAACCCTTTATATAGTTTAGAGAAGCCACCCAACTTCGCCCAAAAACAAACTACGCTCAGTCAACGCGTGGTCAACTTCGCCTATTTTGCTCTCCAATTAACTTCGCCATTTAGAATAAGTGCGCCTGTTAAGGAATTACGCACAGAAACATATAAAGTAAACATATAAAGTTGACGAAGGTCAACTACCCTTTAACATCCACCTTGAAAAAGAGTTAAACTTAACGATCAAAGAACCAAGTAACCAGAAGAATAAAAGTCTAAACATAAAACCAAGAATATAATGGAAATTTGAATAATAGAATTAAGGGATCAAATTTCAGTCTTGACGAGAACCTGCATGTTTTAGAAAAGATCCGAACAGGAATCATACTGATTAGGCGGCTGTCACACAGATCCATGTTCAGCGGTATTATGACATAAAGAAACAGGTTGTAGGCAGGTATAGAACTTAGTATGGTTTTCATCGCTTCTGTGATACGGATTAGGTTCAATTAAGCTCAAAATTTAGATGGACATCACATGGGAGATTGTGATGCCTCCTATCTATTCTCAAAGCGTATTTGGCTTTCCCCACGTCACCCCGAGTTAACTTCGACCCGTAGTGTCTGATTAATCAATGAGCACACGTCTATCATCGTAGTCTTCTTCCATTTCGATTTTATACTTTAGAAAATATTCTTTCTTGCCTCTTTCTTGATATTTGTAACGAGACTAGCTTCAAAGGCTCAACTATAATAATTATAGAGATTTTTTTAATAGAGACATTAATACAACTTCAAATTGAAGACAACTGCAAGTTCCAAATCTGGATCACTGCAGGTACTTAACACTATCTTCGTGGGAATCAGAACACTCACGGTCTCGTGTATGACTGGGTAATCACTTTTCTGCCTATCATTCGAAAAAATGTATATGGAGACATGCACAACTCAGAATGATTCTCCACATTAAATCGAGAAGATTTAGTTTGTATCACTTCTACTACTATGCACCATAGAAAGCTACCATTTCATACAATGGCTGTTCTAGAGTCTTTTAGGCCTAATTACTTCACCAGTTAAGCACACAAAATCAGTTTATCTATCACTTTCCAAGGTTGGATCAATTTTCATTTTAACACCGTATTGAAACTTCTTACGAAGTTATAGACTTGAAAAATTATATCATCTCCCTAAAAACAGAATTTTAAATTCTAGCGCCCCGATCAAGTCAAAGTATTTAGGTAAACGGCTATCCTGAAGATCCAAATGATCAGCCGGACCGACCACATACAAGTATGTGTCATTCTAACTAAGTACTAACGACTAATTTTAAGCAAAAGAATAAAACCCATCATAAACCACCCCGGTCACTTTCAGTCATCTGGTTAATGGCTATCCTTATAATCTACACGTAGAAGTAAGGACCAAACATATCCTTAGATATGTCCTTCAAACTTGAGCAACCGACATAATTTTAAGTGATAATGATGTTTTTTTTAATAATAATAAAAATAGAGAAAGCACGGTTACTCGGGATTGATCATCCCATTAAGCTCAACAAGATTTTGAAAACGGGATCGGTCAAACGCTTTAGTAAAAATATCGGCAAAATTATCCAGTGAATCAACCTTTTCAAGCACAATTAATTTCTTCTCAGCACAATCCCGTATAAAATGATGACGAATATCAATATGTTTAGTTTTACTGTGTTTAACGGGATTGTTAGTTACTGAGATAGCAGCAGTGTTATCAATGCAAATAGGAGTTTGAGTGAAATTCAGACCATAATCACGCATTTGTTGTTGTATCCATAGAACCTGGGAGCAGCAGTTTGATGTTGCCATGTACTCTGCTTCGCAGGTGGAAATGGCTACTGAGGTCTGCTTTTTGCACTGCCACGAAACCAATCTTCCTCCGAGAAACTGACATCCACCGGTTGTTGACTTCTTATTCTGATTGCAACCTCCATAGTCAGAATCGGTGTAAGCTACCAAATCCAGTTCTCCCCCTTTCGTGTACCATAGTCCCAACTTAGGTTTTCCTTTGAGATACCGTAAGATTCTCTTCACTCCCTTCATGTGGGATTCCTTCGGGTTAGCCTGAAAACGAGCACAAAGACAAACTGCAAACATAATGTCAGGTCTAGAAGCGGTTACATACATTAAGGAACCTATGATTGCCCGATATTGAGTGGGATCCACATCATCATCACCATCGGAATCAGCACCCAGTTTGTGATTGAAGCAGATTGGAGTGTCAAATGGAGTGTTATCATCCATCTTGAAGCGTTTGAGCACATCGTGGACATACTTCGTTTGATGAATAAACATACCATCTTTCTTCTGATCTACCTGCAAGCCCAAAAAGAAAGTTAATTCGCCCATTGAGCTCATCTCAAATCTCTTTTTCATGACTGTTTCGAATTCCTGACACATAGAAACTCTGGAGGCAGCAAAAATGATGTCGTCCACATAAACCTGAACGAGTAGAAAATCTCCCCCTTTTCACTTGACAAACAATGTACTATCAATCTTTCCTCTCTCGAACCCATTCTCTAGCAAGTAATCTGACAGTGTTGCGTACCAGGCACGAGGTGCCTGATGTAACCCATAAGTGCTTTTCTCAGTTTGTACACATGATCAGGAAAATCTGGGTTAGGGAAACCCAGAGGTTGTTCAACATACACCACCTCATCGACTTTACCATTAAGAAAGGCACTTTTCACATCTAACTGGAACACTTTCATCTCTTTGTGTGCAGCAAATGCCAGAAATAATCGAATTGCCTCCAATCTCGCCACAGGAGCAAACACTTCGTTGTAATCGATTCCTTCTTGCTGATTAAACCCTTTTACTACCAATCTTGCCTTGTTGCGTATGATTATTCCCTTCACATCTCTCTTACATTTAAAAACCCATTTTGTACCGATAGCGTTCACTTCTTGCGGTTTTTCAACTAATTCCCATACTTCCATCTTCTCAAACTGTGCCAGTTCTTCCTGCATGGCTTCAACCCACGAGCTATCCTTCAGTGCCATTTGATAATTCTTTGGTTCAATCTGGCTGATGAAGCAGGCGTACAAGCATTCATTTATAATACCCGTATCTTTAATGCTTGCATAAACACATGTGTGTTCATCCAAACTTCTTCTAGTACGTACACCATCAGAAGGATTACCGATCACATTTTCCGAAGGATGATTCTTGTGAATTTTGGTGGACTGGACCGGACTGACTTCCAGATTATTCTCAAGATTTGTGGCAAGTTCATCAGTGTGAGACTGAGGTTGAGTGTGAAATGGATTATAGAATTCATCTTCCTTCGACACAGCAGGAGTTTCGACTGCATTTGACGAAGTTGGTTGATTTTCATCATATTGTGGACGTTGCATAATGGTCTCCTCCTCGTCATACAGTATTTGTGAGGCCATTTTCTCATCAGTGTCTGCAAAATCCAAGCAAGGCACATTAAAAGATTTGAATAGCTTATCATAGTCGAAAGCCTCTGCCGGTCCCATGCTAGGCCTTGGTGATTTGTAACTAGTAATGTCAATGTTACAGATCACCTCAACCTTGTTGTTCGATAGATTAAAGACTCTTCTGTTGGGTGTCCCAACAACATAGCCAACTAAAATACCTTCGTTAGTTTCTCACCAAATTTAGAGTTAGTCTTTAATATCGAACATGGTGACCCAAAACGTTCAAGACCTTTCAAGTTTGGCTTTCTACCATGCATAAGTTCATAACAGGTTTTATTTAATCTTTTAACAGTTAAAACACGATTAAGGATGTAACAAGCTGTAGCCACAGCCTCAGCCCAGAACACCACGGGAAGTTTAGCATCTTCCAGCATGGTCCTGGCGCCTTCGATTAGAGTTCTATTCTTCCTTTCAGCTACTCCATTTTGTTGTGGAGTATATGGGGCACTGTACTGATGCTTTATCCCTTTCTGTAGACAAAACATCTCCATCTGATAGTTCTTGAATTCTGTCCCATTATCACTCCTGATGTACTTAACCTTCCTCCCAATAATATTTTCCACCTTGGTAATCAAGTTAATTACCAACTGAACTATCTCATCCTTTGTCTTCAGAAAATATACCCAAGAGTATCGAGAGTAATCATCGGTTACAACCAAGTAGTATGAAGTCCCTCCTAGACTCTTTACATTCACAGGACCAAAGAGATCCATGTGAAGTAGGTCTAGGGTGCTGACAATTGAGTTAACCTTCTTGGAGTGATGAGGCTTTTTGTGTTGCTTTCCTTTCTTGCACGACAAGCATTGATCTTCAAAGTTAAAATTCTTCAAGGGAACCCCAAGTACCAGCCCATTCTTGACAATGTAATTCATCTTGCGAAGATGTATATGACCCATTCTTCGATGCCACAACTCTGACTCAGACTCAGTTGCCTTTGACAGAAGACATGACTCTTCTGTTATCATCTCAGTTGACCTCATATCCATTACATATGTGTTCTTTTCTCTTGGAGCTTTCATCACAACCCAGGCCTCTGGTATCTTGAAACCAGGATAAAGAACGAGTGCTACATCTTTAGTAAAATGCACCGTGTATTCTTTGTCACAAATTTGAGATACACTCAACAAGTTATGCTTCAACTCTTCCACAAAATTCACTTTCTCTAACTTTATTCTTCCATTCGTCACAGTTGCAATACCACTAATTCTTCATCCACTCTCTCCAGCGAAACTAACCCTTCCTCCTTGAACAGATTTCCAGTCACGTAACAATTTCTTGCTACCAGTCATGTGCTGGGAACAACCACTGTCTACAACCCACATATTGTTTACAGCCCTGTTTGACTGTTCCTGCACAATAAAAGAGATAGATTAAAATCTGGGGACCCAAGACCTTCTGGTCTTGGGTTGAGTAAATCTGTTGTCCGGTATTCAGTACCTTGATTGCCCAAAGTCAGTTTGAGGATAGTTTCTGTAAGTTCTGAACGGAAAACTTCTAGAGGACTGGCTATGAGGCCATCCAAACCTTCGTGAATTAACTGAATTATAATTGTTGGTTTGGTAGTTTACTGGGAAAAAACGAGACTGATTTCTTTGAAATCTTGGATTAGTCCAATGACTGAAATTTGGTGTGTTCACATTCTTACCAGCATCATAATTTGTATTCGTTTTATTCTCAGTTTTCGGAGGCCTCATACCTCTAAATTTTCTCTGTTTCAGAGGATAATCAGCAACATGGTGTCCTACTTTATTGCATCTGAAACAACTTATGTTTTGAACTTTCGTCTCAACAGTTGTTGCAGAAGTCGAGGTTGCGTTACTACCCGTTTGTCTAACATATGGTGGGACGAACGGATTTAGGGAAGATTTCTTTTCATCAGGCTTATATTCCTCCCCACGTTTTAGTAACACAACATTTTCTTCTATCTCATCTGATTTAGAAGGCTTGTCTGAATTTGATGAGACGGAGCTAGAGACAGATCCAGTGACATTAGAAGTTGTCTTACTTGTTTCACTCTCATTAACTTTGGTTTCTTTAGCAGAAACTTTTATTGGAACAGTCTGACTAATTTCAACATTCTCAGATTGCTGATTACTAGGATTATAAGTATAGTTATTGTTATATGGTGGTAGAACTTCTGAGAATCCAATTCCCCCTTTGATAACCGAGGAACGTTGAACACTTATGATGTGATCCAACATCGCAGAAGAATTTCTAAATTGTTCAATTTTTCTGTTTAGTTCCACCACTTTCACCTGGTAATTAGCTATCTGTTTATCTTTTTCAGCAATTAGTTTGGTCTTTTCTTCTAACACTTCATAACTAAGATCAACCACTTGTATTTTTTCAGCTAGAGTGGCTTTAAGACTTCTGATGTCCTTTTTGCTCGCTTTTATTTTTACCGAGTAACTATACTCTTTAGTTTTAGAATAGTGATTATCTTCTTTTAAGGTTTTAAATTGTGTGTCCAAACTAACAAACTGATCAGTTAATGTTTTCAATTGATCAGACAGATTTTCACATTGTTCACAATGAAGTTCAGAATTTACCTCAGAGAGCTGATCGTTCACTTTCTGCCATGTATGTTTGATCTTCTCCCGTCTCCCTCTCACTTCCTCCAGTTTCAATGTTTACCAGATTTTTCTGTTCGAACATCTCCTCAACTTGTATATTCTAGTTGTAACCACCGTTCTGTTGAGATACCATAGCCTTATTTTCACTACCACCCCCATTCTGTTGAGCAGGCCTGTTCTGACTTCGTTCGACTCTTTCATTTGTACATTCCTTAGAAAAGTGACCATTTTGTTGACAGTTATAACAGCGAACCATTGATTTATCAAACCCTGGTCTTTCTCCAACAAACTTTCTACCCGTTTTCTTCATAAATCTCTTTACCCTTCTGACTATCATAGCCATCTGCCACTGCAGATCCATCTCTTCCAGATCATCAGCATCGATCTGATCATAGTCTTTATCCAAAGTTGCAGAGTCGACTATTTTATCTTTGATATAGTTCTCATAAGATGCAATGAAGGATGCATAGAGGGCAAACTGTTGTTCAGCAGATTTCACACTTATAGGCATCTGTGAGTAGTTATTGCTTGGAGCATTGGATGAGAAATTTCCAGTTGTAGTTTGAGGCTTTGAGGAATTACTACCTCCTGCTACGAAACATACGTCACCATCCATATTGAGAATCACATGACCATCTGGAGTGGAGTTTGATTCCCCCTTAGAGTAGTAGGCAGTGGATTCTAATTTTGAACTTGAGCTCGGAGTGACTTTAGCACCATACATTCCCGGATCCTGAATCTGATCAGTGTGTGTCTCCTTTCGAGCCATGTTTAGTTCAAAATTTCGTAACTTATTTACCACCGTCTCCAAATCAATCTTATCAAAGTCCTTGTCTTCTCTCATCAGAACAGTGTACATCTCCCATTTTGGTGGAAGAGAATCAAGAAGTTTCTCCACTATATCTTCTTCTTTATATTCAATGGAGTAGTTATTTAGCTATGTCATCAGATGATAATAACATGTGATAATGTCATCAAGTGATTCAATTTTCAGGTACTTGAATACGGAGAATTGAGTTTTCAGCAGCTTTGTCTTGGAGGTACGTATTCCAACATTTCCTTCATATCTATTCTCCAGTGCTTCCCATAGCTCTCTAGCAGTTTTGTATTTCTTAAAAGTATGAAGAATCTCTTGTGGGAGAGCTATGGTTATAGTTGCATGAGCTTTACTTTCTGCCTCATACATCTTCTTTTCATCATCTTCCATCTTACTGTATTTTTTAATTTGTTCACGACCCTCAAACAAGGACGTTGGAGGAATGTACCCGTCTTGAATGCAAACCCACATCTTCGCGTCTTGATACTTCACATACTGTTCAAACCGATCTTTCCATGCAACGAAATCAATACCTTTCAGTAATTTTGGAGCTTTAGTTGTTGAACCGGCTTCAACCTCCATCTTTACTAGTTCTGTGATGTTTATCGAAGTCATAGTTGAAAGAAACAAGACTCAACCCTAATGTATAAACTTCTGTGAACAGTGCACAAATAGCGAAGTTGATATAACTTCGCTGGCTTCTTAAGTTCGCTAAAGAACTTTGCTAGCCAGACAACTTCGCCTGCTTCTTAAGTTCGCTAGTAACAACTTCGCCCAAAACGATATCTTCGCTTAAACCCTACGTTTTGTGACAGCAAGTTCGCCTAATGAACACTCGAGTTCTGCTGGTTTAATTAGGTTGTTTGCGAGGGACGCGAGGGTGAATTGAAGGTGTATTTGATGAGGGAAGAAGGGCAAAAGACAAAAACGAGGTATATCAACGTAAACTCGTTCCGCGAAAAGTCAAACGGAACGATCTTAACACCCGTGTGATAATCCCGAACCACACAATCATGAGCAAAATGCTCTGATACCAATTGTAGGTTCCCAGCCGGATCTACACAAGATTATCTCGTAACACGAGGGTGCGGAATCCCCACGTAATACGATACAAGTGTAAGACAAGTAATACGTTGAATCGGTAAAACAAACACACTGGATAATACTGTAAACTTGATATATTGCTAATCTTCAACACATGATACACAAGATCACAAAACAATTCGTTCACCAAAAAAACTAAAACCCCCACTTCAAAATGGCCGAAGTTGAGGTATATATAAACCTCGACAACTTCGCCTAACATGCTAGGCGAAGTTGTTATAACTTCGCTACATTCACAAGTTCGCCTAAAACAAATGGCGAACATATAATAACACGTTCAACAAAAGACCAACAGTTTAAGCAATTACATACACAAATAAGCACGAGATATTGAACTATTGGCATCATGCACCAACAATAATGTTTTTAGAGACACTTAGTCTCATGTAAAGTTTTACACATAACATGTTTGTTTATTTGAAAACAAGTTTGTAAAAGTATGGCGTATTCACCTTTGATCAGGATCGGTTTCCAACACCGTCCTTGCGTAATCTTTCTTGCTATCTCGCACATATAGTACGAGTATAACTTTTATTAGTCGGATATACAATCTGGCTTAAGACCTTTAGTCTTATTATCTCGATGAACCTTTAGTTCATTTCTTTTACTTAAAAACCTTTAGTTTTAGAAGTAATATTTATAAACCTTTAGTTTATTATAAAAACCCGACGTTCTTCTTCTCTAAGAAACGTATTCTTTTTCTTTTATCATATAAGAATATCCTTTATTACTTATATAATATTCAAAACAAAGAATTATATATATTTCACACATATATATATACAACACACTTCCATATTTCTTTATTTTCTTTTTTTTGTTATATAATTTCTTTCCATAAACATCGAGCATAATTCCGACTTAGGGCATTAAGCCTTTATAATATTTTATTATTATTTTAGTCGGGTAGTAAGCCTTACCTTTCCTTGGCTTAATATTTCCTAGATACTCTAGCAGCACTTCTACGCCACTTAATCTTTTCAACACTCGCTTTGATCGCCACTTCACTTCGGCACGCTTCTCGATACACCAACTTTTCACGGCACGCACTTCGAGATGATCGTCGGGACGTTGATACGGGATCACCTTCTTGATCGGAACGTCGTCGGGGAGTGGTACGAATATCGAGGTATGGCACGTTTATCGAGGAATCGGGGCACGGTTTTCGAGGTGGATCGTTGGCACGAATTTCGAGGTGTAGTGAAAGAGTAGAGAGATGATTGTATGCTGGATTTTGGTGTGAATTGTGAATACCCCGGACCTGCAATTTATTGGCAAAATCTTGAATCCTATCGCGATACGCGATAGGCTCCTAGTCACCCATCGCGTAGCGCGATGTAGCTACGCACAGTCACCACGTAGGTCTGTCACGTGTTGCTAAGTGGCAGACGGTGTGCCATGTGTTAACACGTGGCGGACGATGTGCCACGTGTTGCCACGTGTCGGGACACGTGGCGAGAGGTATGCCACGTGTGGATGCGTGGCAGTCTTGTGCCAGAGGTGTCGGGACACCTCATCGCGATACGCGATGACGTAGGTCCAACCAGCGATCGCGTATCGCTGTTGACCCTTCCAGAAGGTTTGACCATGCCCCATCGCGATACGCTGTGGCTTGTCCCATCGCGAGAAGAAAACAGATTTTTCATTTTTAACTTTGGAGTTTAAATTTGGCAGGATTAGTCCCTTAACTTTGGAGAGTTGTCATTTTTGGCCCAAAATTCCCGTGATGTTATATCCTCCCCACCTTGAAAAAAATCTCGTCCTCGAGATTGCTTCACGAGAATAAGTGGGGGTATTTCTTTCTCATTTCAGACTCGAGTTCCCAAGTATACTCGGGTCCTCGTCGGGAATCCCATTTTACTTTCACTATTTTCAAAGTTCGTATTTTGAGCTTCTTAAGTTTTGAATCTTCGATTTGAATTGGGTGCTCAACAAATTTTAAGTTCTCATTAATTTCAACATCTTTTAACGGCATTGAAAGAGATTCATTGGCTAAACATTTACGCAGATTCGAGATATGGAATACATCGTGTATCCCTTGTATTTCCTCGGGCAGTCGCAATCGGTATGCAACGGTACCAATTCATTCAAGTACCTCAAAGGATCCAACGAATCGAGGACTTAACTTTCCTTTCTTGCCGAAGCGGACTACGCCTTTCCATAGCGAGACTTTCAAAAGAACTTTATCACCGACATTGAATTCTATAGGCTTACGACGGACATCGGCGTAACTCTTTTGGCGATCACGTGCCGTCTTAAGTCGTTCACGGATTTGGAGGACTTTGTCGGTAGTTTCTTGGACTATCTCGGGTCCAGATAATTGATTATCTCCAGTTTCAGACCAACACACGGGCGTTCTACATTTTCGACCATACAACGCCTCAAACGGTGCGGCTTGAATACTTGCATGGTAACTATTGTTATACGAAAATTCCATTAGGGGTAAGTGGTCATCCCAACTTCCACCTAAGTCTATCACGCATGCGACACCACAGTAAACCCGAACCACTATAGTTCCAGTTCGAAAAAGCACGTCAACCAGGTAAGTATTTTACGTAGTGGTAAGAAATATGATAATGAGGTTGGAGTTCCACCACCATTGGTTGATGGGGTGGTGGAAGAGATTGATGAAAATATCGTCAGTGATGACGAGCCGGAACCGATTAAATTAAATGAATTTAACAAAAGTGAAACTAAAAATAACAAATCGGTTCCGAAGGATGACACCAACAACTCTAAGGATAAGGAAAAAGTGAAAACTGTTCCATATCCCGATGCTTTGTTGGCGCCATCAAAGGCGAAGATGGCATCAAAATGGGGCCCGCAACAAGAAGAAATGTGGGAAACTTTTAAACAAGTTAAAATTAACATTCCTCTTTTAGATGCCATTAAACAAATTCCCGCCTATGCCAAGTACTTGAAAGATCTGTGCACACAAAAAAGGAGTCATAAGATTCCTAAACAAATTGATTTTACCGATAATGTGAGTGCAATTCTTTCGGGTTCGCTTCCACCGAAGCTACAAGATCCGGGAACGCCCATTATACCCATTCAAGTGGGTGATTTTAAAATGACTCGGGCGCTTCTAGATCTTGGAGTTAGCATCAGTATTCTCCCGGGCAGTTTATATGACCAGTACGATTTTGGCCCGCTTCGTGCGGCTGCCACTACGGTTGTCTTGGCTGACCAGACACCGAAACTGCCCTGAGGAATATTGACTGACGTTATCGTCAAGGTGGAAGACTTTTACTTTCCAGTTGACTTTTTGGTCCTCGATTATGTTTCGGGTGAAAGGACCAAACAGCCTACGGTTATCCTCGGTAGACCATTTGTGGCTACCGCAAATGCCAACATTAATTGTAGAAATGGTACTGTTGACATGGCATTCGGTAACCGTAAGCTGAGAATTAATGTTTTCACACGTGGAAATAATTCTCCGGTCGATGACGAGTGCTTCATGGCTGATGTCATTGACGATTGCATCCCGCAATACGATTCTGTCGTCAGTTCGGATGGCACAGCGGAGACGTGTTTTTTGTTTGACAGGTTACAGGTGGAAACAGACAGGTTGCTGGAAGATGAAGAAAAACAAATGGAGATCGCAGCTGTGCGAGGAGACCGTCCACCATGGTCAGTTCAGGTGGAACCGCTTCCCGAGAAGATTAATACCGGGTTGAAACCATCAATGCTGGAAGCACCGAAAGTTGAGCTGAAAGAGCTCCCAAAGCATTTAAAATATGCTTTTCTTGGAAAGAATAATACATTGCATGTTAGTATAGCTTCTAACTTATCTGTTGAACAGGAAAATGCTTTGATGGCGGTGCTGGTTGAGCATAAGGAAGCAATCGGGTGGACGATAGCGGATTTGAAGGGAATCAATCCCTCAATCGTGATGCACAAAATCTTAATAGATCCGGCTGTAAAACCTGCGCATGATGCTCAGCGGAGGTTGAATCCGAACATGAGGGAAGTGGTGAAGAAGGAAGTGCTGAAGTGGTTAGATGCTGGCATTATCTTTGCCATATCATACAGCACGTGGGTGAGCCCGACACAGACAGTACCGAAAAAGGCGGGCATCCAAGTCGTCAAGGACGACTCAGGTAACGAGGTCGCCACCCGGCCGGTAACCGGGTGGCGCATTTGTATTGACTATCGTAAACTGAACGCGGCAATATCAAAAGATCACTTTCCGCTTCCGTTTATCGATCAAATTGTCGAAAAGCTATATGGTCAAAAATTTTATTGCTTTTTAGATGGGTATTCCGGGTATAACCAGATAGCTATTCATCCTGAAGATCAGGAAAAGACTACGTTTACGTGCCCATACGGCACATTCGCGTTTAGGCGAATGCCATTCGGGTTATGTAACGCCCCCGCCACCTTTCGGGAAATTTTCAAGAATGATTTTTCGATTTTCGACACATCTTTCGAGCCATGTTTAAACCAACTCGAAAGAGTTTTAAAAATATGTGTCGAAACGAACTTGGTTCTTAGTTGGGAAAAGAGCCATTTCATGGTCCAAGAGGGAATTGTATTGGGCCATGTTGTTTCGAGTCGAGGGATCGAGGTGGACCGGGCTAAGGTCCAAGTCATTTCTACTCTACCTCATCCCACCAATGTCAAAGGCATTAGATTGTTTCTGGGGCATGCCGGGTTTTATAAACGGTTTATTAAGGGTTTTAGTGACATTACCAAACCCTTATGTAAATTATTACTTAAGGATGCCCCGTTTGACTTTAATGATGAATGTGCTAAGGCTTTTGACATTTTGAAATTGAAATTAGTTGAAGCCCCGATCTTGCAATCACCCGATTGGAGTTTACCTTTTGAAATAATGTGTGATGCAAGTGATTATGCAGTCAGGGCTGTTTTGGGTCAACGGGTTGACAAGAAACCCGTTGCTATATACTATGCAAGTAAAACCCTCTCGGATGCTCAATTGAATTATACTACCACCGAGAAGAAGTTACTAGCAGTAGTATATGCTCTAGATAAATTCCGGTCTTATATTTGGGGTAGTAAAGTTATTATATATTCTGACCATTCTGCTGTCAGGTACCTCATGGACAAAAAGGATGCAAAACCGAGGCTTATCAGATGGGTTTTGTTGTTGCAGGAATTTGATCTAGAGATTCGGGATAAGAAAGGGAGTGAAAATGTTGTTGCAGATCACTTGTCCCGAATTATGGTGGAAAATGAGGACACAGATGGGCCCATTAACGAGTCCTTCCCGGATGAGCATATTCTGGCAGTTTCACAAAATCCCTGGTTTGCTTATATTGTTAATTTTAAAGTTGCAGGTGATTTACCAGAGCATTGGCCAAGGAGAAAGAAGAAACAGTTGATATCCCAAGCTAAACAATACATTTGGGACGATCCATATTTGTTTAAAATCGGTGCAGATCAGATGATCAGACGATGCATACCCGAGGAGGATGTCAGAGCGGTGTTGGAACACGCACATTCGTCTACGTGTGGTGGTCATTTTATTGGCCAGAAAACTGCTCGAAAAGTTTTAACGAGTGGTTTCTTTTGGCCATCCTTGTTTAAGGATGCTCACGAGTTTGTGACACACTGTTTAAAGAGTCAACAAATCGGGAGTATTTCAAAGAGGGACGAGATACCCTTGAACCCGATCCTTGTTGTTGATATTTTTGATGTTTGGGGGATCGATTTCATGGGCCCGTTTTCTAACTCGCACGGTAATCTGTATATCCTAGTGGCTGTTGATTATGTGTCTAAATGGGTCGAGGCAATAGCCACTAGGACCAATGATCATACAGTCGTTTGCAATTTCGTTCAAAGTAATATTTTCTCGAGATTTGGAGTCCCCCGAACTATCATAAGTGATGGGGGATCTCATTTTAAGAATTTTAAATTCGAGAAATTGCTTAAACGATACGGTGTTGATCACAGAATAGAAACTCCTTACCATCCACAAACGAGTGGACAAGTGGAGGTTTCTAAAAGGAAAATTAAACAAATGTTGCAGAAAACCGTTCGGGCGGACCGAAAAGATTGGTCAACTAAGTTGACTGATGCTCTATGGGCCTACCGAACTCCTTATAAAACGCCAATTGGAACCACCCCTTATAGACTTGTGTATGGAAAGGATTGCCATTTACCAGTTGAAATTGTACAAAGAGCGTTTTGGGCTACTAAACAGGTTAATATGGATTATGATGATGCAGGTAAAGCGAGGAAATTGGCTTTGTGCGAGATCGAGGAATTGAGAGACGAGGAATACGATTGCGCGTCCGCTTACAAGGCAAAGATGAAGAAAGTTCATGATGCTAATATCCGGTTGAAGAATTTTGAAGTTGGTCAACGAGTGTGGTTGTACAACACGAGAATGAAACTCTTCCCGGGCAAGCTAAGAAGTAAGTGGATGGGCCCGCACTTGATTGTAAGAGTCGGGAATCATGGTCAGTACGAAATTGAAGATTTTGATGATCATTTGAGACAAGTGGTAAATCGCTATAGACTGAAGCCATATTTGGAGATGAAGGACATCCACGAGCTGGATGAGGAATCGGTGAATTTTATTGTAACTTCACCAGTTTATGAAGATAACTGAGTTCGAAGCATTGTCGAGCTGTAGACTTTAAATTCAGCGCTTACGGGAGGCAACCCGGGGTCGGTAAGTGTCTTTCCGGTTTGTTTTTATTTTATTGAGTCTTGTACTTAGTGTCGTCTCGAGTTTTGTGCAGTAAACGCCAAGTGTGGGGAAGCTTGTTGAAGAATGGGAAATTAAGAAGTTCGGTAAGCATTGGTGTAGTACACGTCACTCCAGGTATGTAAAGGTATTTTCAGTTTTAAACGTGTCCAGGGTGATATCAGGATGCCAAAACAGGTGCGTTTTCGAAAAATTTCAAATCTGATTTCTGAACCCATCGCGGTACGCGATGGGCATGGCATAACACCCCATCGCAATACGCGATGGAGTTAAAACCCTAATTTTCCCATTTTGGGCGGCGGTACGCGCTCAGCCCCAATTAACCCATCACGTACCGCGATGGGTCATGGAGCCCTGCCTGACCCGAGTGGTTATATAACTCCCTCTTCTCTCTTCTTTCTTCCTTTCGTCTTCGTCTTCTTTCCTCCTCTCTTTTTCTTCTTTCTCCGGCGAACAACAACCACCACCCTGTCACCGCCGCACCACCGTCTCTCACCCACTTCTCCGGCCACCATTACTACCACCATCAACCACAAACATCATCCTCCGTATCACCACCACCAAATCCTCCCAATCACCGCACCACCATACACCTACCACCACTCACCCTCACCATTACCCCGCCGTCTCTCACCCACACACCTACTCACCCTCACCACCACTGTCATAACCATCCACCACCGACACCACTCTCCTACAATCACCACCACTGCCGTCCACTCTTACCATTGTCGGCCATCCGCAGTACCATCGTTTTTGTTATCTATTTTGCTCTCAATATTTATTCCCGACATAGAGGCATTCATTTAACTTGTTCAATTTTTCAGATACCTATTTAGTTTGATATTGGATGTCGGGAAGGGTTCGTTTGTTATTTTGTTAATTTAGTTTGCAGAATTGTTGGATTGATGTTGCCGGGTTATTTGCGTTTGGGTTCCGTTTGTTTAGTGTGTCGGGATGATTGCTTTATTACTTGTAGTTTTGAGAGTATGGTTACCGGGTTATGGGAGTTACTTTGGGAGTATGATTACGGGTTGATCGGGTTGGTTATTCGGAGGACTTATCGAGATTGTTCAATATGACGAGTCGGGTTTTGATGTTCACATTTAAAAATCATTATTTTATTATGAAACTAATGATAGTGTTTGTTCGATATTAAACGATATATGTGAACGTATTTTTAAAATATTTTCTTAATACTTCAAAACCCAACTCGACATATTAGTTGTTTGTTTTGCATGTTTTTCGAGACAGTTGGTCAGTTTGTGTAAAGTATGTTAGTTTGTCTTTTGTTTTGTTTGGTTATGTGTGGTTAATCGAGTTGTGTCGAATCACGTTTGTTTGGGTTTTGTTAATCGAGTCTCAATGGTACCTTGTCAGTTTGAATTGTTAAGTGATTACTCACCTGTACTCAATCTCCATTCGGGCTGGTTAATCTGGTTTTTAGAAAAACGCTAAGGGTATCCCCGAATTTTTCGTCTTTATTTTTATTTTAATATTTTATTAATATTTTAATATTATTTTATTATATGGGACGACCGCGACCGAAATGCTATACTGTCGTCGCCATATTAACATATCTAACTTGCTTGCTTGAGTTTGCTGATATGGGTGATGCACCAGAGTCCTCGCACACCCGGCGCAAGAGGCAGCGGACTGACCCTCGTGTCATCCGCTATGACAGTGAGGAGGTACAGATTGTATAGAGCATCGAGCCAGCGGATATTGTGGGAGATGCTCGTATACCTCATCAGGTTCTCCGATTCTATTTGACATCAGAGGAGTATACGAGATATCAGCGGTTTCGGCAGATGCAGCTACTTCACCATCGTTCATTCGATTGGACATTGCTGCGTCAGTTGGAGATTCACGACCAGGTACGTGATTTATTGACAGGTCCGTGGTCAGATGTTCTTGCGTGTGACTCGAATCCGTATGTCGAGCTCACACGTGAGTTTTATTCGACTTTTGACTTCACGCCCACGGAGTTTAGTGAGCCACGCGCGATATCATTCTCACTGGGAGATCCTGGCGGAGGCCCGAGCAGGTTCAGGCGCCTGCCTTCCTCCAAAGTATACGTGGTTACACGACACATACTCAGGACCCCCGTGAGTACTGGCTCACGGAGGCCCAGCTCGGCTAGTATTGGGCGGAGATCGCCGACGGGGCCCACACCAGTGCTGTTGTGGAGTCGTCTGTTCGGGACCCCGTCCATCGCTACATTCACAGGATCGTTTCCTGTACTCTCGTCGGACGACATTTGGGCCACAAGAAGTGCAGCAACTTAGATCTGTTGTGCTTATATTCTATTCTTGTCCAGCGACCGGCCAATGTGGCTATGCTCCAGCTCACGTATTCGCTCGGGGTAGCAGACTACAGGGATCCTCGGCACGCTTACCATTAGTGCCTTATATTACGAGGATCGCCGAGCGGCTTGGGGTTTTTAAGCGTTATCCGACTACATATTTTACGCGGGGGCCAGCTATAAGCGTTTTTGGGATATTGGAGGCCCGTCGGGCCGGGATCGTTGAAGAGCATGATCCAGTGGCTTTAGTACCGGTCCGACAAGGTCTACAGGCACCACCACCAGAGGGGTCGGAGGCTGCTGTTTCTCTACAGAGAGGTATTCGGACACGCCGTCAGCGTGGTCCGACCCCACATATTATGTTACCTCAGCAGCAACATTCACTCCGAGAGACATCAGCATCTTCCTCACGCCAGCCGCAGCAGCCCGTCACATTGGCTATGATATATCAGCGGCAGTCGGAGATCCTGGCGGAGGCTCGAGCCCATCGACAGGAGGTTCGGGCCGAGATGGAGGAGGCCCGAGCACATAGGCTGGAGACGCGGGCCCATATGGCCTGCCATGATGACTATTTTCGTTTATTATTTGTCTCTTCGCAGGTACCGCTCCCACAGTCATTGATTATCACAGCGGAGCAGCTATGGATCCGCAGGACGAGGCAGCTGATGATTCCCCAGCACAGTAGCTTTTTGGTTACCTTTTTCACTTTATTTTGTTTTTATTAGTATCATGGTTTGTATTATATTATATTATATTTTGGGGATTCATGTTTGGGTAACTGGTTGAGCGTTACGTTTATATATCTTTTGATTGCTGTTGTGTTTGATTTATTTGTATATTTTGTTGTAATCGAATTTTGTGGGTGTTGTTCGCTATAAACCCTCACGAGACCCCACTCGTCCTCCCGGGCTACCGGGGGTTTACAGGGCTTGTTGCATACGCTAAATGCAATCGTGATTCCTACGAAAGTGAGTTAGGTCTTTTAACGTTTTCAACTAATTTAACAGAATTTATTATGAAACGAATTAATTTGGCTCGGTAAGTGTTTTAATAAAATTAACAAATATTCATTTTCGTAACTCTTAAAAGACCTATGTCTTACACTTGTGAGAAGCTTGCTTCTACACATCTCAAGATTTTGCAGGTTCGATTGTCAGTTTGGTAATTGGATGAGACGAGAGTATACGAGTGTTATGAGAGTTCACGAGCCGAATGGTCCTTCTCTAGTCACGTTGATATCAGGTGATTTTAGTTTCATAATTTATTTTGTATTTATTACTTTAAAATGTTAAAAGTGTAATTGTATAATTGTTAGTAGAACCGCCACACATGAGCCCCGGAATTTTAAAATTGCTTAATAATCAAAAAGTCAATTTCAACTCCGTCCCTCAAATGTTCATTAATCGTTTTATCATTTTTGTTAACTTTGAGGACAATGTTAAGTGTTCTTACATTGAGGACAATGTAAACCTCAAGTGTGGGGATGGAGAAATTTGAAAAATTTTAGCCCGATAGTACCTCGAAGAGTGTTCAGAAACCAAAGTTGTTAACTGTTAATTATTGCCATTAATGCCAAGTCATAGGTTTCTGGTCATGGTTGGTTTTTCAGCATCTCATTAGTCTTACTCATAAATGTTTTTATTACGAGAAGTTGAAAATGGGGTCGTTTAGGCGGGGATAACGAGTCATGGGGACAGGTACACATGTTTATATCGCCAACCCTATTCCTCCGGTACGTGTGTGAGTTGACCCAAATATATATAATACACATATAATATATAGTACACACATGTCATTTGAGTGCTTTCACTGATGTTCATGGATTACGGGATCACAGTTGGCAAAATGCAAAAGTGATAGAGGCAACTATGTTAAGCCTCGTCTGGATGAGCGTGAGTGTGGGTATTGGGGGGTTGGGGCCTCATACGTTATACATATGAGGATGGTTTATGTGAGGGTCGGGGGGTTGGGTCCCTTAGAAAACATTTCTTGGACTTATTTTTCGTTTGTTTTAACCCCGACATTATGTTACGAGACGATCCGACTTACTAGGTTTATTTGTAACTGTAATTGTATTTGTTTTTGTTCTTGTATTTGTATTTGTTCCATTGTTAAGCATCACGTTATTATGCTTAAAAAATGAGAAAAAGACAAAAATATGTCTGTTTGTATTCAGTTATGTATTCTGTAGTTCGTTGATGTTCGTTTATGTCAAAAAAATAATAAATAAATAAATAATTTTGTGAAATCAGTATGTTGATAGTTTGTTTATTTAGATGTATATAATCAGTCAGTTAGTTATACATTAGTTTCGTTTTTTTAGATGTTTTGTAATAAGCCGGGTCGGATCGTTTGATCTACTTAAATATTTCCCTTCCATACCCTTACACCTGGCCCCGTTACAACCCTTTTAAAGATCTCTTGATTTTCATTTGTGCCAAAGCAGCTTGATGGATTAATATGTACTTATGAGTGATATTGAGAGCTGAGTGATACTGGCACATCTTTTGCTAGTCCATATATTAACCCGAGAGGAGAGATGTTATATTACGAGTGGTATGAGCATGTGTGCCTTAACCGGAAACAAAGTATACCTGTCTGGGCGGCTCTATTGTTTTTATTATAGTATTTAACCGTATTTGTGAGATGTTAATCTAAAAACAGTGTCAGTCTGGGAAACTGGGTATGACCTTAAACCTTACTAGTATTAATGGCGATAATCTACATACCTATGATGGAGGTCGATGTTTGCTTTAGAGTTTTGCTTGAGGGCAAGCAAAAGATAAGTGTGGGGATGTGATGGTCGGTTAATTTGTATATGTTTTAGTTTGTTTATTATTTAGTTTTAACTGTTTATTCTAGAACTATTGATACTTCATACGTGTTTTATTGGATTTCAGGTCATAGGCGTTAAAGTACTCATTATGGACCTGTCGTGACACGGAATGAAGACCCGGGATGTCCAGCACGCAAAACGATGAAATGGTTAAAGTTTGCTGTAACAGGGTCCCATCGCGGTACGCGATGGGCTTGCTGAGGTCCCCATCGCGTACCGCGACGGGTTATAAAATATCTTTGACTTCGGTCAATCGCGCTACGCGATCGACTCTTAAGAAGGCCCGTCGCGGTAGATTTTGAGTTTATAACTTCTTTTTCATCAAGAAAAAACCCTAACTCGGTTTTTGAAGAATATTGACGACCAGCAGCAGCTATTAGGCGATTTTGGGTGAATTCCAGGGCTACCAGTCATCTCTTGATCAATCCTAATGGCCTTCCTCATCATATTGAAGATCTATCGATGACGATGCTCGGCTAGTCTTCTCCGAATCATACTTGGGATGTAAAGTTTGTAACAATTTCAGTTTCCTCATGTGACTAAGAACATTTATGTATAACTGTTTATGGTTAATCTATGATTATTGATGTTTAGTATTTCTGTGTGTTCAATCGGTTTAGGTTTACGTTGATCTGAACGATTAGTTACCAGTTGCTATAATAATTGATCATAGGGTTGTTTGATTAGGTTGAATACGACAAAGCATATAATTTCCCTTAACTGAGTCATACTGGCAGGGACCGTTTGATAACCAGTGCCGTGTGTAAAGCAATTATTGTTGCCTAAGGTTTTGTCTAGTTGATGAGTCTGTAGCTAACCGTTAATGATTAATCTGTTAGGTTGCATGAGATTACTGTAAGTTACCTACTTGAAGTCCCGGGTGTGATTTGTTTTGTTAATTGATTGAAACTCGTTTACTTGTTTGTTTGCTTAATTCTCTAAATTCAACTTAATTGCTTGTGTGATCAGCACTAAAAACCAGTCACTTCATAATTAGAAATCTGTTACACGAATACATTGACCACATACTCCTGGTGGTTACGATACCTTACTTATCCTATCTATATAGTTTAACTAGATTTTTGATTGACTCAAACGACGGTCATCAGTGGTGGTGGTGGTAAATTGTAGCGTGTGAAGGCGTACGAGAGACCAGAGTGGCTGCAACTTCTCGCGCTGCAGAAATATATGGACTTAACATTCTAGCACAAACGATCCCGGTGTCACCTAAATATCATTTATTAGTCCCGGGAGCGTCCAAATCTCATAAGGTAAAAACCTACATGAAAACTAACCTTTTATTATCTTTTGAATATGTTATTAATACTGAATTTTTTACATTTTTGTTTTCAAGACGAGCATTGTGCTTACATTAGAAGAAGGCCGGTGTGTATTGTATAAAGTATCAGCCGTGTTTTCTCTAAAGGCGTTTGTTCTAAAGGAGATAAGCTGATCATAAGTAAGTTCTTTATTCTCCCCTTCATTTTAAAACATTCATTTTGGAAATGATCATATATAACTATTAGCCAAATGTCTAAAATACCCCTCTAAATCTAATTCAAGAACAAGAGACTGTAAATGAAACGTCCACTCATAACTGTTGTTGATAGCAGGAAGGTAGCACCAAGTGAGTGCAATTATGACTAAACAGAATTTATAGGAAAATAATAAAAAATTAATTTTGTGTTTATATGAACCTGAAGGAAACTAATATAAAAAATCTTGGATAAAGATTATATAAAGTGAGGGAAAAATTATGTCATTAACAAAGGAACATAAAGCATTAAATTAACAGATTTCATTTTACAGTTGATTGGTAGCACTAGAAGTGTTTAATTGTGGTGGCAGGACCATAATAAAAAAAACATATATACAAACATTATTGGAAATATTTTACGTTAGTTTGATTATATATCGCAATAAAGTGATCTGCTTGCTATGGTCACAAGAACCTGCATGGTTGACTTTTTTATTATCTTTATTGGCTTTGTCTTTGTGTTGATGATATGATTAAGTGAAAATGGCACAATGTTTGGCTCCTTATGTGCAATGGCAGATGAGGCTAACAAAGAGTTCAATGAAACCAAGCTCAATGACATCCAAGATGCTTAACACTTTTTCATTGAAGTGAAACAAGAAAGGTGCACTCAAAACCGCCACAAAATTTAGAATATGTGTGTCGTCAGATGGAACCATTAACAGGATGGAAGTTTTACTAAACTTGGAAGTGTCTCCTTACACTGATAAGATCATGCTGAATACATTTTGTATGTTTGATTTCCATTTGTTAGTTAATTTTTAGGGTTTTGTTTGTTACTGGTTTTTAAGAGGAGGTTGGTTTGCTCCTCTATGTAGTTAAGAAATTGTCATCTCCGCTAAAAATATGGTTAGTGCAGATGGTGATTTCTTGATTGCTAAAGCTGACTAAGAAATTACAAAAAAATGTTACTTCATAGAGCTGCTGCTGTTGCTATTAGGGACAATATAAAAAAGGCAAGTTTTCCCAATGATCATTATTTTTTATTCCTATTTAGATTAATAAGAGTCTAACATTAAACATTACAGTTGCAGGTTGAATCGGATAAAACCATGATGTGAGGGCTTATTTCATTTGCGTGTTCTCTTCTTTATACAAGTTTTCATTTTATGAATGTTGGCGGTGGACGGTGATGGTGGTGGATGGTGGCAGTGGCGGCAGTGGTTGGTGGCGGTGGTGGGTGTTGATGTTGGGTGGTGGTGTTGGTGGGAGGGTGGTGAAGATTATGTAGGGTGAAGTAGGGAATGAAATGAAAAAAAAAACATAAGGTATGGATGGAATGAAATTGGGGTATTTTAGAGGGAATGTAATGAACTAGGTAATGAGTCATTCCATTCTTTTGGTCAACCAAATACACTATTTTCAATTCCCTCACAATGGGTCATTCCATTCCGTCCTCAATTCCTACATACCAAACGCTACCTTAATTATAATACACGCTCTAATCAAGAACTCTACACATTTTATATAATTTAATATAAAGAATTATGTATTCACAATAATATAAAAAACAAATTTAAATAAATCCGCGTAACACGCGGGCTAAAAACTAGTTATCATATATAGAATTACTAACAAAGTTACAAATGTAACTTTAAATGTTGCATTAAATGAGGTTTTTAAATATTTATGAATTATAAAATAATATTTATCTTATAAATCCATAAGACATGTATTACGTATACTATTAAATTTAACTTTTTTGTTTTACTTTTTTTAACCACTTGTGTATTACACGGGCTATATAATATATCACTATATCCTAATAAAGTTATATAGAAATTGTTGTGAAATAATTTATTTATGACACTAGCTTATAGTTATGTAATGTATAATTAACATTTGAATTTAAATAGTTGCTAAATATATAAAACTAGTTTTTGTACCCGGTGCGTTCCGCCAGGCCATGTCGGATATGCTTATGTACCAGTCGCATTATTGCAGTGAGTCAACGCGAAATCGGCTAATATCAATTACGTTCGTTATAGTACTAGGTTATTGACACGTGGGCGCCACGAATGGAAAAATATAAATCATGTAACATCCACTGATAATATGAAAGTGGAAAACATAATTTCATACATACTTGTGGAGACGACAAGATGATATACAATTGTTAATAATATCGGTAACAAAATAAAAACTTTATTAAACATAACATTCAACTAAAATAACATGCATTTTACAATCATTAGATATATTCAAAATGAGAATTTCATAAATTACTAAATAGTTCCTTATAAACCACATTTGTAGTTTTATTTGTAATTTTTTGTTCCTTGTCTAATATACGCATTTTCACCATCTCTACTCTTCACTCGTGATAAAGTAACATATAGTTGACCATGTGTAAACAAACACCCTAAAAAGATTACATCTTTAACAAATTCCATAGAAATATTCCACGAAAAGCAATTGAAATGAAGAATAAATCATTAACAGTAAAGTAGATACATGAAAGATGTATCTCATAATTTAGGATTCGAGCATATAATCTTTAAATGTAGGTAATATTTTAATACCAAAATTTTATTAATATACAATACACAATCTTACGTTGACTTTAAAGCAATTAGCTATACATAGAGCATTATTATATTTTAGGTATTTGAATGTTGTAAATGGTCATTAATGTGGGTTAAAGAACTTAATAATACCAACATTCAAAATAACGAAGTCAAACGTGTGTTTTGAAATATCTTAAAAATGTTTTAAATTGTCTTATATTATTGTTATATATTCATTATAGTTCCTAGTATTGTTATTGTTACAAACAACCTTGTTAAGCATGTAAAGCCGGAAAATTAATAATACCATCATTTAAAATAACGAAGTCAACGTGCTTTCTAAAATAAATATTTTGAAACATAAAAACAAACCAATAAATGATGGTTTAATTCTAATATCCTAATCCAATATAACCATGATAAAATGATGAACCAAAAATCAATTCTTAACTTATTATCACCAAATTTCCTACAAAAAATCAAATAATAATAGTTATTGTAGTAGTCATATTAGCAACAATAATAATAAATTTAGATTTTATATGTAGAAAAAGAAAATCCCACTTTCTATTGTCCACAAATTCTAAAAACAAGTTATCAATCAATTGGTATTAATTCATGAATAATCAAATTATAATGTAGGTTTGAAAACACAATAAAAATGTAGTAAAGTTTTGTATTGTTTTCAGCTAGGATGTAATCAACATAAAAAGGTGTAATTTAAACATCATTAAATATTCAACAGAATTCTATTTACATGGTAAATTGGATCCATGCAATGTATAACTTTGATATCCTTTGTGAATGAGACATACATCATAACCTCGACCTATATAAATCCTTGCAGCTTAGATGAAAAGCATACATTGACTCACCGGCTGCATTTATAAGAAATAAATATAGTAAAAAATCAATTACTACATGAAAGACCTTTAAGACATTAAATATCAAACGTCATAGTAAAAAGCATCCATTGTCCTTCAAACGCCATAGTATCAAAATTCGAACCTTGAGAATAGAATCATTTTGAGGACATCCAAGTCATTCAACATGGTTATGTTTTGTGACTCCATTATGATGTTAAAAAATAAAAACAACACAAACATAATATTAAATTTATATTCAAAAGATATGAATAAAAATAATAATAATAATAACAATAACAAAATACATAAACAGGGTTACAACATACTAAAGTGGTTGAAACAATGAGGATGTATGAATTCGTTAGTGAAAGTGAAAGTGAAAGTGAAAGTATATATAAGGAGGTCAAAAAATGATTTCCATCTCAGTTTTCTTTGAAATAATGGAAGGTTGTTACATTTTGATATAACTAAAATGTAATTTAAGTAACACATTATATTTAAAAAAAACTAGTTTCAATCTACTTAAATGTTCATATCAAAATAGAAAGGTTACCATAAAAATTAAACGAAAATAATGGGATGAAGGTCAAATGTGAGTATTATTGGATCCGGGTAATAAATTAAAATCGGGTAAACGAGATATAAAATGTTTAAACGGGTCTGTGTAAAAGGATTTTAAATAGAATTATGAATTTAAGATGTATAATCCATATTGAATGTTTAAATGTAATGTTGTTATAATCCATGTTAAATAAAGAAGTAAGGTATAAATGTAATTCATTAAAAACATAAAATTAGGGATTTTGAATTAGCTTAAATTATGGACGAAAATTAGGAAATTTGCATTAGTGTAACATCCCGAAATTTCTAAAGTAATATTTAATATATTATTTTGCCGGGTGAAATAAACGAGTTAGTGGAACGATAATAATAATAGCAAAATATGAAGACTTAGTAGGATAATTAGATGGGATTAGATATGGACCAAAAGGAAATATGGGCCTTCGGTCCATGGGCTTAAGGGAGTATAAATACCCCCTTAAACCCCAATCATTTCCATTCCATCCATTTATCCATCCTAATCTCTACACACTCCAAAACACACATAACCCGAACCAAGATCCGAAGGCGAAAACCCGAGCTTGTTGGTGCTGGAACGTCGTGACGGACCAAAACAACATCAAGGCTTAACCGGGTTCGTAGTTCGACTCGTTCAAGGTACGTTTATAGTTAGAAATCGTTCGTATAGGTTCGGTTTGATTTGGGAAATCATAGATCTGTGTTAGTTTGTTATAAACGAACCTAAAACAACAAATATTACTGGAATTGATTAGCATTTGATAGGTTAATTGTTAACCTAAAAGAACCCGTAACCTATATGCCTAAATCGCACCCCTTAAACATCGATGTTAGGCCGATTTGATGGTTGGGGTTTGTAGGCGTTGGTCAGACGATTACGTGGATACCTAAATCGAGTTATTTGGTTAAGAAACGAAGATGATTAAGGACGAACAGTAGCTGCAGCAGACAACTTCGCCTGCAAGCTAAGTTCGCCTGATGAACTTCGCCTGCAAGCTAAGTTCGCCTGATGACAACTTCGCCTAAAAGCTAAGTTCGCCTGATGACAACTTCGCCTAAAAGCTAAGTTCGCCTAATGGTTAACTTCGCCTAAAGCTAAGTTCGCCTAAGGTTTAACTTCGCCTACAGCTAAGTTCGCCTAAGGTTTAACTTCGCCTAAAGCTAAGTTCGCCTAAGGTTTAACTTCGCCTAAAGTCGAGTTCGATTAGAAAATAAATTATAAACGATAAGTAAAAGTAAGCTAATACTAGGCCACCAGATTAGATCAGGCGAGTATTGATACGTGTAACTTATACAGTCAGCCGAGCTCAGTTAAAGAAGGGATTTACAACTATCGGAGGAAGAGGCAGAGTTCAGGTGAGTTTCTAGCCCCATTTCCTTGTTATGTTTTCAGGGCTGTGTGCATACTCGATGTAAGTGTGAATACACTTACCTTAAGTGGTAAGTGTATGCTATAGATGTTATACGAGGTAGCTATTATATAATACTTGTTGGTGCGTGAACGATCTTCGGATATTGCACGCATCGCCAAGGACAGTGATTGCCAAGTGGTTATTAGTGTGTATGTATGCTATAGATGTTATACGAGGTAGCTATTATATAATACTTGTTGGTGCGTGAACGATCTTCGGATATTGCACGCATCGCCAAGGACAGTGATTGCCAAGTGGTTATTAGTGTGTATGTATGCTATAGATGTTATACGAGGTAGCTATTATATAATACTTGTTGGTGCGTGAACGATCTTCGGATATTGCACGCATCGCCAAGGACAGTGATTGCCAAGTGGTTATTAGTGTGTATGTATGCTATGATGTGACTTGCTTATTATGTAAATGATATGAAGCATGTTGTAGATAAGTAGAGGTAGAACGTGTTAGAAGTGGCAAGGGTGTAGTAAGAGTGATAGTGGCATGACGATAGTACGTGGTAGGGTAAGCCTATACGTGACTACGTCATTAAAGTGGCAAAGTGGCATAACGTTAAACGTTATTAAAGTGGCAAAGTGGCAAAGTGGCATAACGTTACACGTTATTAAAGTGGCAAAGTGGTAAGGTGGTAGGTGTAAATAAGAGGCTAAGTGGTAAGGTAAGCAGGTTAGATAGTGGACTACGTGTCTTCAGATACGTATATGATGCATGTAGTGGTTGTATGATAAGTTGCTTGATTAACTAGAACTCACTCAGAGTAGCTGACTTTTAGTATGCACGCAGGTGAGTAGGAGGAGGCATCTCGCTTGAGGAGACACGTGGCACTGAATAAGAGGCTGGCATCGGTAGACTCAAGATGTTTAAGTTTAATGTTTCGTTTATTTTGAAAGACAAAATGATGTTTTAAGACAAGACGTGTTTTGATATGAAATGTTTTAAGAAAGTTTTTATATTCCGCTAAAGTTTTAATGAACTCTGATTTGTAAGAACTGTGTTTATGAGTAAATCCGACGCGAAAGTAGGGCTACCGGGTTCGGGGCCTTACAATTAGGGGATTTTCAAATTTTGAAATACTTGAATGTAATGTTGTTAAATTATATTATAATTAAACAAAATAATTAAAATTAATATATTTAAATCTACGTCATATTTCAACCTACAACACTAACTTATTAATGTAGAAAAATAACTTACCAATTTGTTTATTAACATTAATATAATTAATCATCAATTCAATAATTCCGTGTATCTAAAATTGATTATCAATTACCGTATATATAAAATTTTAGTAAGTTATGATATATTTAAATCCTTAATCATATGGTTGAAATTAATATAATTAATCAGCAATTGATATAAGCTGTGCAAAAATAACTTACTAATTTCTTTTTTATTTCTTATCATTAATATAATTAAACAACAATTGAATAATTGCGTAATTGATATAATATGTGGTAACTGGTAATAGTTATCAATTACCGTATATCTAAAATTATAATAAGTTATGATATATTTAAATCCTTAATCATATGGTTGAAATTAATATAATTAATCAATATAATATAATTAATAAGCAATTAAATAATTAAGCAATTGATATAAGCTGTGCAAAAATAACTTATTAATTTCTTTTTTATTTCTTACCATTAATGTAATTAAACAACAATTGAATAATTGCGTAATTGATATAAGATGTGGTAACTGATAATAATTATCAATTACCTTATATTTAAAATAAGAATCATTATGATATATTTAAATCCGTAATCATATGGTTGATTTAATGATTATGTTAAAATAATATATACCACGTATATATCATAATTTATTATAATTTTAAATTTTCGTAATTAAAGTAATTCTTAATCAAATGGTTGATTTTTTCCTAATATACAGAAATTGATTACGGATCTCAATTTATACTCCAATGGTTATATTTTTAATTAGTCAATCGGTCAAATTTCATAAATCTAAAATTAAAACCAATTACAGTAAATTTAAATTCGTAATCACTGGTTAGGTTGTTTTATATTGAATCCAATGGATGAAAATATCAATTAATTATCTAAAGCTAAAATAAATTAAACCTGGTGGGAAGCCTAAATTTGTGTATGAAACAATAAAAAAAATAGAATTTCATTTGAATCAACATACAAAAAATAAAACCTGATGATTTAAGTGACCGGTAGTAACGTTGATGGATTTTGAACACAATCATGGGTAGGCCGATATGCTGTAGATTAAATGTCTGGCTGGTGAACAGCTTCATCGATGGTGGACGGTGAATTTGCCGGATAAATGAAAAGAAGGTAGAGAGATCTGTGGAAGATGATGGAGGCGTGAAAGATGAGATCATTGATTTGGGTTTTAGGTTAAATTACGTTATAATGAATAATGAATACAGAATAATATAAATAATAGAAATAATAGAAATTAATAATTAATAATTAAGAATCATTAAAGAGAATTGGTTGTATACTATTTTAATTTATTTTAGATTTATTTTATTCACATGAAAATTAGAGAAATGCTAGATATACATGAAAAGTTTAAGAAACACCAATAGGAAGATGCCAAGTTGAGTTAAAGTTTATTGATTTAATAGTATAGTTAGATAAGCAACATGGGTAAAACCTAAGCGTTAAAATCTATGAAATAAGTTCTTCAAATTAACTTATAAACAAATAAAATATTTAAAACGACGTTTATTCGGTCGGTAAAACCCAGACATTGGTAAAACCCAAGCATCGTTGGTGCCGAACGTTGGGGCGGAGAGTTGGTAAAACCAGGAGGACGCTGGTACAACTCGAGCGTTGCGACGGTGAGTCAACGTTAATTCGATCGGTTTCAATTACGTTCATCATAGTACCGGATTAAAACAAAAATGTTGGCAAAATTCGGTCTTTGGTACAACCCGAGCTTTACCGTCCCTTGTCTTGTGGCGTTGAGTCGGTAAAATCCAATTGTTGTCGGTCCCGGATGATGAGACGATGCGAATAATCGTTTAATGATAAAATAACAATATAAATTATATGGTCCAATTAGAGGCTGCCAAATGAACCAATAATGGTCCAACGACACCAAAGTTCTTGTTTGTTATATATAATAATAATAATAATAATATATATAATAATATATATAATGGTATAAAAAGAGTGTACTTGAAAATCCCAACAAGTATTCTTTAGAAAAATAACATGTATACATGATACCTCTAAATATGCTAGATACTTAACGGATAATCACTCGATAAATACCCGACGGATATTCAGTCGAGTATTTTTTATAAAACATATAAACACCAACCGAGCTACATCTGGATAATGGGTAAGCAAGAAACAAGCTACGCCGCTATTCCCTTTTGAATCGCAAGCCTATTCTACTAAATATCAATCCTTGGTTCCTCGGGCTCAGCGAGTCACTGTGGACCACCATCTGCACCCGTTCCAAAATGTGAACCGCCTCGGGAGCTAGGGAGCCAAATGTGTCGAAGGCAAATGGAATGAACACATGTTGATTCTCCAAACATGCTGCCTCATGCTTAGCAACCTTCTTAGATTCTGCCCTCAAAATCGCCTGTCACGGAACGAAGCCACTGTCTCTCAGTCCCACCAATGTGGACACCCCAGTGAGTCGACACGTGCATGCTTACCCCTTGCCCAGCCAAACACAAGAATGTCCGCATGACGCAGGGTAGATCTTCCCTCTCGCGGATCAGTTAGAAAGTTAACAGGTGTCTCTTTCTTGCCTGAGATCCCGGCGCACCTAAGCACATCCCATAAGACGTCTCTAACCCAGTCGTGACGATACTTGAATCCCGGCAATTCCTTACAGTGAAGGGCATGCTCACCAAATCTATCCAAACTGGCTTTTTTTACAAATGGGACATGATTCGTCTGTAGGGAAAAGAGGAATCATAAGCCGGTATTTAAGGATAACTCTGTATTCAACTGCCGACATCCGTTGCCCAAAACCTTCAATGGGCATAACAGTCAGAAAATCCTGGGCATAAGCCCTCTTGAGACAAGCAAAAATTTCCTTTTGTCTCGGGGTCCTATCGAATCATTTCTCCAAATAATGTACGTTTTACCAAATATGATGTTGGAATTACTGGTACCCGATCTGATCCCTACTCATTTCATTCCTAAGTGAGAGAGGGGGCCCTAATGCTCTCTTGCAATGTAGATGGTTTTACATGATAGATTCCTCACACATGCTCAGTTCCCAGTTCTCACCACCTTCCTAAACATTCCCCCCTGCCCCACCTCTATTTCTGCCCTTGTATCCTCACATCACACTTTGTTTTTTAACCAACTAATTAAATCAAGTACTTTTCACATTCTCTTTATCCCTTCAAAACCATTCATTTCATACAATATATCCCCCCATCAAATTTTAGCACATATAGGTAAATACACATTGGGATGAGCAACAAACAAGCTTCTAGTGATCCTATTCTTGAGTTCATTTGGCCTCAAAACATGTTTACATCAAACAACATACAATCATCATCAAACCAACGTTCAACCCCGGTGAAAAGATCACTACAAACACAACAATCTGATCCTGTAAAGTGTCCAAGATGCGATTCGACAAACACTAAGTTTTGTTACTACAACAACTACAACAAAACGCAGCCTCGACATTATTGTAAAGCGTGTAAGAGGCATTGGACTAAAGGTGGTACTCTTCGTAATGTCCCGGTCGGTGGTGGCAGGAAAAACAAGCGGCTCAAACGGCCTAACACCACCCCCACCACTGTCGCGGCTGCCACTACCAATGGTGATCATGGTTTAGGGTTGAATGATCAGAAATATATGTTCCCAGATGATAAAGGTTTGTTTTTTAAGCCAAATGATGGTGAGTTTGATCAAGTTTCTTGGGATTTTAATGGTAGTTTCACCGGTGCCACCACCGCTAATTTGCAACACTTACCTCATCAAAATTTAGGGTTTTCTCTACATTCAAACCCTAATCCAAGCATTCCAACTTCTTTAACACCTTTATTATCTGGTTTCAAAGATGAATCAACCCTCACAACAACAAGAATGATGATGCCGAATTCGTCAACCGTTTCGCAACCTTGGATGCAAGCTCCAACGTCCACAAGCAATTTCTTGGAACCTAATTATTGGACATGGAATGACATTGATTCAATGGTTCAAGATGATCAGAACAAACCCTTTGATGGTCCACAAATGAAAAACTAAATGGAGGTGAGATTGAGATTGAGATTGAGATTGAGATTAATATTAAAGTTAACTAAATTTAGATTATTTAATTTGTTTTAGGGTTCTTTTTTTGTAAGTAATGCATGGGTGTTTGGGTGTATACTTGGTCTTGAAGCTGTGGTTTCTTATTTTTAGTATTTCAGCTTCATGGTTTAATTATGTTCTTTTTGTGAATCTGTGTCATGAGTTGATGGAATATTATTTAATGTGAGTGGGGTTCCATATATATGAATTTGTGATTAGAATTGGGAAGAAATTTGGAGTGAAGTGCATGTGAAGAGACATTGGGGTCTTCTTACAGCTCAAGGGACTTGAGTTGATTGATGTCAAGATGAGAAAGAAAGATTCTTCTGTGTTATTTTGCCCATTCTTCAAAGGGAAATTGTGGGACCCTTTTTCTTTCCGCTTCTATCAATATTTGGTGATATTGTACAATTACTAAGACCACTAGGTAAATTCATTCTTTCAACTTTTAATGGGTGGTGTAGTATTAAACACCTTATTTCTCTTTGGTAGAAACCTCAAGCTTGAATTTTGCTTTCCGTAGTTGCCTACTATAATCTCTTGAAAACCAGTTTCTCTAGTGCGCATACTTTGTAATTTACTTGGTCCATTTGTCACATGGTTTTAGTGGGTCCTGTAGTGGCGGATCTAGAACATAATTTTAGAGGTAGCGTAATTTTTTTTGACCGTACATTAATGAATTATTTTTTACCCGTTTCGCGCGTTTGGGTGGCTAGTTTCGCGTTTCACACATATGGGGGCTTGGTAACGCGTTTCGCGCTTCCCCAGCTTGATATATGCACTGCACGTCTGCACGTACTGGGGTTAGATTAACTGTTTCGCGTGTACTAGCGCCAAGTTACCAGTTTCGCTGGTATGGTAATGTGTTTCGAGAATTCGAGTGTACCGGCGCCCGGTAACACATTTCGCTCATACAACCACCGTGTTATGCGTTTCACGTGTCTCGGGCCTAGTTTTGCGTTACTCGCGTCTCAGCGCCAGTCGCCAGGTCACCTATTTAGCGCATACGAATGCCTGGTTACGCATTTCGTACAGGCACACGATAACCCTTTTCATGCCTACCTTCACTCGAGTATTTAAGTTGGGCTTTAAAGTTTTAATTAAATAGTAGACTTTTATTCATCTTGGGTTTTTTAAACTTTTAAAGGTAAAGTTTTGGGCTTTTTAAATTTTTTGAGGGGTAGCATAATATAATTTTCAGGGGTAACGTAATACATAAAACGTAAAATATTTTACTTCGCCGGAAAAGTTGAGGGGTAGCGGGTGCTACCCCTCCTTATAAGCTATGTCCACCACTAGTCCTATAAATTTTCCGATAACATATTCTCATCGTTAAAAAAAAGTCACCTTTTCACATTGGAATATTCAATAGAACGTGGATGT
The DNA here is from genome assembly GCF_021521415.1 of Bidens hawaiensis. Taxonomy (NCBI): domain Eukaryota; kingdom Viridiplantae; phylum Streptophyta; class Magnoliopsida; order Asterales; family Asteraceae; genus Bidens; species Bidens hawaiensis. The sequence goes on along the minus strand of NW_027491887.1, from coordinate 203,607 downwards.
TTGAAAACTAAACCAATTGAGGGATTTAAAATGATGAGTAATTAAGAAACATTGAATCAAGATAATTATAACATAACATGACCAAAGTTGTTTGCCCCGTTCAAGAAACCATTTTGTTTCAATTAGTGTTGGTTCCATTTGGATCATACTCAATATATAGTTACAATGATATATACAAACAAATATTGGTCGGAGATTTTTAAAATATATGAAACAATATCTATGTAATTAATTAACAATAAAAATCTATAAAAGAATTTTAATAATATATAAAAATAATACAAACAAATATTGATTGGATATTATGTCATTAGTTGTTCATGTGTACTTGTGGAGAGAAGATCAATGTTTTATTGTTAAATAATAAAAGGTGGCACAACTAGTGTTTATTATATGTAAATCTGGCCTAATGTAAGCATAACGGAATGATTAACAATATGGTTAGCCCCTTGTGGGAATTATATGTACATGTGCAACACATCTTACCCACTACATAAAGGAGAAAATGAAGCATGTGAATGGTTGTGAGCCCACAAGTATTATTTGTGGTAGTCAAATCTTTGATCTACAGTTTGGTCAAATCTTTGGATTTTAGAATTCATGTTTTTAGTAAGATTTGATTTCTGATTATTTAAATTGATCAAGGAACTCATATCTCACTTAAATTATTCCAAGTTTTTTTTATCGATCGTTATATGAGGCTTTACAAATACCTTGCATGGCCGCTAGCGTCCGCCGGACGTTCGGATGTCCGTTTGGTGAAAAGTTCGTTATGTTCGTCCGTTTAATAAAAGAACCAGACACGGACAAAAAAAAATTGTTTGATAAGCTTAACGGACGAACACGGACAAATATCGCATTCGTTCAATAGTATTCGTGAACGTCTAGTAATATCCGTCTGATTACGTCTGGTAACAGCCGTTTAATAGTGTTATGTATGTTAAAATTCCTTGAAGACATGGGCGGATCTGTAGTAGAAATGGGTGGTTCCCCGGAACCAACCGAGTTTCAAAATAATAATGTATTTGTATATATAAAACATTAGAGGAACCACCTTATAAATTAGGAAGGAACCACCTTAAAAACATTTGAAACGTTTGGCCAGCTGGTAAGGTGCTGGTTTTGTAACTTGAAGGTCACAAGTTCAATTCCGGATTTCCATATAATTTTTGAACTTTTTTTCTTGAACTCTTCCTTTTTACTAACTACTGCACAACCCATTTAAGGTTTTATTAGTCAAAAAATAAAACACACAGACACTAAACACAATGGTGCCTGCTATCTCCCCTGTCCCCTCTTCCCCGTCGGCCGTTCCCCGACCACCACCGCAGCTTTTCCGGCCGTTCTCCAACCTCCTGCCTTCCTCTCCTCCTGTCTTCTACTCTTCCTCGAAGCTCGATTGCTCGAATCCTCCCACTTTGAAGGTAAGTTTGCATTCATTTGTTAAATGTTAATTGTTCTTGACTTGTTAATTGTTCTTGATTGCTAACTACTTAATTGTTAGGTTATTTGTTAAATTTAGTTTTAATGGCTTGTGGTCACGAATAGTATATTTCAAATCATAGTTGTTGGTGTTGGGTGTTAAAATAGTTGGAAAGATAAGAGTGGTGGTGTTGGTGGCTGTTTTTTGTTGAGGTAAGGTTAATTGTGTGAATATGGTTTCTAACCGACCCGAACCTCAAACGGACCCGGAATTTATTATTGTTTTCTTATTATGTAATGAACTTTGCCCGAACCATCTAACCGACCCGAACCTCAAACCGACCCGGAATTTTTTATACCCGATTCTATAAAATTGAATCATCTAAAAGTTATGCACCACCTGAAAAAAATTCATGGATCCGCCACTGCTTGAAGAATGAATAATTTAAAGCTTGTTTCTCGGTGGATTTTGAACATCAAAACATTATTTTGATATGATTATGTGTTTGGTTACTCTATTAATTGTTAAGTATTTTTGGATATTATGTGATGTAATATTTATTAGTGTTTATGTTAAGTATTTTGATATGTTTATGTTTGTTTGTCCATTAACGATCATTAATGTTCGATTGTCCATTAGTGTTCGTTAGTGTCAGTTTAGAATACTAACGAACGGACACGGACAAACTCAATTCCTTAATGAACGGACACAGACATAAATTTTTGTTCGGTATGATGTTCGTGAACCATCCGTTTGTCTGACAAAAGCTTAACGGACTAACACAAACAAGGTCTCATCTATCTCGGTTCGGTCTGCTTACAGCCCTAATGGCCGCTAACCATCGAGATTAGGTAAGCACAGTTTACACTAGACATGTGAACTTAAGCGAGATTAAAGATAGAAAATCGTTGTAAAATTGAATTCAAACGGAAGACCGGCCTCTAGTAGATGACTAGATGACGTACTCAACCACAACATTATGTACCCCTTGAAAGCATACGCAAAGTTGTTGATCTTAATTAAAGATTATGAGACCTAGTAGCAAACTAAAAATTTTTAATAAAAGAAAAGGGACTCAGTAATTATTAATGCATTGCTATCATACTTTATAAATATTTTAGCAGTTATTTTTTACCTCGGAAACTACATTACATCATATGGCTCCCGAATTATAAGTGTAATCGTTCATTAAATACATATAAGTCAATTAGTTAAAAGGTGAATACGTTCAAACCTTTTTATAATTTACAAAAGAAAAATGATTATCATTAGCACTAAATTCTTGAATAATCCCACTTTGACATAAACATATTATGAACGAACCCTAATGTTCTTCCACCAAAAATCATATGCAAGAAATATACAATCGAAAACCATATATACCTTCTTTGGTGGCACCAGCCATAGTTAATATGAAGCCTTGACGCATCAATTCATATTAAACTTAAATTCCTAATGGAATTTGAATTTGAAAAGATTGTGTTACGACCGTTACTATAACGATCTTCTTCGGGTAATTCGTCTAATCCAACAATCGCTATAATATCTTGAAGTTCTTTGTATTGAGATCTTTGTGATCTCCGATACAATCTTGAAGGCGGCTGGGTTTTACCACCAGCAAACCTTCAGGCGGGTGGGTTTTACCCGGAACTGGAAATAACTTGGAGGCACTTAAGGGCTCTGTACGGCTGGGTTGGGTCAGCTAACGATAATCTTTTGTCATTGGGTCACCCCGTACTATGTACCGTTCAAAAAAAAAATATTATCGGTTGTCACAATATATAATTAAGGAAACCGAAGAGTGCATTTTGTCACCTTATTAACTTTTTACTTTTGCATCATGAATGAAGTTAATTTATCTAAGATCGTATTTAAACAAAGTTTTATAGTTATTTTCACAAAATATGTTTAGAAGTTTAGATAAGTTTTGAAGTGGGTTGGGCTTAGTTGGATCTTGGGCAATTGGGCCATGCTTGATATAGGTTGGTCTGTACACATCTAGGGTTGTTCATGAGCCGAGCCGAATCGAGCGAAGGCTTGCTTGTTGCTTGGCTTGTTTACAACCGAACCAAACTGAACGGCTTAAATTCGAACCGAGCAAAAACCGAAACGAGCCAAAATCGAATCGAGCATTTTTCGATCGAATATCGAGCGATTTCGAGCATTATTTATTTTTGTTTCACTTTAAAATTTTAAATAAGAAACAGGTTTGAAGGTTTTATATTATATGATTTATAAATAAGTTAGTAATTTTTAGACAAGCGTGTAATATATTGTAAATTTTTATTAAAAGTAAGTTTGAAGCGAAATAAATTGATCATGTAAACAAACTTCTAGTATTCTAAATACTTGAAACGAACAAATAAAACTATAAAATTGACGGAATTGGAAAATTTTAAAATGGTTAAAAAAATCGAAAGCTTATATTTATGTGTTTTGTCTATATATTTATATATTTGTCATATATAATTATATATAAAATAAATTAAAAATATTCGAGCCGAACCAAACCAAGCAGACCTTTGCTCGTTGCTTGGCTCGTTTGTAAACTGAACCGAGAAGAGCGACTCGTTTACAATCGAGCGAAAAAACGAGCGAGCATTTTCCGAGCAATATCCGAGCGAGCGATGAGCGGTTTTGACGGCACTACACACATCTCTAGACTCTAGTCTAGTTGGTGACCCGGTTCTTGATTTTTGTTAGCTATATCCAGAACCGGTTTCTACCCGGTTCCGGTTCCTAAAAATACCCAATTGGCCACCTCTAGTTGGGTCCTTAAACAAAGAAAATTTGAGGTGCACATTCGAACCAGTTCGTGATCCAAATTGAAAATGTTTTTAAACAGGTTTGGACACGATCTGATACGTAGGTCTAAGATTAGTTCGCATAGTTTAGTCATTGAATTGGTTTAGAACCCAGATTCTTTAAAAGATACTAGATTGGAGAACAAGTTTAAAATAAACTAGCCATCATATATATAGATATGTTGGAGAGCATTTTTGTACTTTTCGATGTATGTTTTGCATGTTTCCCGCTCATTTGTCAGTATATAAATATTGAATGTGTTGGATTAATCAAAACACTGAAAGGCAAATTGATAGCAATTGCGACCCCGTAAAATGCCACAAACTGAAACAACTAGTCGTTGGTGCAATCGGATAAGATAGTCATATGGGTCAGGTTCAAAAGACGGGTCAATGTTAATTTTGGTCCATCGGGTCAGACGAGATACCCTGGCTCCATGTTGAAACAGTGATGTCCGGTTGCAAGATATTAATGCTACATTTAATATTCCCATGCAACGTTCAAAGTGGTTATCTTTTTATTTTGTCACATGTTTCTAGTTTATTATTTTTAGTTTTATGCATGTTTCATGATTTCATTGAGTCAGTTATTAGCTTATTTCAAGGGGCCATGTTCTAGTTAGTTTTCTTTTGTTTATTTCCTATATGTACGAATACATGGTGAAATGAAAGCAGTTTTTGATGTTTGATGAAAAATATATTTGTGTTAATTTTCTCTCAATGGATTTGAGTTGAAATTAATTCTCCAATGCTAGTTCAAGTGTGGCAACTTGAATGGTGACCTTTGGAATCTAATCATAAGTTTAGGTGGTGAATTCTGTATCCTAAGCGCGTGTTTAGACGCCCTTCGGTTTGGATTCGGTGGTGTGTCTGTATCCGAAAACGAGCCGTTGTTCTATCCGTTTTATTTATCATTTCGAATTTCTATTCGTTACCGGTCAGATTCCTATCACAATTTAATAATTATTGTGGTTTTATCTTCAACTAAAAACCTAAAGATGTCAACATTTCAATTTATGTGAAACGTCGAAGGGTTCAAATAAAGCTCGAATTAAGAAATGTGGTCGATTTAAGAAATCAGTCAAGTAACAATGGCAACATTTGGAATTCGGGACAGGATGGAAAAATTTGCAATTCAAGAGAGTTTGTTTTGCGATGTTTAGAGGGCTCCATTCGGTTTATCAAATTCGTGTCTATAGCAGCGCACTTTATTTGAAAAAGATACAAATCAAAATATTAGAGTAGATTAGATAAGATAGAACCATCCCAAATATGTTTGTTATGAACCATCCCAAATATGTAGTGATTTAGGTGTCTCTGTGTTGCTGTCCTAAAACTAAGTCAATCCACAGTTTACACAGGAAAAGTATACTTGTTATATTACAAGTCGATTCCCCTTTAAGTTCACTACTAAAATATATTTTGCGACAAACTAATCATCGAAAATAGAAGTAAAAGTGATATGTAGAATTTCATACAACCAAGTTATAAAATTGAAATTGTACTTGGCCTAAAATCAAAGTAGTGATCAAAGATTTGAAGTGAACTTGAACCTTATGTTTCTAACTCAATCTCTGCTCATGACATCTCTCGTTCCTCATACGTGTCAAGCGCCTTCTTGCTGCTATCTTCTGCCTGTTTAGCATCTTTTGTAAACATTCTAGGCGTGATCGCCATTGACATGAGCTCCTGAAAAAGAAGTTTACACGCGTATGGAAGATGCACCTGCATACATACACTAGCACCATAAGTAACTGTTTTTTAATACGTGTTAAGAGTCGATTCATCACCAAAAACAATAAATAAATAAAAGCAAACCAATAACTCACCTGAACGATATCAGTTTTATTCTTGCATCCTTTACACTCAAAAGAATTCTTTTCAAGATTGGCAATCGCGATCAACCCACACCGTTCACACACATGAACCCGAGACGCATCACTCAGGTCAAACAACCGTTCCTTAAGAAATTGAGCAGCACCATGAGAAATCATACAGTCTCGTTCCATCTCCCCAAACCGCAGCCCACCGTCACGTGATCGTCCCTCAGCTGGCTGCCTGGTAAGAATCTGGACTGGGCCCCGTCCACGGGAATGGATCTTGTCATCCACCATATGCTTTAACCTTTGGTAGTAAGTCGGCCCGAGAAATATCATAGCTGGAAGCCTCCGACCCGTATGACCGTTGTACATTGTCTCAAGCCCACGCATCTGGTACCCACACCTGTGTAACGCCTTACTGATATTATCCACCTGCAGCATCGTCAACGCCACGTCATTAATTTATTTATAATCAAATTAAAAGTAATAAGGTGACTTACAGTAACGTCTGTGAAGGGTGTGGCGTCTCCTTCTTTGCCCATATGTGCAGCAACTTTCCCCATGATACACTCGATAAGTTGACCGTGGTCATACGGGATGGTATAGCGTGTGGGTTGACTATGATATCGGGAGTGATGCCTTCAACGGTCCATGGCATGTCTTCTTGTGTGTAAGTCATACCCACGGTTCCCTTTTGACCGTGTCTACTACTAAACTTATCTCCAATTTGGGGTATTCTTGTGGATCTCACCCGTACTTTCACAAACCGTAACCCGTCAGCATTTGTAGTCAGCAATACCTGTGAGCGGTAAAGTGGGCAGGTCAGGTCAAGACTGGTTGACCCAGAAAGAAGACAGGAGTGTACCTGATCAACCACTCCGGTTTCACCGTGACGTAAGCGTGTGCTGAGATCACGAAAAGTGTAGCGTGAGGCTTGATCATCTTGAGCAACAGGTGTTGTTTTTCCAATAATCACATCTTCACCTCCAACTCGTGTTCCCTAAATTATAATTTAGTAGTTTTCAGGAAAACAAATCTTAGCTAAGAAAGAAAATGCCATCTAATAATTCACAAAAAACAAGCACTCACAGGGGGAACTAGACCATCATTATCTAATTTATCATACGAACCGCACCTCATACCCTGTAAAAAAATATTATAAACAATTAAACAGCCTTCATTGGTGGCAAAATGGGCAGGTTGGCTGATGGAAAGAGTACATATATCTACGTAGACCCGTTTAAACATAAATGGGTTAACAATTGAGAAAAAGAAAATGAAGCTTACCATGGTATTAGCTCTATCAGGACGGCCAAAATCTTCTTTCACAAGCGTCCCTGATTTATTTTCTACGTCTCTGGAAAAGACTTACATATATCAATTATTAAAGAGAGAAAAAACATTAAAAAATTACAACACAGTCAGTTGGATTGACTGAGAGAACCTGTAGGAACGGAAGAGTAGTGATCTGAAGAACCCACGATCAATTGATGATTGGTTCATAATAACCGAATCTTCTTGGTTGTATCCAGAATAACAGGAAATCGCCACAATTGCGTTCTAAAAAAAAGACACACAGGGACGATATTCAAATAAAACTAGAGCATCATATTAAGCATATTAAAATATTTACAATGCCAGCCGGAAGCTGTCTGAAGTGAAAATGCTCCATTGCTTGAGTAGTCACGAGTGGTTTTTGAGGATAGTAGAGAACGTACGCCAATGTATCCTAAAACAAACATGATTGCAACAAAATAGTAAGAAAATAATCGCATTGACATAACTTCTTAGGAAAAGAAAAAAGTTGGTACATACCATACGGTATTGGAAGTTGGTGGCATAAATCCCCATAGCTTGTTTTCCCATAGCTGACTGATATGTATTACGCGGAGACTGTTTTACACAAAACAACAAATTATAGCCATAAAAAAAAAAAGAATCATTGTGCTAGTTAAAATATAGTTTCAATGTAAAGCCTTACTTGATTGTGGTCAGGAAATGGTATGATGGATGCACAAACACCCAATATTAATGATGGATGAATTTCACAATGGGTATAAGTATCCGAATAAGATTCGTCTGGATTAAGCCACGCGCTTACAAGATCCTGCATCCATTAAAAAAATATGTTTTTTAAACATGGTACTCACGGGAAGTTCCAATTATATTTTCATAGACAACTAATATATTAAATACAATTAAAAAAATTATTGAAAAAAAATGACACAATTAGCAGGTTATATTTTTCTAATATGGTACTAATCAGAAATTCAATTATAGTTTTTCATAAAGTATGATTAAAAATGATCCAACTAGGAGGTTGTAGAACTTAGATATGTTCAGGGTAACGTCTTTAATGTCCGACTCATTTAACTTTCAGCTAACTTTTTTAGAGTCGACCCATTGACTGTTTTACAACCCAGCCCAAATTGACCAGTTCCAAGGTTGAAATTACCCCTCTACTTACATTAATGGTCATGGAAATCATAGTAGTCTCTTCTTCTTCGGTATCGATATACTCAATGAATCCGTTTGCCACAAGATCATTCCAGCCACCATAATCTGGAGTTTCCTGTGAAAAATAGACACAAACAATAAGTTATTAACTATACAGATGAATTAAGTCTGGAAGCAGAATTCAATGAAGTACAGAACTAGGAATACCCTTTCTTGCAGATTTTGGATGTCTTTCTTTTTTATTAGAAGTCTTTGCTTCTCAACAATGAAAAGTGAACTGCAACGCCCATAATCGGTATAAATTCGTAGTTCCTTCAAATGAATATCTCGAACAACTCCAATTTCAGTGTTCATTAAGTCAATTGAGTCTTCTTAACTATCTTACAGATCCTTGTTGGTCAGGATTGCTAGATTTAGTTCTTTGTAAGGAATCCGTCTAGGTTTGATTGTCAGCTTAGTCTATTAAGTCAATTGAGTCTTCTTAACTATCTTTGATTTCCGCGCTGTAAGGTAGGATTTCGTTATAAAGATACTTAGACATAAATTATTAAATAACCGTAAGGAAGTTTAATTTATAAAACTGGTGAGTCTTAAAACTTGTTAGAAATCCATAGGTGTCTTCTTGAAGGTCAAGGGTCCTGTTCGGGTTTTCTGTCAATGATCTATTTTACGATCCCAATTCCATAACTTAAGTTTCCCATTTGATTGATTGTCGTGACATTGGGGATTCTAGCCTAGGTAGTTATTTTTATCATCTTAGTTAATCTAAGTGTTTTAATAGTTTATTATATTTTATTTAATTAGGATTAGGTTTAGTTAATTAATAATTAGTTTAAAACCCCCCCTTCAAACATTATTATTAAATAGTCACGTCTTGTAATTGAGTCTAATTAGCTAGTATACGTAATTTATGGAGTCTCGTGGGTTCGATATCCGGACTTACTTAGCTGTACTAGAGTCGACCGGTACACTTGCCGGTTAGTAGTTTAAGTTAAGTTTAAGAGTCTAGAATTATTACTTAGTGTCTAGATTAGCTTATTTTTAGTTAATAATTATTTGACTACTTCAAGCACATCAGCGAAAAAAGACACAATGATAAGCGAAAAGACACAATGGTGTGTGAAAAGACACAATGATGAAAAAAGACACAATGATAAACGAAAAGACACAATGGTGTGCGAAAAAACACAATGACGAAAAAAGGCACAATGGTGTGCAAAAAAACACAATGACGAAAAAAGACACAATGATAAACGAAAAGACATAATGGTGTGCGGAAAGACACAATGGCGAAAAAAGACACAATGATAAGCGAAAAGACACAAAAGACACAATGACGAAAAAAGACACAATGATAAGCGAAAAGACACAATGGTGTGCGAAAAAACACAATGACGAAAAAAGACACAATGGTGTGCGAAAAGACACAATAACGAAAAAAGGCACAATGATAAGCGAAAAAACACAATGGTGTGCGAAAAGACACAATGGTGTGCGAAAAGACACAATGACGAAAAAAGACACAATGACGTGATTTTTGTTTTAAATTTTATATAACAAAAATCATACTCATATTAAAGATAAAAAAACGCTTGTTATTATGATGAAATTTTTTTTATTAAAAATATATCATACGAAAAAGTTATAAACGTTCTAATATGATAGGGGGTATTAACATGTGCCTTGCATGTGTAGTGAGAAAATGTGTACAATTACCTCTATGCCCTTTTTCTTTTGGTCCCCACTTGACACATGTCAATTATATATGGTTTCTCATACTTCTCATTTTTGTTACCGTTTGTAGAATAACTTGACTATGTTTACTATATGTGATATTTATTTGTATTGTTATTAATTAAACCAAACCGAAACCGTTTGAAACAGAAACGGAATTATGTTTCAGTTCAAATACCTAAATTCACTTTGAAACAACTAACAAGTAACAATCAATGGCTATATATTAAATTCTCCATCTAAGGATGAGCTAACTCAATTAGGTTATGGGATATACTTTAATCGTTCTCAAATTCAAATAAGCATTACATTACTTATTTTTCATTCTTACACTCTATCTTACCAAAAAAATGGTTTAATCCATTTAACTTTATCTCGCTCCTATTAGTTGTTAATTTAATATATTGTTCTTGTCTTTTAACCCGTGAAAAGCATCCTCTGTGGTCATTTTTAACAAATTTAACAAGTGGGGGTGGTTTAATCTATCTTTAAAGCGTCATGTCATCTTAATCAATGGCGGAGCCAAAAACTTTTTCCTATGAGTTCGGAATTTTCGATGCTTATTTTTTTTCCGGTGTCAAAGTTTTCGTGCCCGAATGGTTTGGGTTGATCATTCGGTTAGATATATAAAATTCAATATCACTATCATAAGAAAAATTTATCATTAACATTCAATAAAATATAAAGTTATTAAATATTAAGATATAGCATATTATAATTTTTCCTTTCGTGTTTTCATGTTTTGAAAAATATCTTCAATCGCGACTTTGAAAAAGAACTCATTCTCAATACAACAAATACAAGCATCGTTTATATAATCGTCACCCAAATGATAATGCAAATCCAACTTCACATGCTCCATTGAAGTAAAACACTTCTCAAACAATAGACCAACAGGTATTAGTTGTTGGCGATGGTTGAAACGTTGAGGCAAACGGCGAAGGAAAAAGTTGGTCGGTAGCTAATTAAGTCGATGGCCGATGTTTTTATTTGTTTATTAACTAAACTTTATATAATCAATGGGTTCGAATATACTATTTTAAAACAATAATGGATTCGCTCGCCGAAAAAGAATTGATTCGCTCGTTAATTCAACATTGTAGGTTATATATAAAACCAAAACAGGACCGGGTTAAACCCAACGATGATAGTGTGGCTCCGCCACTGATCTTAATTTATGTTGATGTTAAGAGTATTAAAGTTGTCTTAGAAGACAAAAGCATTTTAATAACTTGATTGCATAATAATGTAGACGTAATTAATTATAGCCACATTCACATTAACAAGGGTAGCAAGCCAAATTGTAAAAGAATTAAACAAATTGAACAGAAACCCTCAACTCAGCTTCTTCATTTTCAACTACAACTTCAGGTCTCAATGATTTTCCGGTGACCCTTTTCGCCGTAGCACACGACAGACCACCGGAAAAAGAAGAATAAGATGTTAATGAAGATGAAGATGAAGATGTGTAGGTGCCCAGTTCAGCATCATGGTGTTTCAGAAGCTCAGATAAAAGTAACACAAGAGAAGCCATTATTATTATTATTATTATTATTATTATTATATATTTTCAAAGATTGTATTTTGTGACTGTCAATGTTACATATATGTGAGTATATATATATCTTGGGAACATTGGAAGGTCAGCCCATGGTTATTAATATTATGATAAAATTCTTGTGGCACTTGATTCTCTGTTGGCCGCTGCCCCGGCTTTGGGTGTAGGTTTGTAAAAAAGTTAAAAAAACATACATATATATATATATATATATATATTTCATCACTATAATATTAATGAAAGAGTAACATGGTTTATAGTAGTCCATACAACTTTTGGTTTCCGGCCAAAATCTTCACTTCCCCTTCTATACCGGTAGTATGGATGAGATTAGTACCTTACGTGTACTCATATCCATACCAAAAATCATTAAATCTGGGTATCTACACTAAATTTTATGGTACGGGTACGGATAATTTTGATATGGGTATCTACACTAATTTTTCAAAAAGTAAATAAGTTATAAGTTTGTAAAAATAAGCAATCCCAAAAACCCCCCTACATATGTAAAGCCAGCCGACTAGACAAGATATTAATGGTTCTGCCAGTTTAATGGTTCATATTAGTGCTAATGTCCATATTAATTTTTTGAACATTCCTTTTCACACGTTTCATATTGATTCATTGGATATGTGAGGTAAGTGGTAGACAAATAGGTGGCTAAGTGATACTACAATACATTTTTTTCGTTTAAACCTAAAATGTCAACATATTGGCCATCTTAGTAGTGACATTAGATATTCAAAAATGATATATTTTGTTTTCCGAAGTTGACAAAGTTGAGGTTAACTGATAAACAAGGAATTGAAAAGCCATAAATGTCAATGTCCATAAGGGACGTAAAAATCACAAGAAGCGCGCAACAAACATAAATTTTAACTAAGGTTTTGAGGGATGCATCAGGCAAAGGCAATAGTGCAACACGCAAAGACCTTAATAGCAAGCTATTGTGATAGACGTTTTCCTATATAAAAAAAATAAAATTAATATCAAGTGAGCAAATGGTCCACATATCAGATATTAAACTAATAAGAACAAATACTATATTTGATCTTAGCCAAAAGGCCGAGAAAGGTATGCCTGCTCCATTCTTGAGCCGTTGTTTATAACTATATACAGGCGGTCACTTCATATATGTATTTTTCACTTAGCTAATGTGGGATTGCGAGTGACTTTTGCCATTCGTGTCCGATCTCTTAAAATTGAATGCCATAAATATTCCTGATGAATATATTCACACATGATTAAGGTGTTTTAATTTCAGTGTCTAAACCAAAGTGAAGGATTGTAGTATGTTATTATAGTCAACATTGTGTACACACAGTTTATACAACAAATTAAATACACTTGTATATCCATAAAAGAAACTAGCATGTGATCAAAGTGAAAAAAAAAAAAAAAAAAAAGACAGTGTCGCACCTTCAGTATGCCGGGAACATCCTCGAGAGATTTAAGTGTATCGCCTAAAGAAGTCAACAGTTCTTCACATGAAACAAAGAATGATATCTAAGAAACCATGTCCTATTACATAAAAAACATTTATTCAGCACCAACAATAACAATATGAACATGCGGGTAAAGTTCTATTGTTACTGAAATTAGACTTGGAAATCCATGTTTACCGTAAAATACAAAAGGTTATATATATGAAGGATTAATCTTGAACTATTAGTAAAGTTAAAGGTTTATTTTGTTAAGTTATAATTTAGTTATTTGAATTGTAGTAGATTTAGGAAATGTATGTCTTGAAGAGCAAGTTTAGTGAGTCTCTCTCTCTCTCTCTCTCTCTCTCTATATATATATATATATATATATATATATATATATATAGGGTCTAGATTATTAGTTTTATGAGAAAGAGTTGAGATAGAGTTAAGAGAGAGTCAAAGAGTCTCATCTCCATGTACGTTTGATAAGTTCGTGAAGTTCGTTTGATTATATGAAAAGAGTCGAGGGTTTCACCCAAATATCTCGTGTTCATTTGTTTGATAAGTTCGTTTGATTCGATTGTTTGATCCGTCTGGGCCAACAATATACATATGACGAACTTTGCTTGTACAATGACAGATCATAAGAAAGTGTTGGCTATGCGAAGAATACAGGGGAGGGGAGATCAGTGGCGGATCCAGGATTTTTTTTTAGGTGGTGCGCTACTTTTAGATGCTTCAATTTCATAGAGTCGGGTATAAAAAATTCTAGATTGGTTCGAGGTTCGGCTTGATTCGATGGTTCGGGAAAAGTTCATTACATAATGAAAATACGAATTAAAACTAAAATTTATTCAATTACAAATGAAGTCATTACATAATGAAGTATGATATAATGAAGTTCATTACATAATGAAGTCAATAATACCCGTCCACCGGACGGGTATAAAACTAGTTATCAACAATTACAAATTAAAACTTAAATTTAACAAATAAGTTAGCAATTAACAACATCAAGAACAATTATAGTGTATAATTGATATAAAGCTGAATTTAAAAAAAATATTTAAAAAAACGCTGGTATGGAGAGTTAAACCCATGACCTTCAGTTTACAAAAACAACTTACCAACTAGACCAGCAATCATGTTGTTAGTTAGGTGGTTCCTTCCTAATTTATAAGGTGGTTCCTTATAATATTTTCTATATATCATACACTATAATTTCGAAACTCAGATGGTTCCGGGGAACCACCAATTTTCTACGTAGATCCGTCATTTGGGGAGCCTGAGGTGGTTTGGACACGTGAAGAGAAGACAAACGACAAACTCCTGTTAGATAAGTAGAAAACATTACCATAGAGGACTGGAGAGGTAGCGGTAGACCCAAATTGACCTGGAATGAGACAATTAGGCATTATTTGATAAATATGCATCCCTATGAGGATATGATGGTATAACCGCTTAAAGATGTAGGATTAAAGTTAAAGACTTCTAAGGGAATGATATATAGTTTTGGTTTAGAAATATATCTTAAGATCATAACCTTACCTACTTAATATAATTTATTTTATTACTATTGTTATTTATTATTACCACTAATACTTCTATTTATTATAATTATTTTATCTACTTACAACCTTTTTTTTCTCTTTTATTAAATATTACATTTTTTTAATATTCTATTTTATAATTTATTTATTCTTTTATTATTATTATGTTTGTTTTTGGAGCTGGGGTCCAAAAAGAGTAGCATCCCTATTCTCCAGGAATAGATACATCACACCCTTCCAAAAACCTATCAATAGTTTTGGTATAGTTAAATTCCCTAAATTAATTCAACTAGTTTAATTAATTTACATGCTTTATAAAATAATAAAACTTTATAAACCGTGTTATCTGTTCAATCAGATAATTCAGCTAAACATTCATCTGTTGTGCAATAGAATAATTATCTTATAGTGTTTTTATTGTTCTAGTTCATTTATACTTATTACCACTAATATAAAATTACTATACAAAATTATAATAATAAGGTATATTGGTTTTTATTAATTCCAACTATTGTCTTTTGGTTACTGCCAGTCCCAATTAACAAATTGCCTCTTGACGGTACCAACTTTTAACGTATTTGTTTTTTAACGTATTTGTTTCTAACGGTCCGTGACTAACATAATCCTAATACCATTAGTTGCAGGTCGCCGGAAAAACGCTTTTTGCCGGAAAACTAACATTTTCTCCCGAAAAACTAACATTCTCCTCCCAAACATCTTGGTAACTTCGTATCGGACCCTTAGGAACCATTATCTAGTAAAAGCCCCAATTTTTGAGGTCGCCGGTTCAAATATCATAATAGACAATAATGATGTATTAATTTGTGTTATGTTTATATTAGTTATGAATTACTTATACTCATTTCGTAAATTTTATATGTTAAATAAGAAAATTTTAACTATCTTGTACGGGCGGCTTTACTATACAAATTAACAAGTTGAAATGTGAGTCTCTATATTTAAGGGCCTCAAAATTTTTAGCGATTGGCGGTGTTCAGGTAGTGTATTTCGAGCAACAAATTTGACTTTTTCGGCCAAAAACGTTTTTCCGGCAACCTGCAACTAACGGCGTTAGGATTCTGTTAGTCGCGGACCATTAGGAACAAATTCGTTAAAAGTTGGGACCGTCAGCAACCAATTCATTAGTTGGGACCGGCAGTGACGAAAAGACGATAGTTTGAATTAATAAAAACCAATATACCTAATAATAATAATTAATACTTATATAAAAAAATATTAATATATTGTAAGATGTAACAAGTGGTTGTATATCCATGTATGACTTTCGAGTAAGTGATGTATGACTAAATGTGTGCTTAGTAACTGTTTTTAATTTAACTCTAAATAAAAAAAATCTCGACTAAATGTGTGCTTAGTAACTGTTTTTAATTTAACTCTAAATAAAAAAAATCTCGAAATACAGTAGAAATGTAGGATACAAAAAATATATGATTAAAACAATTCAAATTAAATTGACCATGTATTTGATTAAAATATCATTAGCATCTTAGCTTACTATTCAATATAAAACAAGGTTCAAGTGTACTGAAATGACAAGCATTCGAATTTTAAAACATGAAGTCGGTAAAAATTAAGGCAGCTTTGATATGTGTGAAGTTGGCTGATGAAGCATGTAGGTGAAGATAAAGACATGTATAATGCATTGATAACTTGTACATCATGCAATAAATACCCCAGCAAAGTATAATCATATGCACATACCATGGTATTTTACCAATTAATGTAATAGTTTAATCATTAATAACTCAATCCAAACTAGTTGGTGGCTTGGTGCTTTGTACTTTGTAGCAAACTCAATACTTGCATTAAGCCCATTAATCAAAAAATGGTTCTATAGAAGCAATAAGCCCGTTAAGGAAAAAAAAAGCCCGTTAGCACTTTTCGTTTGGAAATAAAAGGGGTAGGAAAAAAAGTTAAAAAAACCCTATGGAAATTATAGTTTACACCTCATCCCTCTTATCACATATGAAATCAAATGGGTTCACAGTTTAAAACCACTCGACATGGCGGTTTAGTGTTATGCCGGTGTTTGTTACTTCAAAAGTAAGGTGGTGGGTTCAGATTCTTGCAAGTGTAAGGTTAAAGAGATTTTAAGTGGAATAATTTACTAATAGACCTCATGTTCCAATCATCTTATATCATAATTTACTAGAACACAACATGTCTTTCTTGATATCAATGAGGATTTTGATATAGAGCACCAACATTGCTCCACAAATCAATATTTAACTCTAGTATAAGTTTTTACAATAAAAACTCCAGTATCATTTTGGTCATTATAAGTAGCCTTATAAGGATGTACACGAGATGGTTCAGTTTGAATTAGAATGTATTTTATCATGAATACATGCAACAATCGTGGCGGGCAATATTAGATCATTATTGACAATTTCATAATGTTGTAGCTTTGTCCGTGTTCGAAGATGTCGTCTATATATCAATTTTATATCCAATAACATCCTTGAATATTTTTGGTTATTAATCATAAGTTTAATATTTTATACTTTTTGGATCTGTGCATATTTGCTCGAGAGTCTTGCTGGGCCTATTTTGGACTTCAATGGGCTTAAAGGAGTTTGGGCTTGTAGCTGTTGCAAGGAGCTTGGTTTTGGTTAGGGCTCGTTTGTCTGAAGTCAATATATATTAAGAAGTGTAGGGTTTGAGAAGAGTGGTGGCTGCAAACTATTTTCTCTCAAACCCGATCACTCTCACACACTATTAGTTTGTTATTTTGTTAGATTGAGCTCTTGTAAAATTCTCAATCATACTTCAGTTCTTGTTCTTCAATCCTTGTAAAAAAGCATTTGATTTCGGTTTGTAATCCTGGTAATTGTAGTATTACTAGATAGATTTCGAGTTCTTGACAGTCCGATTGTTATTTGGCTAAGAATGATTATGTCTATATATTATCAATAACGATATTTACTCTTACATAGTTTCTTATAGCAAACATTTTTGTCAAGTGGTATGTTGGCAATATTTAAAGTTTGAATTATTAAAAACTTTATGGGAAAATATCTTAGAAGTTAACTGATATTATACAAGATGCTATATGTCATTGTCATATATAGCATGAGTTCTATAATTTAATTGTTCTATGAAATATCTTCATGCTAGTGCTAATGTTACCACATTCCACTCATATATTACTTTAGGCATTCTGGTTAAGAGATGGTCTTTAGCTAAACTGATTTCACTAAACTGAAACTTTATCAAGATAAGATTATAGACAGTGTAACCTATCTAAAACAGTTAGTATCAAAGTGCTATAGAATCATTCCATCAATGTACTATAGTTAGATGCTATCGAGTATAACTACTAAAACCAATTATTAAAATGATTGAGACCCGTTACTAAGCCTTACTAATTTAAGCGGACCAAGGCTTTCCATGAGTGTAACGTCATGATTTCTTCCCAAATAAACACGTTTGGATTGCCTTTCGTTGCTATAAATATTCTGTTGGATTTTATGGACGTTTCGGGTCAAGTCAACGCGACCGACCCGAATGAGACCCGGACTGAGTTACACCGGAGGTAACGAATTTTAACCCACTTAAGCGTTCACGTTAACTGGGCCCGACACACTCATTTAAGGAGATAAACTAGTGGTTTAAGGCTTTGGGTTATTAATTGGGCTTAAAGCCCAATGGGGTTTAATTGTTAAACCCTAATTTATATCCTATAAATTCTTAATGATGTTTCCATATTTAGAACTAACATTAAAAAAAAACCTAAAACCCTAGCTGCTCACAATTTCCGGCGCCGCAATTCCGGCCACCGCTTTTCCGGCGAGCAATTCCGGCCACCGGAATATTGTCCATATCATCCTCTCCGGCCGTTCACTTGCATACCACCACCATAGTACCTCTATTAACTGTTGGTGTTGCACCCTGCCTTCCTCCGGCCATTTATAGCTTCACTCCGGCCAATACGTTTTTCCGGTGTAGCTATTCCGGCGACCTATAGCTACTGTGAGCTGCTCGGGTTGGTTGATAGACATCCGCAGGCCACCACGGCTTCCAGATCTGATCGATTTAACCTCCAGCAGCCGCCGCATCTCTTGTCGGAGCTCCGCCGCCGTAGCTTGCCGCCGCCGCCGGACCTTTTGTGGGGGTTTTGATTGTGTCATCTAGCTTGCTTCGTTAACCTTTGGTGTCTTCCCGGTTTGTGTATAACCGAGGTATATCGACTACCTTTCTATGGTTAATTATTATTATATGCTAATCGTACTCGTATCGTTTGTTAATCGGATCCGGGTTCGGGTTTCGGTTTATGGTTCGTTTTTATATCGTTTAACTTTCCACTGCGTTTTTATAACTTGTTCATATCCTTGATTATTAATATGGATTAATAAATATTGTAAACGATATATTAATTTTTATTGTTTCGTTTATAAGCTTGATTATTAATATAGATTAATAATTATCGAAACGACATAAATAACTAAAACGGGTCCAAAAGGTTTGTCCGTTTTCGTTCCGAACCACCGTTGAAACCCAACAGTGGTATCAGAGCCGAAGTTACAACGTACGAGTCGATCCCGGTTCGTTTAAAACCGGATCTACATCTTAAACTTTAAATCGTTTAAAGTTTATAGATCTAGAATTATTTTAGGGTGATTTTGGATTGGTCAAAGTTTTGTTTATTTTATTTGACCAAGTCAAAACGACCCGAAATTCGTTTATTGTGAATATGTAAATCCGGCCCCGACCTATGTGATTGATTGGTTGTGTTTGGTGTTTGAGCTTGTTTTGGTCATACGGTTGGTTCAAAAGTTGTAAAAAGGTTATTATTTAATTTTCGGTTTTTTTTTTTGCCATAAAGATGGTTCAAATTTGTAATAGGACATATTATTGTTAGTTTATAAATTTGTAATTAAGAAGACGCAAAGATAACCGAGGACGAGCTCATGGACATCTTGGAGTTAGTGGGAGTTCGGACAAGATGACGGGATGCACGGAGAAGTCCATCCTTGTGGTTGTTTGTGTTGTGAACCCCTTGACCCGATCGGTCTCCCTGATTGGCTCTAGCGAGACCGATCACCTTTTGGCCATAAGGATTTACATATTATTATTTGCTATTTGTGGTTGCTTGGATTGTTTATAATAGGAATACCAAATAAATTGGAAAATAAACATTTATTTAACCGATTTTGTTTTGCAAATTAAAATCGTTTTGATTTCCAAAACTAATAAGTTATTTTAACTTAAAATTGGTTAGTCATATCGCGACAAGCTTAGTTTTTAATAGGTTATCTAAAACTAAGTGTCCTGAGAGATGAAAGGGTTCATCTATTCGTCCCGATAATAAATACAGTAAAATTTGACTTTTACTCTATTTGGTAAATTTTAAAATTAATCCCAATTTAAAACCAATAGTTTATGCCAATCCTACTACAAGTCACACTTGAGGCATACTGCGAAATTTCAAGTGTTTGGAGCTACAGCACCGCACTTGTTTTCTAGCCTATCCCATCAAGGTGAAAGCGCTTCGTTGACACATCCGGCCCTTTCACACGTCACGGTACTAGGACAACTATTATTTTACTCTCCTGTTACGTGCTAAAGCTGTCTGGAGACTTAAAATGGGCAAAGATGAGGCTAAACGTATCTATACAGACAATCGTTGTCTCTATAGGCCTCATAACCGAGAGTTGTGCTCTATTCACAATTGGCAATCGTTGTCAGTCTGCCTAACCACTTATTAAATGTTGTGTGCTACAGCTGCCTTTAATAACTGGAAGCCAGATTCTCATACTCCTAATTAATTAATGTTATTGGGTCATTAATAATAGGACTACAACATCGAAAATACTAATTTAATTTACTTTTGGTTAATTAATCAGATGTCGTCAAACGAAATTTCACCCTACGCCCTTAAGACTATCCTTGAGAAGGATAAACTGAATGGTACCAACTTCATCGAATAGCACCGCAACTTAAGACTTG
Source organism: Bidens hawaiensis (assembly GCF_021521415.1). Lineage (NCBI taxonomy): Eukaryota > Viridiplantae > Streptophyta > Magnoliopsida > Asterales > Asteraceae > Bidens > Bidens hawaiensis. The sequence goes on along the minus strand of NW_027491887.1, from coordinate 182,864 downwards.
TTCTAACCATGGCAAAGCGCCTGTATGTTCTCGATGGACCTGTTCCAACCGAGCCTGAAAACAACACAGCCGCTGCACGAAAAGTTCTTGACAAGCATAAGGATGACTCGGCTGAGATCTCCTGTATTATGCTAGCCACCATGACTTCTGAGCTTGCTAAAGGCTTGGAAGACTTTGGTGCCTATGAGATGCTTGAGCAACTCAAGGGCATGTTCCAGAAACAAGCCCGTCAAGAACGTTTCGACACCATGAAACAACTCATCAGTTGCAAGATGGCAGAGGGGTCTCCCGTCAGTGCTCATGTTCTAAAGATGAAGGGGCACATCGATCAGCTCAAGAAACTTGATTATCCCATGCCCGATGAGATGGCATCGGATTTCATTCTCAACTCTCTCCCCAACTCATACGACCAGTTCGTAATGAATTTCAACATGAATGGTTGGGTGAAGACAGTGCCGGAGCTTCATAACATGCTCAAGACGGCTGAGATGAACATTCCTTCTAGGACCAATCAAGTTCTGATGATTCGATCTGCTGGTGTCAAGAAGCCAAAACCAAAGAATCGGGGTTTTAAGGGAAAAGGCAAGAAGAAAGTTATTGTTGCTGCCCATGTTGCCACCAACACGAACAAGGTGGTTGCAAAGAAAAAGCCGCCCTTTGAGGAGCGCAAGTGCTTCAAATGCAACCAAATGGGGCACTGGATGAGAAACTGCCCCGAGCACCTTGCTGAGATCAGAAAGAAGAGAGCAAATGGTGAAGGCTTTTCTGGAGGTATTTCCATATACGTTATTGAACTTTTCACTGTCTCTAGCAACACATGGGTATTTGATACCGGATGTGGTTACCACATCGTTAATGTCTTGCAGGAGCCTGAGAAGTGGAAAAAACTGAATAAAGGCAGCATGGAACTCATCGTTGGAGATGGGAAGAGAGTACCAGTTCTGGCAACTGGAGTATTTCATTTACTTGTCCATCTGGCCTAGTTTTTCCTTTAAATAATTGTTTGTATGCTCCTGGCTTGACCAGAAACATCATTTCAGTTTCGTTGTTATTTGAACAAGGATTTAAGTATGTTCTTAGTGGCATGGCTATTTCTGCTTTCTTAAATGATATCTTTTATTTTGAGGCTAAACCTTGAAATGGTATTTATGAGATTGATGTTCAACCTAACAATAACGTATATCATCTTTCAAAACGTATCAAGACTAGTGTCAATGATACTTTTCTATGGTATTGCCGACTTGGCCATATAAACAAGGCAAGAGTTAAAAGGCTCCAATCCGAAGGTATTCTTGAATACACAGGACCAGACTCTTTTAACACTTGTGAATTTTGCTTTGCTGGCAAACTCGCCAAAGACTCATTCACTAATAAAAGTGAACGAGCAAGTGATCTGTTGGGACTCATACATACTGATGTATGTGGACCTTTCAGAACCATGACTAGAAACCATGAAAGATACTTCGTTTCTTTTATCGACGATTATAGTCGATACGCTTATGTGTATCTTATGAAACACAAGCACGAAACTTTTGAAAAGTTCAAAGAGTTTCAAAGCGAAGTGGAAAAACAACTTGATAAAACCATTAAGATATTTCGATCAGATCGAGGTGGAGAGTATCTCAGCACAGAGTTCATCACTCATCTAAAAAAGCATGGTTTTGTTTCACAGCTCACTCCACCTGGCACACCCCAACTTAATGGCGTGAGCGAGAGGAGAAATCGAACTTTGCTAAACATGGTTCGATCGATGATGTGTAGAACTAACTTGCCTCACTCCTTTTGGGGTTACGCCCTTATGACCGCCGCCCGCATTGTCAATCTAGCTCCAACTAAGAAGATAGACAAAACACCATATGAGATATGGCATAAGGGAAAGAAACCCAAATTGTCTTATCTTAGAGTATGGCGATGTGATGCTAATATCACAAGTGAGTCTGATGACAAACTTGATCCCCGCGGCGAAAAAGTTATTTTCGTCGGATACTACTACAAGAGCGGTTATTACTTCTTTCATCCTGATACAAATACGATTTCTGTCAGGAGGAAGGGCTACTTCCTTGAAGAAGAATTTCTTAGTCAAGGAACTAGAAATAACATTGTCGATCTTGAAGTAATTCAAGAACCACAACCAACTGCTGAGGAAGTTGGAGAGTCTGATCAACAAGTTGTTGTTGCTGATACATCAGACATGAACACAAGCGTTCGTAGAAGTAGTAGGACTCCCGTACCAAATTCTAGATAATTAGGTCATCTAGATGGTGCCGAAGTCTTATTAGTAGCCGAATCTGGGGACGAGCCTACTAACTACAAGTCTGCTATCTTGGATCCGGAATCCAAGAAATGGCAAGATGCCATGAATGCCGAGATGCAGTCCATGCATGATAACCAAGTTTGGAACTTGGTTGAGCTACCCCCCGATTGTCGGGCAGTAGGGAGCAAATGGATTTTCAAGATGAAAACCGACATGCATGGAAATGTGCAAACCTACAAAGCACGGCTAGTCGCGAAAGGTTTCACTCAAACTCAAGGTGTTGACTATGATGAAACTTTTTCGCCCGTTGCTATGACTAAGTCAATTAGGATATTGCTTGCCATTGCTGCATACTATGATTATGAGATATGGCAAATGGATGTCAAAACTGCTTTCCTTAATGGACATCTTTCTGAAGATGTCTATATGGTTCAGCCTGAAGGTTTTGTCGATCCAAAATATCCTAATAAGGTTTGCATATTGAACAAGTCCATTTATGGACTTGAGCAGGCATCTCGAAGCTGGAATCTTCACTTTGACGAGAAAATCAAAGAGTTTGGTTTTGTCAAAAACGAAGATGAACCTTGTGTTTACAGAAAGGCTAGTGGGAGCACTATATCATTCCTCATCTTATATGTGAATGATATACTGATCATTGGAAACGACATTCCTATGCTTAAACAAGTTAAGCTATGATTGGAATCTTGTTTTGCAATGAAAGATCTTGGAGAAGCCGCTTATATTCTGGGAATAAAGATCTATAGAGATAGATCTAAGCGGATTCTAGGGCTTAGTCAAAGTACTTACATAGACAAAGTGATGGCACGCTTCTCAATGGAAAACTCCAAGAAAGGAGCTGTTCCAATGACTAAGGGAACCATGTTGAGCAAATCGCAATCTCCGGCAACGGACATTGAATCTAAACGTATGCAACCAATTCCATATGCTTCTGCGGTTGGCTCTATCATGTATGCTATGTTATGTACTAGACCTGACGTCTCGTATGCCTTGAGCATGACCAGTCGTTTTCAACAGAGTCCTGGCATTGCCCATTGGACTGCTGTGAAGAACATTCTAAGGTACTTGAATAGGACCAAAGACATGTTCTTGGTGTTTGGGGGAGTGGAAGAGGAGCTCACTGTAAAGTGTTACACTGATGCTAGCTTCCAGACTGACCGAGATGATTCTCGCTCACAGTCGGGTTTCGTTTTCACTCTCAATGGAGGAGCTATTTATTGGAAGAGCTCCAAGCAGAGTGTAGTAGCGGATTCTACCACCGAATCCAAATATATAGCCGCATCTGATGCTGCTAAGGAGGCTGCTTGGATGAAGAAGTTCATCACCGATCTCGATGTGGTTCCGAGTATTCACAAACCAATCGAGATATTCTGTGATAACACAGGTGCTATTGCTCAAGCCAAAGAGCCAAGGTCTCATCACAGAACCAAGCACATTCTAAAGAAGTTCCATCTTATTCGGGAAATATTGGAACGAGGTGACATCGTGATAAACAAAGTAGACACAGATCAAAATCTAGCTGACCCGTTTACTAAGCCGATGACTCAGGACAAGCATGATCTGCATAGAGATGCTATCGGGCTTAGACTTGCTAGTGATTTATTTTGATTTAGTATTTGGATGTATGAACGTTTTATCAGTTGTACTTTTCTGTTCACTTTTGATTTAATGGTTAAATGCAAACGTTGAATGATACAACCGTGTTCATTTTAATACGTTTAATCCGTGAACATTGTATTCTAAATTATCCGTAGTCGGTCAGACTCGTGGGAGCGATTCTGAATTAAGACTATTCTGACTTTGGACTCAAGTAGTTGACTTCCAAACTCACAGACCTCATTATGAATGACGTTGGATGTAACTCGCATCAAACATCTTCATGGATCTTAATCATAAGATGTTTTGATAATAGTATGCTCATTTAGTATCCTTAGACATGAGATACATATTAGAACTTTCGTTTACCGAGGAATACTCTTTGATCATGTCAACCGCTGTTGCGTAACTGCCAGCCATAAAGGCATTGGTTGGGAATGTTCTGGAGTTCAGTGGGAGTTGTATGTAGTCAAGATGGGATTCTGTGCCCTTACACTTAAATGTAACAGTTAGACATATTGGCGCCCTCGTTGATTCAAACTGGTAAAGTGTGAGGCCTCACCCAAACTAACTGTGTGTTTGATTGGACCACTTTGACTCTATATCGAGAATTACAATAATTGAACACTATATGAGATTGATTTGATCCATGTCTCATTGTTCAATTAATGTCTTATACAGAAAGGATAGATGACAACGATTACTATAAATTCATTATCTTGCAATAAGGTATTCCAAGATACTTTGGTTATGGATTTAAAATGTTTTATTCGGTTGGGGACAGCTATGTGTAGCTAAAACGCCTCTAGCCGTTAGCGTTGTGATACTTGACCCAAATCCGTCCAAGTGGGAGACTGTTGGATTTTATGGACGTTTCGGGTCAAGTCAACGCGACCGACCCGAATGAGACCCGGACTGAGTTACACCGGAGGTAACGAATTTTAACCCACTTAAGCGTTCACGTTAACTGGGCCCGACACACTCATTTAAGGAGATAAACTAGTGGTTTAAGGCTTTGGGTTATTAATTGGGCTTAAAGCCCAATGGGGTTTAATTGTTAAACCCTAATTTATATCCTATAAATTCTTAATGATGTTTCCATCTTTAGAACTAACATTAAAAAAAAAACCTAAAACCCTAGCTGCTCACAATTTCTGGCGCCGCTTTTCCGGCCACCGCTTTTCCAGCGAGCAATTCCGGCCACCGGAATATTGTCCATATCATCCTCCCGGCCGTTCACTTGCATACCACCACCATAGTACCTCTATTAACTGTTGGTGTTGCACCCTGCCTTCCTCCGGCCATTTATAGCTTCACTCCGGCCAATACGTTTTTCCGGTGAAGCTATTCCGGCGACCTATAGCTACTGTGAGCTGCTCGGGTTGGTTGATAGACATCCGCAGGCCACCACGGCTTCCAGATCCGATCGATTTAACCTCCAGCAGCCGCCGCATCTCTTGCCGGAGCTCCGCCGCCGTAGCTTGCCGCCGCCGCCGGACCTTTTGTGGGGGTTTTGATTGTGTCATCTAGCTTGCTTCGTTAACCTTTGGTGTCTTCCCGGTTTGTGTATAACCGAGGTATATCGACTACCTTTCTATGGTTGATTATTATTATATGCTAATCGTACTCGTATCGTTTGTTAATCGGATCCGGGTTCGGGTTTCGGTTTATGGTTCGTTTTTATATCGTTTAACTTTCCGCTGCGTTTTTATAACTTGTTCATATCCTTGATTATTAATATGGATTCATAAATATTGTAAACGATATATTAATTTTTATTGTTTCGTTTATAAGCTTGATTATTAATATAGATTAATAATTATCGAAACGACATAAATAACTAAAACAGGTCCAAAAGGTTTGTCCGTTTTCGTTCCGAACCACCGTTGAAACCCAACATATTCGACATAGTGGGTATTTGATCTCTACAGGAGTGTGATGAAAGATATTCTTTTCGTTTGAAGTGACCTTGACAATAGTGTTGTGTCATTCAAACATTCATCATCTTGGGAACAAGGTTATAGGCCATTGGTGTGGGGCAGATTAGTCAAATTGGTCGACTCGTATTTGGATTGATGTGAATGTGAAAGAAGTGTGAAAAACGGGTTAATAACTAAAAAAATAAATTTCCCAACATAAAGTATCTTTCTAATAATTTGGTGTTAATTTTAATATTTCAGTTACACTGATTTATTTTATTCATATATTTAGTCGTTAAGACAGTTACTTGACCGAAATTAATGTGTAGGCTAGTAAATAATCTATAAGTATAGACTCATTTGCAATGGGTAGAGGAACTTTTGACACTACGAAAAAAAAACTTTTCCTTTCGGATTTATGTAAATGTTTGCTAGAACGTATCTAGCACTTTTATCGTATTTGTCCCGTTTCAGGTGATATGACTAGTATTAGAGCTCTTTAGGATCCATATGGCATGTTGCGTTGGAGAAAATCAACCTCCTAGTTCTTACGATGGAGATTGTGGAATTGATGGCTTGTGGCATGTGTTGGAAGATCTCTTTACTAAGGCTGAAAAGTCGACAAAATCATTAAAGAAGTACGTGCTATGATCGTATCTAAATAATAGGTGTCGGTTTTGTCCACATATTCATGTGTAATGGTCGTGGATCATAGTGATTACTGATTAGTGATTAGTGTTGAAGAGGCCAAAAAACTGCCAATTCAGCCCCCAAAGTGAGGCCCACATTCCCTTGTAAAACTGTATAAGTTTCAAAAGGCCTATAAGGTAGAAGGTAGAAACTAGAGGTGTCCAACAAACTGGTTTAGATCTCCAAACCGGTTCGTAGCCCAAATCGATATTACCTATAAAACCGATCCGAGTCAACCCAAATCAAACCGTCAATTTGTATATCGGTTCCTCCTCTCGTCACCTCAACCGATTTACGACCCATACGGTTTGAGCTAACACAATTCCAACCCGACCAAATCGCCGGTTTCAAACTAACCCAAATTAGTTGTATAGCATTCAAATATCTTTCACCAAAACCGGCTTATGACCAGAATCGGTTTCTCATCAAGCCGGTTTTGACCAATGTTGATCAAACCGAAACGGTTTACAACAAGAACCGGTTTTTAATAAAGAAAATCCGCTTTGTAAACCTTTTGTGTAAACTATAATAATGAAAAAGTATTTAATGACATTTTTAGCTACCTAATTATTAATGTGATCAATTATTTCTACTTTATAGAGAACAAATGATTTCTTATCCTTTAGAAAGAAAAAAACAAATGATTCCTTATTAGTTATTACTAAACCACAACAAAAGTTCAAGAAAACAAAATAGAAAATTACTTACTATTAACTAGCTTAACGTTAGCTACAAGTTTTCTTTATCATTACCTTTTTTTAATGTTCTAAAGGTGGACGGAGTGGCCACATGAGGGGGCGGTGCTGCAACAGTATCAGCAGAAGCACCGCCCATCTCTTTCTGTATCAAAGTTAAACACGTTGAAACATTGTTCCGTTTAATATGAAGATCAAAAAAGGTGTGAGGTGGATTTTCGGAGTGAAGGAAGAAATTTGGGAAGAGAGGAGCCTCGCGAGGAGCGAATGATCGGGACGGTAAACCCATGGGTCTCCAACAACCTAAAGAAAAAGTTACTATATTTTAAAGATTCACCTTCTTTTCCTTTCTCCTCATAACTTAACTCAAGAACACAGTGTTTCATTTATCAAAAAGGTTAAAAAGTTATCTTTTTTTATTTTAATTTATTTTAAATATATATAAACGAAATCAGTTTATATTCTCTCAAGATATCAGATTGTTTTATTTGTAAATGAAGACTTCTCATGCATTTGACCTGAATTCACGGGTATGGGTCTTATCAAACCCATATAGCCCTTAAACGGGTTATAAGTTATAACATCTCATTAAATTAAAAATCAATCTCACCAAATATTTGATATGAAAATCCTATTAAATAGGAATATACTAAAAATTAGTATTCAATTTTTTTTAAAAAAATATATTATTTTTATTTAATAAACAATTTTATATTAAAAAATTAGCAGATCATGGGTCTTACCAAACCCAAATAGCTTTTGAACCGGATTATAGCATCCAATTTATTTGTAAAACCCTTTTATCATCAAATTCTAATTATATTATTAACATCCTTATAGTAAATATAACTAATATCCAAAAAAATATATAAATATTATAAACGAATAATGTAAAACAACATCATAATAAGAGAGGATAAAAACTAGTTTTATATAATCTAAGAGAATTCAAGATTTTCAATGGAATATCTCTTGTAACAAATACCCCGCTAACAAAGTTTATATCTTTAAATTATTGTCTTTTAGATAGAACCCACTCTTCTTTTTCCCTCAACTTTCTTTCTATCTTCTTCAGTTTAGGGATACGTTTTAATGCTCTATGCATTCTTATTCATAATTTTTTTTTATTTCATATTCAATTTATTTTGTTGTTAGTTTGTTACGGGTGGTGGTAATAATAGGGGTTAATATGTTTGATGGTAAGAGAATATTATTTGGTTGTGTGTTAAATTATTGTATCGAAAGTGATTTATTTTGTAGTGGTAGATTCATGGATAGTAGATTGATTTGGTAGTTTGTTATGGTCGCAATTCATGATGGTTTTAGCCTTGTAAATTGTGGTAACGAAAAACGCAAATTCTTTTTTAAGGATTTCACTGTGCAGAATAATGAAAACCTCGTAAGGTGTAATATATTATTGATCAACTACATATATGAGTAAAATGAGATAAATACAATGAAACATAATCAAATACAATCTCGTAACTATGGTAACACTATAATAATCAAACTCTAACAATATATTGTATTATATTATTGGAAAATTGGTTTTTATTGGTCCAATCTATTGCCTTTTGGTCATTGTCGGTCTCAACTAACGAATTGGCTGCTGACGGTCCCAAGTTTTAATGTATTGGTTCATAACGGTCCGCGACTAACAGAATCCAAACGTCGTTAGTTTTAGGTCGCCGAAAAAACGTTTTTGGCCGGGAAAGTCAATTTTTTTGTCAGAAAACACCACCAGAACACTGCCACCACCACCAATTGACTCACCGCCAACCAACCACCATCACTTAAACACCATCAACTGATTCCGACGATGGTTCTAAGGTTCCAACGACCTCAATAATTTGGGATTTTACTAGAAAAAAGTTTCTAAAGGTACGATACAAAGTTACCATGATGCTTGGGACAAAATTGTTTAGTTTTCGGGAAAAAATGTGTGTTTTCCGGCCAAAAACGTTTTTCCGGCGACCTGAAACTAACGACGTTAGAATTCTGTTAGTCGCGGACCGTTATGAACCAATACGTTAAAACTTGGGACCGTCAGCAGCCAATTCGTTAGTTGGGACCGGCAGTGACCAAAAGACGATAGTTGGGACCGATATAAACCAATTGTCCTATATTATTTGAAAATTTTATACTTTTTCAGGTCCTAACGATCTTCTTAGGTCATCTTAAAATTGAGGTTGAAAACTGGAAATCGATTCGAGCACTTATGGGAAGACGACAAGCTTAACCCAAATAAATGGTAATCAATTTGCTAGGCATTAAGCATTGTGATACCTAGATGATGATTGATAATCATGAGTTTGAAATAATATTTTTTTGATCGATAGGACATTAAAGTTTAAAAACTGAATCTTCTTTTGAATTAAAAATGAACTTGTTTACAAAAATAAATATATGATTTCAAGATCAAATTGATATAATTCATCAAAACGAATTGTATTTGGCTAACTCTCAAACACTTTATTAAACAAGAAAACTATCTTAAAAACTCGATTCCAATATCTCTACAATAAACACACTATAAGTATATATATATGGCAAACATATACACCAATCAATCAAGTCTTCTAGCATGTCCATGCTTCTAGCCACAACCAACTAAGGAATTCCCGACATGATTTTGGATTTAAAATTTAAACCCCACTATACACATTTTCAGACAATAATAATACTGGAACCATTGCTCGTTGAATTAATATGAGCTGCTTAGTAATCTCTTAACTGTCATCAAAAAACTGCTGTATATCGTTAAAAGCAATCTATAAAATAATACCACTCTGTCACTCTTCAAACATTATCCAAAACCTTAATACCACTCAACAAAACAACCTATAGGATAATGGTTAGGCTGAGGGGTGTGGAGCGCGACAGGGGGCGCGTGAGCCCATCCGCTCGAGCCCCGGGCGCGAGCACCACACCACCGAGGCGCGAGAGGGGCGCGAGAGGGGCGCGAGCGCGGAAAAAGAGGCAGGCGCAAGAGGGGTAGCGGCTGGGAATAGGCGTGAAGGGGTCTTGGGTTGCGTAAATAGAGCCGTTGGGCTCTTTGTTTATTAAAAAAAAAAAATTTTTTCTCTATAAAACCAATATCACATATCACATACCAATATCACATACCATCAACCCATTTTAACCATATCAAACACAACTTCAAGCTCCAAACTCATATATAATATCCCAAAACCAAATTATTTTTTTAAAAATAATGTCGTCGTACTCGTCTGATTCCGACTCCTCCGAAGAGGATGATTTGCTTCTTCATGTAGGGGGAGTTTTGACCGCAACCGTGGTCAATCTCTTGCAAAATCAAGCCCATCAACCCCGACTCCCGAGGGTTAGAGCACCACCTCGTGATCGTGATCGATCGGGTGCTAACGATACTTTGATGAGGCATTATTTTAGCCCTCAACCGGTATACGCGGAGTCGGATTTTCGAACTCGTTTTCGAATGAGCAGGCAATTGTTCACGCGTATAGCGAGTGATTTAGAGGCACGGTATCCCTTTTTTCAACAAAGGGAGGATGCTAGGGGTCTTCCCGGTTTTACCCCTCTTCAAAAATGCACGGCTGCTATCCGTCAATTAGCGTACGGCATCTCGTCGGACGCTTTGGATGAGTATTTACAGATGTCGAAAAGGGTTGCACGTGAATCCCTTCATTTTTTCTGCCAATGTAAAAAACATTAATTTTACTTTTTATTAAATATTTATTACATTTTGTAATATATATTGTACGTAGGAGTCATATCGACTTACGCTCGGAGATATCTGCGTAAACCTACAACGTATGACATCCAACGCATATATGAGGTGCACGCAGAAAAACATGGTTTTCCTGGGATGCTAGGTAGCATCGATTGTACGCATGTTGGATGGGCTATGTGTCCAACGGCCTGGCGAGGTCAGTTCCACCGTGGTGATCATGAAGGGCCGACCCTCATACTTGAGGCGGCGGTGTCACAGGATCTTTGGTTTTGGCATGCTTTTTTTGGTGTTGCTGGGTCAAATAACGACCTTAATGTTATCGATCAGTCACATTTGATCAACGACCTTATCGACGGGGTTGAACCACCTCAATCTTTTCTTGCAAATGAAGAACTCTTCAAGTACGGGTACTATCTGGTCGATGGTATTTACAACGAATGGGCTGTGTTAGTTCAAGCTTTTACAGATCCAATCGCCGACAAACGGAAGTATTTTACGAAGAAGCAAGAGTCTGCTATAAAAGATATTGAAAGAGCTTTTGGAGCTATAAAAAAACAATATTATGTTCTGGCGAACCCGATACGTTATTGGACTCGGGAGAGGATAATGGACGTCGTCTACACGTGTCTTATCCTACACAACATGACGTTAGAAGACGAGGGCAAAGCTATATGCCAAAACTACCAAGGTGACATTCCGCCACAACCGTCCACAATCAGTGATCAACAAAAACTTCATAACATAGCAAATATCAAGAGCCGTGAGATACACGGGGGTCTTCGACATGAGTTGGTTGAACATTTGTGGGCGAGGCGACCAGATGATCTTGTATTAGATTAGTTTTATTATTAAATATTATTGTTTGTTTAATTTTTAGTATGTTTTTTTTATTATGAATTTTCAAAAAAATGTGTGTTTTTTTAAATAATTTCTTATTTTTTTAATAATACGTTTTTTTAATACATTTATAAAAAAATAAAAAAATAAACCGCTCGCGCCCCCTCTCGCGCCCCTCCACACCATGCCCCGGGGCGCGAGCACCACAACCAACACCAATCTTATCAAGTTTTTCTCTCTGCCACACGTCACAATATTATTGGCTGGAGCCCCCACTCGCGCCCCCTCTCGCGCCCCCCACACCCCTCAGCCTTAGTCCACGAAAATTGACCATTTTGGCCATGCAAAATAACATTGACAAGGCAATAAATATTGTAAATTAAAATCCCAATTTGGAAAAAAAAGAAAAACCATGGGCCTTACGCCGCATATCCAATCCATTGATGATTAAATGGAGTAGGTGATGCCATGGAGCCTACCTCATTTGATTAACTCATCAACTTTCAACGGCCAGGATTACATCTTACCAATTATTCCAAGCTGTCACGCGTGTGTGGCATTGGCAAGCATGCGACAAACTGTAGTCGACAGATGGAAAGAGAATATAAGATAGATATTAGATATTAGATACCACCTCCCTACAAGATAGGATATCCTTTCATAATAATTGATAATAACTTATGAAACAGTCCTTGTAATATCTTACAGTTTTCAAATTTGGTTTATTTGTTCCCACAGTTATTGTTGTAAAACTCGGACCAAACAGTTAGACTATAAACTATATGTTTTTCGGGTTTAGTTTGTATGGATTGGACCACCATTGTTGGACCGGAAGATTTTCGGAAGCAATAGTTGAATCGATGACCCTGCACGTTGGTTGAACCGATCTTGAGTAAATACTTACGTGACATATTTTAATTGTAGTTTATAAGAACCGAACTTATAATTTCTTAGGAAGGAAAACATCTATCTTTTGTATCCGCTTCTCTCGAACTTCATATGGTGCCAGTGCCCACGAGCTGGTGTTCCTACTGTACTTCTTGGCGTTGCTCATGATCATGCTTAGGGGTTGATCATGAGATACTGTTTTGCTACCTCTACCAAAGCCACTCCAGTCACGCTTCTTATTATTGTGAGCATTCGATCAATCCTTATAAGTTATATGTTAAGAATATGTTAAAACTATATTTTTAGATAATTTAGTTAAATATTTTCCAAATTATTAAAAATTTAGAAAACATCTTTAATGATAAATTTTTATAATAAATAACTATAAATATATTATTCATTATAAATCACACATATAACAAAGTTACTGATAGAATTTAGGAAAAATATGCCGAAAGAAAACCTTACCTTTTTTTAGAGATTGAAATGTCGCTCATATGGGGATCCCCAACTCTAAATATGAATTAAATACTCTCCCCTGAACACGCTTGACCGCAAAGTTCTATGGGCTTTTGTGCATTGATGTTAGTATGATTGATTCAAAACTGAAAACTCTCATACACACATAAATTGTCAACTAATCTAGAAAGATATTGTATTTACGTATAGTTAAATTACATATGATCCTCTAAACCGTACTTTCTTATTATTTGTTTTTTCCTTTAAGTTAACTATGATATAATATAAGTTTTGAAACCCATCTGACCAGTAAACCACTACCGCGATCGATTCGATAACCTATCAAATTTTCAGACTTAAATTGCCAACAAAAGAGAAGCAACACTTAATTAAGACATGTCACTCAAGCTCAAGGGGCTTCTATGTAGTTAAGAAAACCATAATATAAAAAATCTTTAAACTTGTGAATCTCATCTACAGCTCTTATGTATCTTGACTCAAACTGACGTGGATCCAACCCATCAATTTTGACCCTCACCTCACTACCATCAAAAGTAATATTCCACGTGGAACACATCACCCTATAAAACCAACTCTCCCAAATATTAATCTCACCACAACATAAAAAAAACATCAAAAAGGTTAAAAAAACCTTTGACCTGTCGCCATGGGCAGAGCCACCACACAAATCCCAATGAGCCACCGTGTCCTGTCACCGAACCACATGTACGACATCGTGGAAAACCCACTTGAGGTTCAGTTGTCCGGTTCGATATTCGGGTTCCTTGAGGAAGAAGCTAACGTGATGTCATCACTAGAAAGTGACGTGTATGATATTAAACAAGAGATTGAAAACGAAGATGAGTGTGAGAAACATGAAGATTCTGATGATAAGATTAAGTTTTGGGAGACCCAACGCCAGAATTTACATGTAAGTTTTATCGGTTTTGTTTTTCTGAACGACTAAATGTTACATTTTACAGGACATGATCTTCGATTTTTTTTTAACGGCTAAATGTTAATAAATTGTTAATATTTTTTTGTTTTTATAATTAGATTTTTTAACATAATAATTATACAAAAGTTAGACTAACAAATGTGTTTTTGTATTTCCTGGTAAAAATAAATAAATAAATAAATATCCAAAGTTGAATTTATTAAATTAAAGTGCTTACTAATCCCGAAAAGTAATTAATATAATTATATTATTTTTCGAATGAATTTGAGACACAATTTTACAACTGGATCATGACTGGAATACAAATCTCATACTAGTCATTAAAAACTAGGGTTGTTCATGAGCTAAGCCCGAGTTATATCCGGCACAAACTCGGCTCGAAATCTAAATATAATTAAGCTTGAGCTCGGCACGGTTTAAATAGAACCAAGCCAGGGCTAGTTTGGGTTTGGCTCGTTTAGAAATCGAGTCAAACTCGGCTTGGCTTGTTTATTACATAGCCGATTTCGAGCTAATTATCTTTTAAAGAGGTACAAGTCACGAGCTTTTTTAAATCATCTATTAATATGTTGTTTTATTAATATGTGACAGACAACATTATTTAGAACGACAAGTTTGGAATCCAAAATTCGAAACATAACAAAAGAAGCACTCAGTGAAATTGAGACAGCCGAAAACACATGTTCTTGCTCAAGACCGGTCTCGGGCGGCTGCAGGAGCTGCCGGATGATGATAATATGCAGCCGCCTGCAAAACTCCGGTTTCGATTCCGCTATTTGCAAATCCAAATGGAAGAGCTCGTTAGATATTCCATCAGGAGAACACACGTTTCTGGACGTGATCGACAACTCCGGTTGTCGGAAAAAAGGCGCGGTGAGGGTGATAATCGAGTTGGAATTACGAGGTCAATTCGAGATGAAGAAAGGGGGTGATGATTATAACAGTCTGGTCTGCAAACTTCCCGACGTGTTTGTCGGGAAGTGTGACAGATTACAGACTGTTATTAAAATAATGAGTTTAGGCGCAAAAAGATGCATGAGAGAGAAGAAAATGCATTTGGGGCCATGGAGAAAGCAACAATATATGCAAGCCAAGTGGCTTAGAGTGATGGAGCGGACAACTACCGCCGCCACGGTATCATCGCCATTAGCGATGGATATTGGTTTTGCTCGGCCGGCAAAGGCTAGGGCGTCGATGTTGACTATGGATCTTCTTGACGATTTGCCCAATATGTCTTATTTGTATGCTCATGTTGTTGAAGTTTTGTAGAGTGTGAGTTGTAAGTGAAATTTTGTTACATGGTTATGAATATAATCCATTTGCAAATGGCAAACAATCATGGTAACATAACCACCACGGGACACCGTTGACCACTTCATAGTCGGCCCCACCACCCTTATAGTCAAGAATCGATATGCGGTTCATATTAACAAGAATCTTGGTTTCACAATGGTCGTCGGTGATGAGTCTTGGAGCAATGCTAATGTGATCTGGAGGTCACAAGTCGAGTGGGTGGAAACACCCTCTTGTAGAAATGCATAGTAAAGATGCGCAAATCAAACACAAGTTAGCTAAATATCCCTCAAGATCCGCATATGCGGGAGTATTGTGTACTGGCGTTGCCTTTTTATTAGCGAGCCAACCTTTTACAGGAACGCATTGTAAAAGATACACAAATAAGGCACAAGTTACCCTCACAAGTCACAACCCTCGGGCTTGCGCAAGCAAGAGTATTGTGCACTGACATTGCCCTTTTTATTGGCGAGCGATGGTGTTGTTGGTTGCTAAGGGATGGAAAGATGTCACAAGTGTTAACAGGCGACGTAGGGTAGTGGCCGCTGGTGGTGAAGTGGCGGTGTTGTGGAAGCGGTTGGTTTGCGCCGTTGTTAGAAAACGGTAAGAGATACAAATGATGTTTGCGGGATGTATAGTTATAAAAATCTAAACTGTATAGAGCTATATATTATTGGTTGCACTAGTGAGAAGTTTTACCTCATTGTCTCACATTATCTCACATTTCATGATCCTTTCATTGTATTTGCTACAATGTATTATTTTCGTTTTATCCTTCATGCATATGAATGGTGAGTTTCTTTATTTTAACTTTCTTTTCTTTAGTGTTCTTTTATTTTTTTTCTCTCTTTGATTTTATAGTTATGACAATCGAAAGATCAATTAGAACCTTGATCTAGTCGGTGGCAGTCTCATCTTATGGTTATTAGCGACAACCAGATCGATTAGGACCCAAATGTAGCCAGCGGCAGAGTCGTGGTGTGGTGGCCAACGACGTTTGTGAACCGAAACTGCACCCTTTGCTTTGGTGGTGTGCCGGTGCTAGAGACAGATGGTGGTTTAAGACGGTGTTGTATCCTAAGTATTATTGCTTGTACATTCAAAGAATTTTTTAAAAAAATAAACCAATAGATAGCTGTCATTTGGAACTCACTACGGTAAAAAAAACCTTCAAAATTAATAAATCTACGTGTAATATGTCTTGTGATTAATATATGGTTAATATGAAAATAAGTTTTCTAAATTCAATATAACATTAAAGTTGAGAATAAAGTAATTGATTATTTAAATATTTGCGAACTTAACTTATATATTTCTATCAATTATAAAATTTTGCAATATTTGGCTTAAGACGTAAAAACGAGGCTCCTAAGTTTTAACCTTATCAGCACATGGAATGATCTATTGATGGAGGAAGAAATGGAAATTTTTTAGAAAATTTTTCTTTAGCGAGTTGTAATGCAGCAAGGTAACTCTTTGAAGTGACTATCCCAAGTACCGTAGATACTCTATCGTTTTTCTTCGTGCCGTCCAAGCTTTAGAATAAGTAATATCAACGTGCAACTTCTCTTTGATGTTAACTTGAATTTGTTTTGCTTTAAAAGTTACATCTACACGAATTTGCGACAAGATATGTGAGGCAACATCTTTGGATGCTAATGAGCGGTTATTGTTGCGTTCTACTTTGGAGTAGTAACTGTGTGTAGATTTCCACACAGTTATTCTCCACAAGTTATTATCTCTTCTTTTGGAGGTGGTTACAGTCCAACGACATGTCGGAGGGGTCTGGATAGGAATACCATCTTTGGTTGGCTTTAATGTGCAACATTTTGCTTTCCAAAATGTTGGTTTGCTATCGGACATGTAGAGCTCTCTGTGCTTTTCAACGTTCCACCTACGGACGGCTAACATCACCTCATCCTTGGATTTGAATGACATACCAACTTGGATTTCCTTCATATATCATTCCATATAACAATGTCAATGTCATCATTAATATTAGAAAGCTGATAATATTCTAACTCCCCCAACATGATCAGAATAATCAACTTGTTGTTGAGAAAATCCGTTATAAATACCGGAATGGTAATGCTCTGATGATGGAGGGACAACATCTTTTTTCGATTCAACATCTTCTGGAGTGAATTCACTTTCTTCAGTTTCTTTAGACGTGTAACCTTAAAGGAAGTAATAAAATGAACACAATATATATAACAGACAATCTTAAAAATTTATAAGAAAAATGAAAACGCTAACCATCTAAGTCATCAAAACCCCCATTGTCATCATCATTATTATCAACTTGTTCAGAAGACATTTCTAGCGTAACTTGACATACCGAGCTCCAAATTTTGTGATTGTATATGATCGTATTGGTGTGCTTGTGACTCAACATCTTCAAAATTATTGAATGAAGAAAACCCTCTCAAAAGATCCATGCAACTTTTATGGTGGAAAGGAGCTATCGTTTGCCATTTTACGTAAATTTCATGTATGAAATTTTCACCAGATTCTGCTAGATAGTATAACATGCTCATACTATTTACCCTCAACAACATATGAGGATTCACATACGCCTTGAAATGTGTAGTAGAGTGACAACTATAGGCTATTGGATTGTTGGTTGATTTGAACGTAATTACAAATCAACGCAACAAATTCTTCATATGTCATTTTGTATCTCATAATAAACGAAGTTACATTAGTGGATTCGTCACCCTGAACAACTCCATTTACGTATGAAATATGTTCACTTCCCCACTACAACTTTACTAGAATTGGTTTGAAAGTGGATGACATGGTAATGCATAAAAAAAATAATTTGGAAGACCTCCTATTTATAAAGAAAAATCATGCTTATGATGTAAAAAAAAATGTGAGGCGCGTGACATATGTCTGAATAGGGGAATATTTTAGATTTGTATTTGAGATGGCAAAAGTTAGAATAATTATATTTTTTTTAATTTATTTATTAAATCCTGATAATGAGTTAGTGAATTGTAACATGTAGAAACCGTCGAATATTTAAATATTTATACAATTAGTGATCCAACTTTTTTTTCGAAAGGCATGAATCTTCCAAATAAGCTACTGGCTAAATTCACTTAAGGTCAACGTCTGTAAACACTCGTCCGAAGACACGAGGGTGCGGTGAGATAAAACCAATTCATAACAATAAAACGTCAATTTTTCAAATTAGTCATTTTAAAAAAATATTACATGTATGTTAATAAACAAATTAATTAAGAAATTGAAAAACACTTTATCAAAAAAAAATATTACAAGTATATTTTAGTTCATAACAATACTTTTTTAATTACCTATGATATTTTTATAAAATATTTAAATTATACTTTTTTAATTACTTGTGAAATAAAAACTAAAAAATGTTAAAAAAAACTCTGGTTTCATAGTTATAAGAAAAAATTAAAAGAAAAATAAAAGTTGTAATAAATTTAAAACTATATATTCAAATAAATTATTTTAAATAATACTGTAAAAATAATAACAATATAACTCTTCCCTTGCCATTTGAAATATAATGAGTGAATAGTATGGTCAAAAAGAAGAAAAGTTTTGTCATGTTATCAGTATTAGTATCGTTTACCCCTGCCATTTGAAATGACATGAGTAAATAGTATGGTCAAAAATGAGAAAAGTCTTGTCAATATGTCATCAGTGTTAGTATTATTCACTTCCACCATTTGAAATGAAATGAGTGAATAGTATGATCAAAAAACAGAAAAGTTTTATCAATTATCATAAGTGTCAATACTGTTCACTTCTGTCATTTGAAATGACATAAGTGAACAGTGTGGTAAAATGGTCTTGTCAAACATGCCAGGAATATTAATATTCAATTCTGCCACAATTTGCTGAAGTGAAACAAATGTTATAAGGGCAAGGTAAAAGTGGTGTTCCGCTGTTTCAAATGACGGAACACATGGAAAATAAGTCACTTCCGCCATTTGAAATGACGGAACACCAGAAAAACCTCTTGTTCACCCGACAATTTCTAACACGCTCTGCAATCATTGTGGGTTACGCCATTCCATTTCAAATAACGAAACACCTGGAAACCCAAAAATATTTTTTATCTCATATAAATCATTTCAACCTCTTCATTTTCCCATTTCTAAAAACTTTTCAGGAAGAATTGTGCGGCTTCTGGATGATTCCAAATAACTTTCCCAAGAAAATGATGGTTATTATATCATATATGTAATTATGTAAATGTTTTCATTCGGTTTTAACTTTTCTGTATTATTATTAGAAGGTTTAAAAGGATATTTTTGTTTTACTTATTTTGTTAACTTTATAATTTCATCCCGTTTAACCAAACTAGATAATATTTTTTTAAGGAAGCAAGAGGGTTCAAAGATGTATCATATATTTAACATTAAAAACTTTATACTCTTTTAATTACAAAGCAAAAGGGTTCAGAGGTATATAATAGTAGGATTTGTTGTACGCTCGCTAAAGGGTTGATAGCCCCAAAGATAGAGTTACAACACATCTAAGGATAACCGAATTAACACATATCCGATGCAAAGTAAGCAAATTCATATTTGACGAAAGAGGACGGAGCCAAATTGGCAAAAAAAAAAAAAAAGACTCGCTTAAAACAAGCATATTAAAGCCACGAAATATGAACAAGTACACAGCATTAACAGGTTGTCGAACTCTCATAACCAAATTTGTAGGCATAATCTAGATCTAAATCCATGATTTTGTTCCTGGTTATTTTTTCCCTAATTTTGTAACCATGATCTAATTCTTTTCTTCAGTAAAATGTTATTGGAAATCAGGCACCGAAGATCATATACAAGAAAACACAGCTTAAAAAACTGTAACTCAAAACTCCTTTAAACGTATCCTAAAAAAAAGATAAACACAATGAACTTAACTAAATCGATCGAACTCAAACTCAAACTCAAACTTTAATAATTATAAAACTTTATCATCATCCTTCAAATGTCACTATATTTTTAATTTTTATTTGTATTTATTTACATTTTGTGTTGTGAGTCAACTTTCCAAGATTGATTTAACCATATCAAGAACATGAATACATGCTAATACTATTTCACAAAATATTCTCTTATATTCATCACAAACTAATTAGGCACTCTACTTTCCATCTTATATCTATAATAATAATAATCACTTAAAAGTCATATAATCCAAACAAGACATGTAACATGTTACAACACTTCAACAACAGGGACCATATAAGTCGACATCTTCGTTAACTTGTCGAGAAGATCCATAGTCAGCATTGACTCCCGGGCCCTAGTCCTAACCACGTGTCGCGGGTCACAATCTACCGCCAACGGCTCAACCATCGGCATAGATGTTGTGCGTTCAACCACTCTAAGCCACTTAGCCTCCATGTACCGTTGCTTCCTCCACGGCCCCAAATGCATTTTCTTCTCTTTCATGCATCGTTTAGCCGCGTTACTCATTATTTTAATAACCGTTAGTAACCTCTCAACTTTACCAACGAACACCTCGGGCAGCTTCGATACAAGACCGTTGTATTCGTCACTTCCTTTCTTCATTTCGAACTGGCCACGGAAATCTAACTCGATGATCACTCGTGTCTCGGTTTTCTTGCGGTTCGAGTTGTCGATCACGTCAATATATGTGTGTTCACCTGTGAAATAATGATAGAAGTTAATTAGAAAATCATGATAATTATGTAAACGAGATCCGGGTTTTAAACTTTTAATATTTTTTTAGGAAACGTAAAAGTACATAAAGTTTTATTAATAAAGAAGTTAAACAATACAAAGTTTTACAAGTATTGCATTGTTGGATCATTTAATAACAAATGATTCCATAATATATGTTATTATGTATATTATTAATTTAATTATTTTATTTTTTTAATATCCAGTCCGATTATAACACGAGTTCTAACATGGTTTTATTATTAAACGAATTAAAAAATACAAAATTTTACGAAAGAGGTAAAAATACAAAAGTTTACATGTACGACAGTACAACAAAGTTTTATTTATTTAAAATAATAATTCAGAACTTTGTTTCTTTATACCTGGTTTGGTTAACATCTTGCTATATCGTTTCGTGTACTAATACAATGCTCTTTTTTTAGTAGTTAAAAGATAATAATTAAATTTAACGTGATTAACCCAACATTTCTAGAGAATAACTTTATGGGTATTAATTTAGGATAATTCATATATGGTAATGAATAAGAATTAATTTTCTATATCAAGTTATTTAATATAAAATAAATACCTGATGGGATATCTGATGAGCTCTTCCATTTGGACTTGCAAATGGCTGAATTAAAACCGGAATTTTGTAACCTTCGGCAGATTTCTCGCATATGGCAAGTTCGACAGCCGCCGGAAACATGTCTCGAGCAAGAACATACATTGTCGGCCGTATCTAGTTCCGCAAGTACTTCCTTTGTTGTAGTTCGGATCCTAGATTCTAAGGATGTTGTTCTGAACAACGTGGCCTGTGACAAAATTGATCAAATTATTAAACGTCTAGATTTTGTTAAATTATTTAAATGGTTAAAAAAACTTAAAAATATATAAAACTTACATGTAAATTTTGATGTTGAGTTTCCCAAAATTTAATCTTGGCATCGATCTTTTCGGATTTTTCATCCTCTTCATCGTCAGTGTAGTGAAAATTGTAGGTTTCTGGGGACGATAACAACGTTGTATCGTCCTCTAGAAACCTGAATATGGAACCAGACAGCTGGATGCCCTGTTGATCACCAAGGTTGTCTCCACCGCTATAATCGTGGCTCGGTGACAAGACACGGTGGCTCATCGGAATTCTGGTGGTGGCTCCGCCCATGGATCGGCCTACCCTTACACGTTATATTTAATATTTTTGAACGTTTTTTTTTTGGTTGCGATGGAAAGAAATAATAATGAAATAGGGTGGTTATATAGGATGGTGATTGACTGCCACGTGGATATGTTGGTATTTGATGGTTTTCATCTTGACGGACGGTCTAAGATGGTGGGCCCAACAGCTTGGATCCACGTCAGTATTGAGTCAGTAATTTCTGTAGGATATATTCGAATATTCGGAAATTTGTTTTTTCTATTTTTTAATTACTCAATAAACCTTTAGGTTTTGCATTTTGGCTTTTAAAAGGTTTTAGGTTTTTAGGGACTTGTAAAAATGACCATTTAATGAAGCCATAAGTTTATAACTTTGATCCGAGTTCAGTCCGATAATCCTAAAAGAAACACGGTTAGTTATGCGTGTAAAAAAATCGAACATATACGAACAAATCATGCTTGCTTGTATTTAAATCGAACAGGTAAAGGATCACAAACACGTAAACGAACTTATTTTATTATATGATCCTTATTCATGTTAGTTTGTTAACAAAACAAGCGTGTGGGTATTGTTTGTTCGTAGATATTTAAAAACCTTATAAGCTAACATTAATAAACACAAAATGGATAATAAAGAATGTGAGATTGTAAACATTGAAGAGACCGAGACTCGTGTGTGAGACATATGTGGAAATAATTGATTGAGTTGATACTCACGTTTTCTGACCTTATTAATTAAAATATATTGATCGCCCGATGTCTTTAAAATCTAAAGTAGATTGATTGGCAATGATTACAAAATCTGAAATTAACTAACGTTTCAACTCTTAAATTAGCTTGAACTCGACTTAATAGATTTGGTAATAAACCTAGTCTAATTAATAAGTTAGAAAACAAAAACTATCCAAATGAACGAACATAAGCAAATTTCAAGAACCTTAATAAAAGAAACGCCACATGTATTCATGCCCTCTTATTTCTAAAAGGGACAAAGCAATCTGTTTAAGTACATTCATTTGCTAATGAAACCCTCGTAAACGAACTTCTCTTCAAACTCGTACGAGTTACGAATTATGCATTAGACGTTCAGTTCGCTTATAGCCCAACAACTAATATAATTCTTAAAATAGTATATTCGCTGCTAAAAGAAGGTAATAACGCATTATATTCTTCCAAGGGTTATAGAGATAAGCTTCATAGATAGGTGGATGTGTACGTAAAAATGTAAAATAACTCAAGGGTGCTTTATTAACTTTCGAAACTATTACCTTACCAACAATAGTTTCTACTCTCTCCAAAAACCAACTCACTACCATTAAACTGTAACTAGCTTAACCAGATGTACACTATGCATCAAAACTTGTACAATCTCATCATTTTAGTAAAAAGAGTCATGTTCAAAAGTAATTAGAATTATACAGAAGGTATATTCCCGTTTTGTATCTATATACAGTGTGAGCCCTCGTGCTGAGGGACCACCGTGACAGCCTAGATGAAACTCACCACATGATCCTGATCGTTCATTTAACGAGGCTTATCTTGATGAAGTGGGACCCACAATGCGTTGTCTCATGTCTGGTACTTTCATGAAACTGGAATGGATTTAATACGCGGCGTTAAGACAATGGTGGATATTAGGCTGAGGGGTGTGGGGGGCGCGAGAGGGGGCGTGAGTGGGGGCGCCATCCAATAATATTGTGACGTGTGGCAGAGAGAGAAACTTGATAAGATGGGTATTGGTAGTGGTGATAGCGCCCCGGGGCATGGTGTGGAGGGCCGCGAGAGGGGGCGCGAGCGGTTTATTTTTTTATTTTTTTATAAATGTATTAAAAAAACGTATTATTAAAAAAACAAGTAATTATTTAAACAAACACACATTAATTAAAAAAACACATTAATATATAAAAAAAATTAAAGTACTAAAAAATTAAAAAAACACATTAATTAAAAAAAATTAAAAAAACACATTAACATTATTCTTATTCTTCGGCTTCGTCTTCTTCGATCAACCTCTTCCGGATACGTTCCTTTTGTTTTTCCATCAGCATTTGGTCGACCGGATTTAGGTGGCTGAAGTCTCTTGCAAGGAAGTCCAAATCTCTCATTCTTTTTTTTTCCTTTTTGTCAACAGAGACCACCTCCAGGGTTTTGTTGAATTTATTGAGGGATTCAACAAGATCGTTGATGTTTACGGCTTCCCCCTCAGCCGGTTTTTTCCCCCTGGCGTCCCTTCCCAATGGCCGCCTCCTCGGCGGTGAAGACGTTTCCTCCCCCGCAACGTTTAGGTCGAATCCAACCCGGCAATCCGACCCGTCCGTTGTGCTGTACGCTCCAGACGAACTAGTTTTAGTCCGTTTCGGCCCTACTTCCGCATCAAGGTCCGGCGCCACCAGCTCAACCCACTTGGTCTCATACGACCGGCGTTCCTGTTGAACAGATTAGTAAACAAGCCGACAAATTTTCTAATTTCGGTCCACCGACCCGAAATCATATCGGGATTCCGCTCTGTACTCCCAACGAGCGAATAGAACGTCTCCCTAACCTTTGTCCAAAAGACCTTGCTCTTTTGGTAGTCGGCTGCAAAATTATGTAAATAAATTTGTAAGCCATTTAACTTTTTTATTTAACTTTTTATTTACAATCATTTTTAAAAACGTTAAAACAATTACCGCAACGCCGATCCTCAGAAATGGCTATCCAAGCCCGACACAGGGCTTCCTTCTCATCCGATGACCACGGAGTGATTTTCCGTTTCGCCCTTCCGGTCGAAGCCGAACCCGACCCGTCCGTTGCAAGTTGTTTTTTCCGGTGGACGCGTCTTCTTTGTCCCGCAGCTTCACCTTCTGGTTCCGGTTCTTGTGTCTCCGGAACTACAAAGTTAGGAGACGGTTGCATGTTGGATGGTTGAAAGCCGGATGATTGTTGCGACCCCGAATAAAACATCGGTTGTTCCGGTGCCGACCATAAATCGTCGTAAGGGTAATCTGAATCTAGGTTTGGGTACCAATTTCCAGACATGTTTTTAAAAAAAGGTTTCGAAGATAGGGTGATTTTGGGTTTTGGGTGTGGTGTGTGATATTCGTTTTGGTTGTAGTATGTGAGAATGGTTGTGTTTGATATGTATTGTGATATATGTATTGTGATATATATAGATGATTTTGTTAAAAAAAAAAATATATTTTTATTCATTATTAAAGCCTTCCAACGGCTCTTTCCCATTTCCCACAGCCACTCACGCGCGCGAGCCTCCTGGCGCCTGCCTCGTTTTCCGCTCTCGCGCCCCTCTCGCGCCCCTCTCGCGCCCCGGTGGTGTGGCTCTCGCGCCCCGGGGCGCTATCGAAGTCCCTCACGCGCCCTGACTAGCGCTCCGCACCCCTCAGCCTTAATTATTGTCATTAGACGATTGTACCCTTGATCATGCTTACATTTACAAAACTTAAATATTATTATTATTATTATTATATATTTTTTTGTCATTTTTGTTTTTGTTTGGATTCTTTTGATAATATGATGACTTCCGAGAAAGAACAAAGTGTCATGTTTTTCACGTTCGTTACTAAAATATAAGGATTTAAGGATATAAACAATGTATTTTTTTAACAAAGGTATACTCGTATATAATTTTACTATAAGTGAAATTCGGTTTTTAAGGTTTGGACTCGTGTTCGTTGATAAGTTTTCTCTATTTTAGTTATTTTTAAAATAGGTATGAGTTAAGTCTATCTTTCAACGAGTCATTTTCGAACAAATAACAACATATATATTTGACTAGTTTATGACTTCGTACCTTAAACGGATCATTCATCGTAATTGCAATTATCACCACTTCTTTAAAAAAAAGGTTGTTTTGGTTTGGGTCGGAATAGGTTATGGTCGAACCGGATTTTTTTTTTTTTTTTGTGAACGATAATAACGACGGAAACATTTTAGTTTTTTTAGATTTTTCGTTTTTTACTTATATTTTAAGTTATGTTTTTTTAATGATTTTTTTTTAATTTTTTTAGGGGTTTTCTATTAAGATTAAAAACCCTTAAAAAAATATTCAAAAATAATAATAAAAAAATTATAACTCAAAATATAAATCATAAACAAAAAAATAAAAACACTAAAATGTTTCATACATTGTCCTCGTTTCATAAAAAAAAAAAAAAAAAAAAAAAAAAAAACATCTAGAGTCGCCCCGAAACCGAAAGAATCGACGAAAATGAAACAAAGAAACAAAAAGCCAAAACCGGACCACATCAATCGAAATCGAAAAAATCAATCAAAACGAAACTAAAAGAATTCAAACTGAACAAAAACAAAACTGAAAAAATGAACAAAAACGAGTCCGGAATCGACCATAAAAAAACAAAAGAAACCAAAACCCAACACGTCCCGGGTGAAAACTCGTGTTGACTTGAAACCTGAACCGAACCCGTTCCGATCTAAAACCCGTTTCGTGCCGAAACCTGTCTTGTACGAAAACCCGTTCCAATCCGAAGCCTCTCTCATTTCATTATGACACTAACCCACATCAACTCATTTCTTTGAAGTTGTCGACCCATTTTGACCCGAAAATAAAAGGATGGAATTTCAAATGACTCATTTTGACTCATTTATTTAAAACCTTTTACCCAAACCAACTCATTTAACTTTTAAAACAACTCAAACTGACTCATTTGAAAGGGTTTGAGTCAAGATTGCCACCCCTAATTTTAACCGAATTTACGTGTATGGGTCTCACAAAACTCAAATAGCCCTAAACGGGTTATAACATCTCATTAAATTAAAAATTAATCTCATCAATTATTTGATGTGAAAACCTATAAAATATAGATATACTAAAAATTAATATCCATTTAAAAAAAATAAGAAAACAATTTTATTGTAGAAAAATACGCAGATCATGGGTCTCACAAAGCTCAGTTAGCTTTTAAACCGGATTATAATATCTCATTTATTTATGAAACTCTTTCATCAACAAATTGTGAGTATATTATTAACTTAATTTGTTTAAAATAAATATAATTAAAATCACACACACACACACACACACACACACACACACACACACACACACACACACACACACACACACACATATATACTAGTTTTTATCCCCCGTATTACAGGGGCTGTTTTACATTACTCGTTTTTAATATTTATATACCTTTAGGTTTAATTTTATTATTGTAATGAATATTTATAATATACTTAGAGTTTGATGATAAAAAGGTTTCACAAATAACTAAGATGTTATAACCTGGTTTAAAAGTCATCTGGGTTTGGTAAGACCCAAGACCCGTTTATTTTTTTTAATATAAATAGTTTCTTAATTATAAATAATATTTAAAAAAATCATATAATAATTTTTAGTATATCCTATTTTATAGGATTTTCACATCAACGGGGGTTGATTTATATTATTTGTTTCTAATATTTATTTGTTTTTTGAATTTTTATTTTTTTTATTATATGAAATTTAATAATATACTTGTGGTTTGATGATAAACTGTTTCATAAATAAATGAGATGATATAACCCGGTTTAAAATCTGTATGGGTTTAATGATACCCAAGACCCGTTTATTTTTTTTACAATAAAATTTATATTTTAATTATAAATAATATAAATCTTTTTTTTAATAAATCAGATATTAACTTTTCGTATGACCCTACCTTATAGGATTTTTATATCAAATATTTGGTGAACTTAGTTTCTAATTTAATGAGATGTTATAACCCGTTTAAGAAATATCTGGGTTTGAAGAGACCCATAACCGTGAATTTCGGGTCAAATGCATGAGAAACCTCTATTTAAAAATCAAGAAAATCTGGTGACTCCAAAAAAAGGGGTAGCGACCACATCACGACACGTAGGATTTTTGTGCTTTCGTTTATATATATATATATATATATATAAACGAAAGCACAAAAATCCAATATATATAAACGCATAATGTAAAATAACTTCGTAATACGGGATAAAAGCTAGTAAATATATATATAAACGAAAATTTTAAAATCTCCTTGGTTGCTTCATACATTCTCTCAAGCCACCAGATTGTTTTATTTGTAAATAGAGACTTTTCATGCAGTTGACCCGAATTTACAGGTATAGGTATATGTCTCACCAAACCAACATAGCCTTAAACATGTTATAACATCTCATTAAATTAAAAAATAATCTAACAAAATATTTGATATGAAAATCCTATAAAATAGGTATATACTAAAAATTAATATCCGATTTTTATAAAGAAATGATATTATTATAATTAAGAAACAAATTTGTAGTAAAAAATAAATGGGTCATGGGTCTTACCAAATCCATAAAACTTTTAAACAGGGTTATAACATCTTATTTATTTGTGAAACTTTTTCATAATCAAATTCTAAGTTTATTATTAATGTCCTTACAATAAATAAAATTAAAATTTAAAAAAATATATAAATATTATAAACGAATAATGCCAAACAACCCAATAAAAATATATTTATTCTCTCTTTATTATAAAGTTTTTAGTTTTTTAAGCTTAGTTTGTGACGGACTAAAACGGATTCTAAATAGGAACCTTTTGTATAAATTCTTATTTTGCTTAATAACTAATAAGATACAAAAACATGAGGATATGAGCAATTTTTTTTACACATCTACTTAGAGACAATCATATTCCATATTGTGATCGCGATGTCCATGGACGTTGTGGCAGTTTCAACATAAAATTCAAAAGATTAAGGACTAAGAGAATCATGGTAGGGATTAGAGAATGTAGAATTGAACTGCGAGGATACAACAATAAAACATAACTAAACCTTAAATAAACTTGAGGCCTCATGCAACGGCTTAAGAATCCTGAATTAAAAAAAAAACAAAAGTTGTTATCTAGATCATTTATATATAGAATATACATAAAGCACAAACCTTACATTAATAGATGGACCGATCACAAATTTATCTTAACAATATACACCATTGATCATTGTTGGACTTATATTTATACGTTATTACCATTACGTTTATTTTAGATAAATCATATCCCTCTATATCCACTTTTAAATCTATACACCGTTCGTCATTAGAAAGAACATTTAACGTCTTTGAAGATAAACATATTTTCACACACATTGGTGACATATGCTAAAGCCTTGGCCCACGTTAGGCTACGTGTAATTGGCTCACGCTTAGCGCCACAATACCTCCATTCAATTCACACATGTACGTCGTCCTGGTGCCTTGTGAAGAGACCATTGCACCGCCCCTTCTCCCGTGAGTGTGGCAACATGTGTGTTGATTTAATTGTATAACTGAATCACAAGCTTTCATCTGACATTTCATTTTTTCTGATTAATAAATAATGAAACCATAATACGATCATTACAAACATTAGTGAGTACTCCTTACATGAAGATAACATTCATGACAACATTTTTCACACATTTAGTAAGACCATTACATGTAGACAGGATTAACGTTTTGAATATATTATGAAACCATAAATTTTTCAATTACAATGAGAGATGTAAATACAGTACAATGACTAATATCTAGGGATAATATTAAATACAAATTATATATAAGTTAATTGCGTGGAGACAGTCACTCCAACGTATTGACCAAACATTATTTGCTATTTCATAATCAATTGATTTGATCACAATCCTTCATAGACAGTAGTTTAGTATTACCATTAATCATGATTAGATTTACTAAACCTGCAATTTTTTATGCCAAATTATAGTTAAAGGTTTATTTAACAAAGATTAAAATGCAATGTTGGTACACGTTACATCACTATTTGTTTTACTCTCGACGTAATTAATACGTGGAAAGTCGTTTTGAATAACACATTGGCCCACATTTACAATAAATTTAGGATAAGGTATATAATAAATCATTGCGTTTTTGTTTCGCTACTTCATGTGACAATAATGTCAATAATTAACTATATTATTATACTTCTAAATGGTTTTATTCTAGTAATTAATGATAACATTTAATGATCTTATCTGGAAATTGGTATGAGTCACTATACTTTTGTTAAAAGGTCTTTAGTCTTTATTTTATTTCTAACATGAAGAAATAAAAAATTAGTTCCACTTTGGCCAAGCCTTGTGGCTTATGCGAGAGCGCATAATGCCTGTTATGGTATCAGTTAAAAAATTTGTATCCATTTTTGAAAATATTATACATGAATCAGATATATCATGCGAATTCTTACCGTCAAACATATGGCACGAGAAGGACGCAACGGGCCATCAACGAATGTGAGGCCATAGTTTGGCTTGCTTTTTAATGTTTTTATAGATATTAAATATTATATAATCGAATCATTTACCTCACCTCAATATTCCACCACCGTATTTCATATTTCATTCCACCACAACATATGATTTTTGGACGTCATTTTTACCCGAACCCAAATAACGTTTAATCGGCCCTAATTAAACCCGAAACCGAACAACCCAAACCAGATTAAAATAGAACACGAAATCCTAAGGTAGTATTCGGTTCGATTAATGGGTTAAAAAAAGTTTAATCAGGTTAATCCGAATTTACATAATACACACACATTGCTTCTATCTTTGTCTTGTATATATCAATTTAAAGTATAACTATCACTTAAGCAATTGCTTATTGTGTTGGAAATTGATGTTGGTTGTCTAAGCGACTAAAACGACTTGGTTTGATTAATGCATTTGAAATATCATATTGCGAGTGTTTTAATTAACATTTTTTTGGCTTATTATCTAATAAATGCCATATTAAGTTAAATTGTAAAGTATGCTTTGTAGCTTGTAAACCTGAATATCGATCAACCCGACCAAATAAACCCAAAACCGAATAACCCGAAATTGACTGACCAGAATCTTATTTGGGTCGGTAATCAGGTAGGATTCCTATAATAAAAGACCTAAATGAATAACCTGAAACCCGATTAAAAAACCGAACTACGTACACCCCATGAATAACCAGAATCTTATTTGGGTCGGTAATCAGGTATTTTAAAGTATTCTAAAATATAAAATAATAATAACGTTTTTATGATGTACGCATAAAAAATCTTGCATGCATAACTCTTAACTTAATATGATTGAAGTATTTAATATTTAATATGTATATATTGTCGTTGTTTATGTTTATAAATAAAATAATGTATTCTAGAGGAGATGATAGAGACGGGGAGATAATGTATGTAAGAACCTAAATGATGCATGAATGTTTATACTTTATATATTCTTTGTAACAAACGATTAGGATTAGGTTTCACACTAATAATTATAAATATGATCACACTTTAAAAACAAATTATTTATTCTTTTTGGAATCAATAACTTAAAATCATACTTAAAAGATTAGTGTGTAAAAGTCGAAGATATACTTATCCAAGTTTTGAATAACCGAGTTCAGGAGAACCATCTAGTGATCGAAGCACCCGACATGTGCGTAATATTGCATAAGTTTTTGTTCTTTGTTTGATATCATATTCGGTATTGGAGTTTCAGCTTCGTTAAAAAGAAGTTAGATTCTATGAAATAAACGTATGTTTTTGAAAGTGGATTTTCACTATTATATATATATGAATATGAATAAATAAAAATACCTTTACCTATGTTATGAATTTGTAAACTTTCTGTTGTGGTCGTTTTCTTTTGCCTTAATCATAATCGTCATCTTGAGTATAACATACCAAAGTTATATACTTGACATGATTATAAGTTTGTAAATGATAAATACTTGTTTAAATGATGTTGGTGCATTTATCATATCTATATCTCATTACTTTGTTAAACACTTGTCTTGGTGGAACGAAATCTACTTTGGATTGTTTTAGTGTTTTTGTAGGTGCAAACCGGTTGCGGGAGACGGGATTGACGATCGAACGAAATGAAAGGGTTCAAGAAGAAAACTATATTAAGTCACCGGTTTAAGAGAAGACGAAGTGAATATGTATTGAGACCAATCAAGCCAAAAGAATTAGAAAATAACTTAATTTGATGTTAAAATGAATTAATTCAAGTTTGAATTAATTGATAAATAAAGTGGAAAGTAAAATGTTACAAAAGGAAAATCAAACAAAAGGTTACAAGATAAAGAAATAATTAGTTGGTTTGGGCTTTTGATTACAATAACAACAAATTCAGTTGGAGACTTGGAGATGAGTCTTGGGCCCAAATAATTGATATATTGGGCTGCCCATGAAGGATTCGAACAACAAAGAATTAATAAAAATCAGTGACGATAATTTGATGACAAAACTTTAACGGCAGAAATACGAGAAGTCGGAGACGGCTATTGGAGACTTTGATTCGAAGATTTGTAATTAGCTGTGTTCCAGAGTCTCATTTAACGAGGGGAGGGGAAAGAGGAGAAAATGTTAAAATATCATGTTCCAGAGTTTTTTTAAGGAGGGGAGGGAAAATACTAGAAAATTTAAACATATATTCATCCTCCCAGATTAGAAAGATTAGGAGAGAAAATCTTTTTAATTACTAAATTACCCTTAAAACTAATTTTATTTTAGTTTTACTTAAAGGGTATGATAGTAAAACTATAACTTTCTTTTCTTTTCCTCTCAACTCGGGAACACATGAAATATGTAAATTCCTTGATTTTCCTTTAATTCTCATTAAACTCGGGAACACAAAAAAAAGGATTTTCGTCTCCTTTCTTTTCTCTCCTAATTTCCTTCCCCTCCCCTCCCCTCGTTAAATGAGACTCTGGATGAGAGAGGAAGGAAGAGGAATTAGAACAAGAAAGAAAGCTTAGGGAATAAAATGTGTGATTTTATTTCATGTTCCTGAGTTTAATGAAATATAAAAATAAGAAAAGAAATTAAATATTTTAGATGTTCCCGAGTTAAGATGAAAAGAAAAAAAATACAATGTTTCGATAATACTCTTTAAGTAAACAATAATACGAAGTTAGATATAATGGTAATTTAGTAATTGATACGAGTTAAAATTATACAAATATATTTTCTCTCATAATCTCTTTAATTTGGGAGGATGAATATATGCTCCCATTTTCCAGCATCCCCCCTCCTTATAAAAAAATCGCTAGAACATGGTTTTTTCATCTTTAACTCTCTTTTCCTTCCCATCCCTTTGTTAAATGAGATTCAGAAACACAGTGTTGGTTTGTTTTGTCTTATTTTACGTAAGTTTTTATTTTGTTTTCGTTATAGTTTGGTTTTGATTGATTTAACCGTTATGTCCACCTAAATCAACTTCAGTTTTGAGACTAATTCTAGCCTTGATCTTGTCACGAAATGATCTCGAAATGTGCTCCTTCCAACCCCAAGCTTGATTTGATCCAAGATTTCAAAGATGGTGATGATTCTTGCACTTTCTCTTTTTAATTATGGTTTCCCGGTCTATTAATTAGAAGAAGGGTTGACAATTTATACACGAGACACGAATAACATGACACGTATCTACACGACTTTAACAGGTAACATGTAAGGCCTTAACAAGTTTCGTGTACTAAACATGTAGACACGAAATTACCTGTTAATTTTTGTGTCTGAACATGTAAAATGCATGTTTACCTGTTAAATACATGTTAAGTACCTAGTTAGATTTTTATAATTATATATATATATAGGGGATAAATCATGCGAGAAGTGATATTATAGCGAGAAGTGCGAGAAGTTGATCTCAACCATTGATTATTCCCCAGTTGTTCAAAGCATTAATTCCTCTAATTACTCCTCGATTATTCTTCATATTAAATCTTGTAGAAATTTATAAATTTTAGAAAAGATTAATTGACTTTTATATAAAAAATCCTCTAGAATAATTTTAATAAAATATAATCGAGAGAAAAATTTTTATATTCATGGTTTCATAAGATTTATTTGAATTTTCTTTTACGTACCTACATATGAAAATAAAATTTATATGTAGGTGAATTGTAATTACTTGATCACGTACACAAGTAACATAATAATCTACACATAGCTCATGTTTAATTATAAAAATTGTTAGTTATTTTTATTTTTATCAAAATGTAACTCGTATTACAAACATAACTTATTTTCATCTACACAAATTTTGTTTCTTTTGTTTTCACCAACACATAACTAATATTCACCTACACATAACTCGTATTCACCTACACAGATTGCTAGTTCATTTTATTTCAGCTACATATAAATAATATTCACCTACACATAATTCGTATTGCTTACACATAAAATATAGATTATAGAATAATAAAAATAAAAATAAATAACATGGTGTGTTCCTATGTTGCGAATATTTTACAAGTTTAGGTTAATACTATTAATTGTATGCGATATCATGAACAGGTTTTGTTTGTTTAGGTTAATTTTGTGATCTGCGTAGGTAACTACAAATGGGTAGGCTATAACATGAAGTAATGAAATTTGTATATATAGGTTAATATTGTGATTTGTGTAGGTTACCATGAACTAGTTATGTGCATGTATATTAATATTGTGATATGTGTTGGTGATAATATGAACTAATTTTTTTATGTGTAGGTTAATATTATGATTTGTGTATATATTTGTTTTTTTATGGTTAATGTAATTTTTTTATAGTATTAGTATGGTGGTTTTGTTTTATGTATTTTTTGAAGATTAAATCAAAAGAAAAATAAAAATAAAGGTATAGCCTTTTGTAACATAACATTAATAATATATATACTAAAATGTTAGTGTTAGTTAAGACACAAAATTCTACTATTCATAGTTTTGTGGTTGTTATTTAGCCACGCTACCTACTCTTTCTAATTAAAAATATTTGATAGAAAATGACAGTTATTTCGGGAACGATGTTGTAACATACATTCCTCTAGCAAGAAAGTAGAATATATTATGCATATGATACATGCATCCGTCTGCATAAAGTTTTTTCAACTATATAATACGTTTTTTTTTCATCAATCTGCTGCTCAATCTCACCGTACGATGAGCAAGAAATAGATCCATATCGCTGCCATCAATTTGAGCACCGTCGACCATGGATTTGTTTAGGAATCGACGGTGATATCCTTATATCCTTGACAATCCGATGGCGACGAGGGCTGTGCTTATGCTTCACGAGTGGTGGTTCAGGAAAAATCGACGGTGATATCCCTTCTTACAATGGCATCCATTTACCATTCTCAGATGAAATCCGGTGGCTGATGTTTGCGGTAGAGGAACGGTGTTGTGTGTTCTTTGACAGTGGCGGGAAGACGACCGACGTAGTGTTGATTCTCTTGCAGATCTTCTGTGTACTGCTCAGCCCTTCATAAACATGATCAATGGTGGAAAATTACAAGGTTCAGATTTTTGCCCTTTTTATTACTTGAAGTTAATCAATTAGCTCAATTCCATTTTATATAAGGTTTAATATTTTTCTAATGCACGAGTGGCTCAGTAATTAATATATAACTATTACATTTAGAATTATTCCATGCAGTTTGCATTGGCCTTGGTTATGATTTATAGTTAGTTTGTTTCTGATTACATTTTAACATATATTTTTGTTGGTTTAAGGTTAAATTCATTTTACCTTTTTTTGTTTTCTAAGTTCTAAGTTGTGTCTTTGTGAATAGGAATTTTTGCTCATACATTTCATGGGTTGTAATCTGGGAAATGACTACCAGTAAGGGAAGGTGATTGGTGTAGTGTGGCTAAGGCTTTTTCATTGTATCTTCTTTAAATCTCGATTGTTTAAATCTTTTGGTACTTAATTTTAGCTCTAAATATGCCATATCTACAAATCAAATATTATATAGGTTGCTTATGGGGTTCTCAATAAACATAAATACTTTTCATTGGATGTTCTCTGGTAAAAGAGTTGCCTAAGTTATTTCTATTGCTTTACTTTAATTTATATCCTAAAATGGAATACATAAACTTAATATTTTTTTACATATACGCTACTTTAGAGTTTGCAAGGGCCAATTTGTGGTCTTGAATAGCAATGATCGGGCGCCAAAGGGTTTGAGACGCGAGTATAAAAGAGATCGAGTATACATAAAAGTTCATCATTCTTTCACTTGATAGGTATGTGTTCAATTGGTTATGTGATTTTGTTTTTCTGTTAGAAACGTTAGTTTATGATAGTACCTCATGGTTTAATTGACAGCGAAAAAAGACGGCATCGTGTACGTCATTCATCAACACCCAACCCAAAAACAGATAGCAACAACACCGCCAACACCCAACCTAAAAAAGCTACCCGAAGACATGAACTAGAACAAACACCAGGTAATTTAACAACACTCATTACACGCACCATTATCTTAATACGATGAATAACCACACATCTATTACACATCAAGAGATAAGGAAGCTCAAGCAAAAGGATGACGACGTATACAAAGAAAACCCTAAGGCTGCACAAACGTTTTGAGCAACATCAAGTTAAATATCTAATCAGCAACAAACGATTTCATGACAATCTTCAAGACTGTAAAGGCACTTTTTAGACACCAAAGACTGTGGCCAACACGAAGCCTGTTTATAAATAAACATTAGATGGGTGATGTATTAGTTATGTTGTCAACCATATGGGAAATATCTTGCATCATAACTGAAAAATATCTTCCCTCCCTAACATAATCAAAAAACACTTATCGTTAAAAACACGGATCCGCGCAGTGAAGCGGCGGGCAAATTTACTAGTTAGTATTAATAACCAAAATAAATTCTTAAACTTTTACTAATTAATTTTTACAATTAAATAATCCAAAATTAAAATAGAAAAATTTTGATTGGTTAGAATCTCTTCTCGCACTTCTAATCATAAGAACACTTCTGAAATAATCCAAATCCTATATATATATATATAATTATAAGTTATCATAAACCCTAAATTCCTAAAACATTCTCACTTTATGTTTCTCAGCTGTCAGCACTCACCACTCACGAACATTCCTTATCCGGCTTGTATTCACTAAACAGGTTGTCAAATATGTGTTTCTAAACAACTCTTATTGTGTATACCAGGTAGTAACAGGTTTGTGTTCGTGTTTGGGATACATGTTCATGATAATTTTTCGTATCGTGTACAGGTATACACATTTCGTGTTCGTGTCTTATCGTGTTCATGTCTTATCGTGTACGGGTATACACGATATGTCTGTCCTAATTGGAAGATGATGGTTGGATATTGTTGATACGGGTATATATGCTTAATCAATCTTTGATTAATGACATAATGACCCATAGATTTACATAACTAACCCTTACAACTAAAACCATAAAACCCCCACCTTTGTTTATTAAACTCACTTCATTACAAACTTCGTATTTTATTGGTTTGATGCGAACGCTTATGTGAAACCGTTATGAGATATGTTTTTAAATGGTTTGTGTGTATGTGTTTTCTGTTGGATGTTTTGGGTATAACTGTGTGAATGAATGCCTTAAATATAAAAGTGATAAAAACTTGTCAGACATCGGTGTTGGAACAAAATGAAGAATCATTTTTAAAGTATAGTCTTTACTACTCAATTGAAGCTTTATGATGTGTTTTACCACAAGTCTTACCCGCCCGTAGGGGCGGGGGCAAAATTGGGTTTTCTGTTCTAGAAATTCTTCGAAGAACTCGTGCGTGCCCGCACGTCCAGCTCCAAAAACCCGAGTCCACTGCTTCGAACCGACGTACCCTGTTGTAGAATACTAACATTTGACCATTTTGTTAATCATTTTAATAGAGTTCATGTTTTAAAACCCTAAATAGTTCTTAATATTTGATAAAAGGAACAAATAACTGTTTACGTGTGTTTATGAACTTAGACTCGTTATAGAAGTACACAATCTAATTAAACATTTCGAACGACATGCGTGTTTGATTATAACCGTACTTCTATCACTGCAACCTTCACATTATGATCTAAACAACATGAGATTTGAGTAACGAGTTGGCTCTAATCAATGAATTGCACTTGGTTGGAGTTAAATTGAGTGGATGTCCGAACAACGTGATATCTTGCATTGATCCTTTAAGTCAACGATCATTGCACCATGAATGTTAGTGATCGAAGCCTATCAAGTTAAGAAATTACCTTAGTGTTGAAATTGTCTTTTAATATTTCATTTTACAAAACAATTTAAAAATTAGTAGAAATTTTCATAAATTATAACAAATAAAGAGTTTTTCAAAGTTTTAGCTTGATTATGCGACTTTCATTTTTCTAGTCTTGAGTTTGTTATAAGCCCCCCCCCCCCCCCCCCCCCGATGATTGTCGTTCAAATAAAAAACCCAATTAACCTAAATAGCTAGAATACTCTAAGCATTGTATCCATGAGAAACATGTGATCAGTATTACATCTTTCATTTGATTATGTAAACTTACTTTGCAATGGCATTAAGAAACAAGTAACACAAAAAAGTTGAAATAAAATATAGAGATTAGAAACGTGCAATCACTTCAGGATTCTCCATTGGTTAGTAACTTACAAAACTTAATTAAATTGCTTACTCGGCCACATGGAAGTAACTTATATTGATCATACACTTAACATAGAGCAAGATCAACCTACTTACACAGCTAAACACCAATCGTCTTATCCTTAACTAAGCCAACTAGGGTATATTGTACACAATCAAGTCTATCAAATTAACACAAGAATATTTGAAACACAAGTGAATACAAACCACATGCACATGACACAATTATTATTCACTAAAAAAAGCAAAGCTTCATCTCACAGTATTGAGGTTTCCTTTTGGATCAATAACATGTTTTATCTTACACTAGTTTGAGCCATGTGTATTACACGGGGAATTGATGAATATTTTAAATTTAAACATTAATCAAAATACAATCGACAATACAATTATCATATATTGTTAATAAAAGTACAATTTATATTAAAATTATAGAAATTACTAAAGAAACATTACGCAAGTATTTACTAATAAGAAAAAATTACTTGTACAATATGTTTGTGGTTGTGTTGGTCAATATACCTAGTTTATCAATAATCAAAATTAGTCAATGTCTGCCTGTAAATCTTGACAAAGTGATATAGATGTTCGTGTGAAAACACGGGTTCTTTCAAGTACAAGCCAACCATATATAAATTATAATAAAATAAGATTATGTATTAAATCTTAATCTTAAATATATATAAATGAAATCTTCTTAAATTCTCTCAAACCACCAGATTGTTTTATTTGTAAATGAAGGTTCATCATGCATTTAAATTGAATTCACGGGTATTGGTCTCACCAAACCCAGATAGTCTTTTAAACGGGTTATAACATCCTATTGTATTAAATATTAATCTCATCAAATGGATATACTAAAAATTAGTATCCGGTTTTTTTAAGAAATAATTTTATAGTAAAAAAAACGGCTCATGGGTCTCACCAAATCCATATAGCTTTATTAAACCGAGTTATAACATCTCATTTATTTGTGAAATCCTTTCATCATCAAATCCTAAGTATTTAAATAACTTTCTTACAGTAAATAAAATTAAATTTCAATAAAATATATTAATATTATAAATGAATAATATAAAACAATCCCGTATTACAGAAAATAAAAGCTAGTTACATATATATATGATAGCTAAGTAAAGAAGAACATGATTCTAGCCTTACAAAACAAACCAAAAGAATAAATTTAAATGGTTAGTATGTCGATAAACAAATTTATGATATTGTAGTTAATGTATATAATGAAAATTTTCAAAGAAAAAAATATTTTAATTGACTTTTATGTTATACACCTGAAAATACTAAAAATAATAATAATAAAGCAATGTTCCAACCACTTCAATCCCATTTTGCATGTTCTTTTTCTATAGCTAAATTGCATCATTTTATTACTTAAGGATAAACATGACGTTAAAATATAAAAAGAAAAAAAAAAGAAATAAATAAACATTAACACACTTGCTTTATGATGACCTACATGGGATCCAAACAATAAAATGGGTTTAAAAATGTAAGGATGGTTGAGAGAGTGACAAATGACACATAATAGTATTCTTTTATTGAAGAGTATAGATATATATTGTTTGAACTCTTTTCCAATAACCTACAAAATACCATAACCAATCAAATAATAAATATCGTATTTAAATCAGCACAGTTAATAAGTAACTAACATAAAAGAAAATGTATATAACACGCATCCACTGGTAAGTAGTAACATGTCTATCAAAAAAGATTATAATATATATGTTTATAACTAAACTAAAGGCTTTATGTTGAAATATGTGGATGCTTCAGTTCAATAGTAAATGATACTGGAAAATATAAATAAGATTATTAGTTTTATTTGTTGGTATTCAAGTGTTTATAGTTGTTTGACAATAATATTAGTTCTAATTCTAACAGTGGCGGATCTAGACTAAAATCTCAGGGGTAAAGTTTAAATTTTTTTTTATCGTATTTCATATAATGTAAACGAAACTAAAATAAAAACACGATAAGAAATAAATTTAAGCGCATTGGGTATATGTTTCCCTAATGGTTTTTGAATGCTTGAAATTGAGCGACTACATCATCTTCTTTTAATTTATCAAAAGTTTCTCTTTCGATCTTACAAACTAACGCATTGTTCAAATACTCATCACCCATTCAATTGCGCAAATTTGTCTTGATAAGCTTTATATTTAAAAAACATCTTTCAACGATTGCGGTTGCAGCTGGTAAAACCAACGTTAGCTTTAATGTTCGATAAACCAAAGGAAAATTGACGTGCTTTCCGGTTTCCACCATTAGAAGAGCAATATCACACATTCACCAAATTTTACAAATTTACCATCTTCATTTAAAGTGTGACAGAAAGTCATAAGTTCATCCGAAATACACCATCTTTCTTCATGATTAAAATCATTCAAATAAATATTAGAAAATACAACCATCTTGGACATGTCAAACTTAATTAAAAAAGGAATCACAAGAATTTAATCATATTTTCTAACAAACCAGTCGAGACCTTACTAAATCTATTTTCAAGTTTTTAAATTTACCCATCCAAAACCGTATTAAAAACTTCAACTTAAAATGATGATTAGTAATGATATTCTTTTGGTTTATTCGATTAGTGATGTAAATAAACTAACATAATAGAAGAATGTCGAAACTTAAAATCCAAACATTTTTTTAACTAAATTAAATAATAAAAGAATAAAGTATAAATAACTAAAAAAGAAAAGGCATGTATTAAATAAAAACCTTATGTTAATTTATAAATTAATATATTAATATTCTGATATTGTTTAGTATTATTCTTTATATTTAAGAAAACAAATAAATATTTGAAAAGGAAAATAAATACTGACATTAACCACTATAGGTCTAGACCATAGACATCTAGTTAGCTTGACTGTATTATTATAACACTATCTTTTATCTTCTTCACAACACTTTTCCATAAGATAAACCTGCAACTATTGTGTAGATCTGGAAAAAAAATTATCTGATGTAGTTTCATGTAGTTCCGATGTTGACGAGGGGTAGCACTATATATTTTTAGGGGTAACGAAATGTAAAAATCAACCGAAAAAAGATAATTTTACACTAGCAGACGAAAGTTGAGGGATAGCGAGGGTTACCCTGCCTTCAAGGCAGGTCCGCCCCTGAATTCTAATATAATGTGTTTATTTTGTATGTTGGATTGGACCTTGAGAGCAATATGGACAAACACAAGTTGGGCTAAAGATGAGAGGAGTTTGGGCTTGTGCTTGCTAGAGTTGGTGATGGGCCTCGAGGCTTATGCAATATGATTCAGTGTTATAAAAGGAAAAAAAGATGACGAGCTGTAGGGTGTGCATTTTGCCTTCAAATCGTTTATGTGACTTCATCATATTTCATTTAATATCATAATCATTCTCAATATCTTAAATCGTCTTTGAATTACTTTTTGATTTTAGTTTGTTTGGTTTAGAGTTTTGTTATTCGAATGATTTCTATTATTATTATTTTGTTTATTGATTGTTATTGTGGTTTATTCAACATTTGTGACACTTTATTATTGCAGTTTAACCTACCATTCTAAAACTTACAATTGGGCGACAAGGCTAAATGAAGCCCGAGTTTGTTTATTCAAAGTAGCTCTAGAGTGACTCAACCGTAAAATTAAAATTCTTATGTGAAACAAATCTTAGTTTAAAAAAAACAAGCTTTGAAGGAGAGACAACCCCTATTTGTCCTTATTTTATTTGAACATTCCCAAAATGTCCATACAAAACTCGTTGATGGCGGCGATACATTTGTAATCACACTGACAAGTTTTAACAACTAATCAAAAGCCTGCCATGTGTTCCAATTGTTAAAACTCGTCAACGACGACAAAAGCAATTAAAAAACCATCGTTGCCGACGTTTTTGGTAAGCCCACAAAAATCCACGGAACTGACGAACTTGGTTCAAAAACTGTCGGGGAGAACGAGCTTGGAACACATTTTATGATCGATTTCGATTTGGGTTGAAACCGGTTTTTTGACTAGTTTAAGATTGGTTTCGCTTAGGTTACGCTCAGTTTTTGGCCGGTTAGAAACCGATTCCGAACCTACAGAATCAGTCGGTTCTAAACCCGTTTCTCCGATCTTGATTTTCAAACCAACCTTACAAATAGTGTCGTCATTTGCCTGTTTCACGACGAGTTTATTCAGAACACAATGCAGGAAATCGTTGACGAGTCTGCTGATATCGAGATCCGACCCGAATCCCAGCATAATTCCGGTCACCAACCCGATTTTGCAGAGGTCCGTTCGTTCGATTAAAACTAGGGTTTTGAGATTAATGTGACTGTGGAAGAATTAATACTTGAATTATGAGACAATTAGGGGCGCGAATAGTAAGTGTATATAATTTAACTAATGCATAGTAAATGAGCCGAGCTCGAGATTTAGATAAAAGAGCACTAAACGATGTGACGAAAATTATATTATTTGAGAGCTACTCGAAATCGTAGAGATAAAA
This sequence comes from Bidens hawaiensis, assembly GCF_021521415.1. Classification (NCBI taxonomy): domain Eukaryota; kingdom Viridiplantae; phylum Streptophyta; class Magnoliopsida; order Asterales; family Asteraceae; genus Bidens; species Bidens hawaiensis. The sequence continues at coordinate 139,822 of NW_027491887.1, read as the reverse complement.
AGCATGAAACGAGCGGGGAGCCTGAACTTTAGATAAAGCTCGTTTAGTTATTGAGCCCAAGCTCGAGCCTTGTATGTGAAGTTTATTTAGGCTCAATTTTTTAAGTTTTAAACTCTTTTGGACTTTTATGTGTTAATATCGCATTGCATACCCAAGCTCGAGCGAGCTTTAAGCTTGGCTTGTTAAGTTTTTTTTTTCTTCAAAATAGTAAAAAATGTATACAGTTTAATTAATAAATAATAAATGAGCTGACATTTGTCCGTTGATTCCTTTTGGATCCTTAAAATTATGGTTTTGAATTTGGTGAAGATTGTGCAACACTAGTTTGAATGGATGAATTTTGACTAATGTGATTGTGGAATTCGTAGTTGAATTATGAAAACTTGAGGACAGTTAGGGGTGCAAAATGAGGCGAGCTGTTTGTGAGCTACTTGAAATCGGATTGATAAAAAGCTTGAAACGACATAGAATGGGAAGAGATTTTATATTTTGATTGTGTCGGTTTTAGTTGGCGTATTGAAATTGAATAGTATGAAGTTGACAATGATATAAGGGTTTGATTAAGAATGGGAATAATATTGAAGCGAACTAATTGCTGCATATTGTCACATTGTGATGCCCCTTAGGATTAGGTTATATTTCTGGAATTCAGGTTTTAGAGGCTGTTTATTGTCCGTTTTTATTACAACTGAAAATAAATACTCACTTCTTTAGGCAGTAAACAAGAAAAAGCATATCTTTATGTTGTGTCACTTGTGTGTCTGATGTATGTGTCTTCTTTCATTTGCAGACTATTTATAAAATCAGCTTTGGTCAGATTTATCTGAGTAAACCGATGATGACTGAATCAGACGGAGAAACCGCCACACTGTTTCCAAAAGCAGCAAGGCTAAGAAATCTAACATATTCTGCACCGTTGTATGTTGATGTAACAAAAAGGGCTATCAAGAAAGGCCATGATGGTGAAGAAGTCACAGAAACTCAGGATTTTGCTAAAGTTTTTATTGGAAAGGTACTTTAAAATGAAATAATTATTACCTTGAAATCTTGAATTGCGAAAGTTTACGTGGTTGTTAATATTGTTACAAATTTAGGTTCCGATTATGCTACGGTCAAGTTACTGTACACTATTTCAAAACTCCGAAAAGGACTTGACCGAGCTTGGAGAGTGTCCATACGATCAAGGTGGATATTTTATCATCAATGGGAGTGAAAAGGTTTTAATTGCTCAAGAGAAAATGAGCAGCAATCATGTATATGTGTTTAAAAAGAGACAGCCGAACAAGTATGCTTATGTGGCAGAAGTTCGTTCAATGGCAGAATCTCAAAATAGGCCACCTAGTGCCATGTTTGTCCGCATGCTTGCTAGGACCAGTGCCAAAGGGGTATGATATATCAATCAAGTGTTGAATTTTATTATTATTATGATTATCTTTGATACACTAGTCTCAAATGTATTTTGAAATTGCAGGGCTCTTCAGGTCAATATATCCGTGCTACACTTCCATATATTCGAACTGAGATTCCTATTATTATTGTGTTTCGAGCACTGGGATTTGTTGCTGATAAAGATATATTAGAGCACATATGTTATGATTTTGCTGACACTCAAATGATGGAGTTGCTGCGTCCTTCATTGGAAGAAGCATTTGTTATACAAAATCAGCAAGTGGCCTTAGATTATATTGGAAAAAGAGGATCAACTGTTGGTGTCACCAAAGAAAAGAGAATAAAGTATGTTCTTTGTTAATATTGTCTTAGATAATAAGGTCAATATCATTATTATACTTTTTTGTATTTATAACTCTTTTTAACTCATAGGTACGCTCGTGATATTCTTCAAAAAGAAATGCTTCCTCATGTGGGAGTTGAAGAATATTGTGAAACAAAGAAGGCATACTATTTTGGGTAATCTTCATTTTTAGTTAATAATATCGTTAATCCTTTTTCTTTCTATTTTTATGTACAAGTAACATTTTTTACTGTTATTAGATACATTATCCACCGTCTTTTGTTATGTGCTCTTGGACGGAGGGCTGAAGATGATCGGGATCATTACGGCAACAAGAGGCTTGATCTTGCGGGTCCATTGCTTGGTGGCCTATTTAGAATGGTGAGTTTTGTTGTCTTAAAATGTTTTTAATATTTTAGATGCTGGATTATTGTAGTAGTAGTAGGTATCAGTGTATATGAAATTGTCATCGCGTGTTTTTTTGCAGCTTTTTTGGAAGTTAACGAGAGATGTAAGAGGATATGTACAAAAGGTAACTAAAAATTTATATTTTTAAGTTCATTAAATGCGTATTGTTTGCTAGTTATTACATTGCTATGATCTTGTTTCATAAATTTGTAGTGTGTGGATAATGGGAAGGATGTTAATCTGCAATTTGCAATTAAAGCAAAAACTATTACAAGCGGTCTTAAATATTCTCTTGCCACTGGGAACTGGGGGCAAGCGAATGCAGCTGGTACAAGGGCTGGTGTTTCACAGGCATGTTTCTTTTACCCTTTTTTCTTGTTATTATAACATTAGTGCCATTTTATGAGGTGTGTGCCATTCTATGAGGTGTGTGTGGTTTAAAATTCTTTTTCTTACATATGGCCAATGAATTCTACAGGTGTTGAATCGTTTGACATATGCTTCTACTTTGTCACATTTGAGAAGATTAAATTCGCCTATAGGATGTGAAGGTAAGCTTATTATTTTTATAACATTTTTTTTCTGGATCTTTGATGATTTAGGATATCATAATTAGCCTGTCGTTTGCTCATATTGCATGTTTAGTCCCCACATTGTTGGGAACATTCGATCGAGCAAACTCACTTGAATACATGATTTTGGTGATAAGTCACGTTTTAAATTTTATTAAGAACAAAAGACCACACATTACATTGACCCTAAAGCCTCTATGTGTATTACAGCAACTTGACAGAAAAGCTACCTAACTTGACTCAAATGTGAACTCTTAAAAATTAGAAACTAAATAAAAACTCTGAATTATCTTTGCTAATTAATTCAAATCAATCTTTCTCATTTCTATGATTTTCTTCATCACCATCTCTTATATGTGAGCTGATTAAACCCTCAACTTATCGGTTTACTAATTCAGCTCCTAATCAATAACTTCCAACACCCCCTTATAAAATTACATCGGTAGTCCCTACCATTCATCCCAAATGTAACATAATAATAAAGTTATTATTTAGACAACTTCATTTTGTTTTTAAATGGTTGGTATTTTGGTCTTTTTATTAGATTTTTACAGAAAAGTTAATCTTTAGCTGCTCCAAGGACCATTTATGTTATGCTAGGTCTTTGGGTGAACAATAGGGACTACCAGTGTAATTATGGAATGGTAGGGAATAAACATGTAATATGGGCAAACCGCAAGGATCACCTTTTTTGTATTTAACTGGTTTTTAATTTTGTTTTAATGCTTCAAAACAGGAAAATTGGCAAAACCGAGACAACTGCACAACTCACAATGGGGAATGATGTGTCCAGCCGAAACCCCTGAAGGACAGGTGAGTTTGAGATCTTTAACTTTTAATACTAATGCATACAAATTTAGTAAATAATAATATTATCAAGTTACACACACTGATTTAGTTTTATTTTGCTGTTCTTATAGGCATGTGGGCTGGTGAAAAACCTTGCATTAATGGTTTACATAACTGTTGGATCAGCTGCATACCCAATTCTTGAGTTTTTAGAAGAATGGGGCACAGAGAATTTCGAGGTAAACATCATTAAGTTTTTTGAAATAATAAAATTAATTTTTGTTACTATTTTCCTTTTCTATAATTTTATTTGCTACACTTGTAGGAAATATCTCCTGCTGTCATCCCACAAGCTACAAAAATCTTTGTCAACGGTTTGTGGGTCGGAATTCATCGTGATCCCGACATGTTGGTTAGAACCTTGAGGAGATTAAGAAGACGAGTGAGTATCAATATCAATAATGTAATCTATCGTGGTCAAAGATTTGTGGGTATCTTTTGTCATAAATTATTGTTATTTTTTAGGTTGATGTGAACACGGAAGTTGGCGTTGTTCAAGATATTCGTTTGAAAGAACTTCGAATTTATACGGATTATGGTCGTTGCAGTCGTCCACTTTTCATTGTTGAGAAGCAAAGGCTTTTAATAAAAAAGAAAGACATCCAAAAGCTGCAACAAAGGGTAATAATAGGATTTTAGTTTCTTGACATTTAGCTCGTTTAGGATAATAATAGCAGTGGTAATAATAATACTAACTTCTTGCTTGTATACAGGAAACACCAGAAGATGGCGGGTGGCATGATCTTGTGTCAAAGGGATTCATTGAATATATTGATACAGAAGAAGAGGAGACTACTATGATTTCCATGACCATAAATGTAAGTAGAGGGACACCTAGACCATGTGTAGTGGAGGGGCTTTCACTAACTAAAATTACCGCCACATAGGTGGAGGCGGGGCATTCACTAACTTTTCACTCAAAACACATAATGGTTTTAACTGACAAACAATTATTATTTAATCTTTTTTTAAAAAATTTATTTTGTATATATAAAATTGTGAGTGGGGTATGTTTAAAAATTGCATGTTTTTAATGGGAGGATCTTGTAAAGCGTGAGGCTAATAGATTAAACATACTTGGTGTATTATTTGTTTAATAAAAATGCATTTTTTTTATTTTCTGTAGGATCTTGTAAGCGTGAGGCTAAATCCTGATGAATCATATTCGGTTACTTACACTCATTGTGAAATCCATCCTTCACGAATTTTGGGTGTTTGTGCATCTATCATACCCTTTCCTGACCACAATCAGGTAATTATAGTTTTTTTACATTGAAACTATAATTTATTTAGCACAACGATTTTATTTAGATGACTATAATTTGTTATTTTATTTGTAAATCAGTCTCCACGTAACACATACCAATCAGCCATGGGAAAACAAGCTATGGGTATTTATGTCACCAACTTCCAATTTCGTATGGTACGAAACAAGTTTTTATCTTATTTACAAAAAGCGATTATTTTCTTACAATTTAGTTGCAATTATGTTTGTTTTAGGATACATTGGCGTATGTTCTTTACTATCCTCAAAAACCACTTGTGACTACTCGAGCAATGGAGCACTTGCACTTTAGACAACTTCCAGCTGGCATTGTAAGTATTCTAATGTATATAATAATAAAGTGTTCTAGATTATATGCCTGTGAATACTTTTTCTAAAAAGTCTCCTTTTTAGAATGCAATTGTGGCGATTTCCTGTTATTCTGGATACAACCAAGAAGATTCGGTTATTATGAACCAATCATCAATAGACCGTGGCTTCTTCAGATCACTTTTCTTCCGCTCATACAGGTGCTCTCAGTCTACCTGTTATTCTGTTCTGTTTTATAAAACATTTTATTAATGCATTTTTTTATTTTTCTTTTATCTTTTTAAAATTCTTTTTCAGAGATGAAGAAAAGAAAATGGGGACACTTGTGAAAGAAGATTTTGGCCGACCCGATAGAGCTAATACCATGGTAACCTTCATTTTTTCTTAACCTGTTTATGTCTAAACGGGTCGATTTTGAACACTTTATAATTAAATTTTACAGGGTATGAGGCATGGTTCGTACGATAAATTGGATGATGACGGTTTAGCCCCTCCTGTGAGTGCTCAGTTTTTTAAATAATCAAATTCTACTCTCTTATTTTCCTAAAAACATTAATCGTTATAATATAGGGAACACGAGTTGGAGGTGAAGATGTAATAATCGGGAAAACAACACCAATAGCTCAAGATGATGCTGCTCAAGGTCAAGCCTCGCGTTACACTCGTCGCGATCACAGCACAAGCTTACGTCACAGTGAAAATGGAATGGTTGACCAGGTAAGCACCCGTCTTCTTGCTGGGTCAACCCGTTTTGAACATTTCTTGACCCGTCTGTTTTCCACCTACAGGTACTGCTGACTACAAATGCAGACGGGCTACGTTTCGTGAAAGTGCGAGTAAGATCCGTAAGAATACCCCAAATTGGAGATAAGTTTAGTAGTAGACACGGCCAAAAGGGAACCGTGGGTATGACTTACACGCAAGAAGACATGCCGTGGACCATTGAAGGCATCACTCCCGATATTATCGTCAACCCGCACGCTATCCCGTCCCGTATGACTATCGGTCAACTTATCGAGTGTATCATGGGGAAAGTTGCTGCACATATGGGCAAAGAAGGAGACGCCACGCCCTTCACAGACGTTACTGTAAGTCATTACTTTTATTATTTGGTTCTAATTAAGATGTTAATGGCATGGCGTTGATGATGTGGCAGGTGGATAATATCAGTAAGGCGTTACACAAGTGTGGGTACCAGATGCGTGGGTTCGAGACAATGTACAATGGTCATACGGGTCGGAGGCTTCCGGCTATGATATTCCTCGGGCCCACATACTACCAGAGGTTAAAGCATATGGTGGATGACAAGATCCATTCACGTGGACGGGGCCCGGTTCAGATTCTTACCAGGTAGCCAGCTGAGGGACGATCACGTGACGGTGGGCTGCGGTTTGGGGAGATGGAACGAGACTGTATGATTGCTCATGGTGCTGCTCATTTTCTCAAGGAACGGTTGTTTGACCAGAGTGATGCGTATCGGGTTCATGTGTGTGAACGGTGTGGGTTGATTGCGGTTGCTAATCTTAAAAAGAACTCTTTCGAATGTAGAGGCTGCAAGAACAAAACTGATATCGTTCAGGTGAGTTGTTGGTTTGGTTTTTCTTCATTTAGTTATTCTGTTTTTAGACACAAGTCGACTCAACGTATATTATTGAATGTATATGCAGGTGCATATTCCATACGCGTGTAAACTGCTGTTCCAGGAGCTTATGTCAATGGCGATTGCGCCTAGGATGCTTACGAAAGACGTGAAACAAGCAAAAGATAGCAAGAAGAAAGGCGCTTGATACGTGGGTATGTGTACCTGGGCTTCTGAAAGAGTAACTTTACAGTTAGAATTACAATGACTGTTATGTGTTTTATGGACAGTAACTTTATTTGACTAATGATTTATAACCCTACAGTCAACATCTTCAGCCTTTACAAAACCACCCTCTTCGACCAGCCCTTCACTAACGTCCATGATCAAGATCAAAATAATATGTTTCAACACTATGTATATCAAGTATAACCTTGATTCAAGGTGTTCAAAACTATATATCCGGAGTTTTTGGATATACGATATCCGAACATTTCGTATAGTGTATAGTGGATTTCACTATTTCGGATTCGGAAACGAATTCGGGTTCGGATGTTCAATCACTATTTCGGATTCGGATTTTTTGAACACCCTAACCTTGAATACCCTCAACACACACATATAGCTTGTCTAGATCATGTGTTCATTTTTTATTTTTAGAAAATTAGATTTAAAAAATCCAAACTATTGATGATTGTCAAAAACCAGTCTCAACTAAAGAATTGTCTGCTGATAGTCCCGTCTTTTAATACATTCGTTTCCAAAGATCCGCGACTAACAAAATCCTAACGTCGTAAGTCGTTGGTCGCCAGAAAAACCTTTTTGATCGGAAAACTCTAACCTTTTTTTGCTGAAAAGTTCAACATGAACATTAAAATCACCGACTCAACACCAACTAACCACTGCCACTTGAGCATCACCAATTGACTCGGACGGTGGTTCTATTAGGGTTCTGATGACCTCAATAATTAGGTTCTTGAAGGTCCGATCTAAGGTTACAAAGAGATTTGAGACGAAAATGTTTTATTTTTCCGGCCAAAAACATTTTTTAGCACGTTGGGAGTAAATATGTTAAAAGATGGGATCGTGAACAGACGTATCACATTTCATGTTATTTGTCAATAGTTTATAGTTGAGATTATTTAAAAGACTACACGATCAATAGGGTTAACTATATGTTAAACATTTAGTAATTAAATTTGATTTATTAAGCATGTATGTTATGTTCATAATTGGATCGTTTATTGAGCCACACTCAAGAATCGTATTGTCATAATTATTTTGCAAATATTTAATACTAAATGGGTGTCCGTGCGATGCAGCGGGAAATGCGGATATTGGTAATCACGTTATAGATTTTTGGGTGCTCGTCGTTTCGTTTGTAACCGTGAAACCATTTATTGGTATATGTAGATTCATAATTCTTATTTTAAACTCATTTTAATATCAAAGTACAAACGAAACGAAACCTAACCATTGTTAATGGTTTGATTTTGTTGGGTAATTTTCAACAGTTTAGTTTCAATTTTCGGTGACAAAAAATCGTTAATAATGGCTTGGCTCATGGTTTAAATTAAGACCATCAAAACCGGACGACAAACGACTTTATGTAAAATTTTATTGTTTTAACTGAAAAGAAACTATGACAATATCATACTCAAATTAAAGAGAATTAAATGCTCGTTTTTATGATGCAATTTCTAAAAAATAATATTAACGTATGAAAAAGTTATAACCGTTAAAAAATTGTAGAGGGTATTTGGGTTAAAAATGAAATTATAAAGAATAGATAGTTAAAAGATAAAGGACCAAAGTTATACTATTGTTTAAATTTGCAAAATTTTATTAAAGTTAAAGGGGCAATGTTGTAACTATTTTGAAAAAAATCAAAGACACATGAGATTAATGTTAGAATGACAACGTTGTCCTCATTTTATGTTGTATAATATGCTTGAAAATTTGTAAATCCCTTAAATTTCACCGTCTTAATTTGCTCATCTTTGTCTCATTATATATAGATTATATAAAATATATGTATCGTAAAAAAAAAAGTTGTAACGAAAAACCTTTTAAAAAGTAAGAATTATTAAACTGATGAGATATTTTTTTCTGAATACGCATACTTGTACTTATATCCATCTATTCGGTTGGGTATCAAGATTTATTGATTTTAGGTATGTATACTTTCGAGTACATGTACGGGTATTACGGGTACTTGGTACCCTTTAGAATATGTAGGGGCTTTTATTGGGTTTCCAATACTCTTGACTTAACTACATGTGTTTTTTTTATCATCATATGGTTCAAGGTTTCAAGCGGGCATTTCAAATCCTGATTACCTTATATCTTCCAATCTTTCCATCGGTTGATAGAAAAATCTCATCACTAGTTCCAGTCGATTACAAATATATTTTATATTATGATTGATTTGTTTGATTTTAACTTTAATATTATGTTTTGGTTGTGTTATTATGGTTTTGATATTATCGACAATTGTTTGTCGGTATCTTAGCGGCACCGATACCAAGTTTAGTAGATATTTCATATTTGTTTTAAAAAAGAATAAAGTGGTACCAAAGTGAGTACCATATCAAAATTATCCGTACCCGTACCATAAAATTTAGTGTAGATACCCAGATTTAATGATTTTTGGTATGGATATGAGTACACGTAAGGTACTAATCTCATCCATACTACCGGTATAGAAGGGGAAGTGAAGATTTTGGCCGGAAACCAAAAGTTGTATGGACTACTATAAACCATGTTACTCTTTCATTAATATTATAGTGATGAAATATATATATATATATATATATATATATATATGTTTTTTTAACTTTTTTACAAACCTACACCCAAAGCCGGGGCAGCGGCCAACAGAGAATCAAGTGCCACAAGAATTTTATCATAATATTAATAACCATGGGCTGACCTTCCAATGTTCCCAAGATATATATATACTCACATATATGTAACATTGACAGTCACAAAATACAATCTTTGAAAATATATAATAATAATAATAATAATAATAATGGCTTCTCTTGTGTTACTTTTATCTGAGCTTCTGAAACACCATGATGCTGAACTGGGCACCTACACATCTTCATCTTCATCTTCATTAACATCTTATTCTTCTTTTTCCGGTGGTCTGTCGTGTGCTACGGCGAAAAGGGTCACCGGAAAATCATTGAGACCTGAAGTTGTAGTTGAAAATGAAGAAGCTGAGTTGAGGGTTTCTGTTCAATTTGTTTAATTCTTTTACAATTTGGCTTGCTACCCTTGTTAATGTGAATGTGGCTATAATTAATTACGTCTACATTATTATGCAATCAAGTTATTAAAATGCTTTTGTCTTCTAAGACAACTTTAATACTTTTTTTTTTATTAATATACCTGCTATTCTGCTAACTGATTATCAAGTCGATATATGTTTTTGAGTTTGAGATCTTTGTTGAATGTTTATAACAATAGGTGTTGATCGGTTCAGTTTTCAATCAAAACCAAATTCATATAGTTCAAAGCCAAATTGAAAACCGAATCCGATTATGGAATTCAATCGAATAAACTAATTAACCATTATGTGTGTTACTAGATAAATTAATAAGATTTGCCAAACATTGTAATTGAGGTTAGATGGACAATTTAAAACAGTCATTGATTGTTTATTTGGTTCAAAGTGACTTTAGATTTTTTGAACGGAAACTTAATTCGGTTTGTTTTTGTTTGGTTTGGTTTGGTTTTAATTGATTGTAATACGTGTAACTAACTATCACATTATTAAACAATAAATATATTAGAAACATAGAAAGTATTCTTTTAAGTAACAAAATTTAGCTTCAGGTTTATAAATCAATTCTTTCTTATTTCTTCTAGTCTACACATTTGACTCCTTAACAAGCCTAGAGAGGTAGGTCCCAGCCGAGCCCAGTTGGACCCGCAAGACTCACCTTGAAGAGGAACGTCTTCGCAGAAACCAACTGGATCCGCAGGACCAACCATGCTCAGAGACGTGACGTCCTTACGCGCAGTACGCAAGCTGTTCCCGCAGGAAATGCCTCCCAATGGTGAAGGACTCCGCCTGTCCCCGCAGCCTCGGATACAAGCCATCAGGGAAGGCCACCCGCGCAGCAAGGCTACACGCACAAGGCACTTAGCTCTCAATCACTCAGTGTCACCTGAAGGAATGAGCGAAGCCGGGAACTATCCCGCACAAGGGCGGGAGGGGGAATACTCCCGCCCAAATAAGCCAGTCCGTACGATACAGGAAGATCTTCTGTACTGTACCTGACGAGGTATGGGAAAAAGATCTGACTAAAGATACGACAGCTTATTGACACAGTATGGCGAGCAGCATGCTCCTGTACTGTGTCACTATTAGCCGCTGCCTACTCACCAACTACTGCCATACCACGTGCGTAGCCGGCAGTTGGTGGAAAAGGAATAGTACACAGCAGGCCTGGTCACTATCAGCCGCTGCCTACCCACCAACTACCAGCAGGGCACGTGCGTAGGCCACTGTTGGTGGAACAGGAACACTGTTGCAGCCGGCCACACCTCCTTGGAAACCTACCTTCGGCTATAAATACCACAAATGGTATGATCATCTGATCTCAACATCTTATCTTGTATCATCATATTATACCTGATATCTGCTCTAGCAATCTCTTAATATACACTTATATTTAAAGAGCAATCTAGTCTGATTCTCACGCCGGAGGGTGGTCACAAGGAGGAACCCCCCCCCCTTCTCAGTGACAAGCTCACGGTGTCTGTTTTGCAGGTTATCAGAAGAACCATCTTCTCAGGGTCTAACCCCTCGTGGGAAACATCTATCTAACCCCCAGGTTACCAGTAATCTGCCCGGGGTCCGGTTAGTGTTTCTTCATTGGCGCCATCCGTGCATAAAGCTAGAACTCCATTTTTCTCCAGTTTTTTCAAACTTCTAAGATGGTTAAAGAAACTCCGGTAACCACAACCCCAGCTACTGGGGGGAATACCGGCAACACAGTTTTTACAAACACTACCCCGGTTGCCCAAGCCGGGGCAAGTGAAGTAAATTTTACGAACACTACCCCAGTTACCCAAGCTGGGGCAAGTGCAGTAAATAATCGCTCACTGGGATTCACCGATGCCCAGTTAGAGAAACGAACAAGACTCCCCCGCCAAACACTCGATGAAGTTAAGGCATGGGCGGAGGCACGTCAGAGGGAATTCCAAGCTGAGTTGGACGAACGCTTGCGTTCCGTCCAACAGGCTGACGAATTCGAAGATTACTTGGATGACTCGGACGAATCCGACTCCGACGCGAACCCTCGCCATAGGGCAAAAGGGAAGCGTAAGGAAACGGATTCCCAACCGAAAAGGCATTTTGGACAAGCCTTCAAACCAAAAAGCACAGGTGGAAGTCCACGAGACTTCTCCAAAACATTCAGACCAAACGTTGCAAATGCGGGAACGTCCAAATTTGCAAGGGACATTGCAGAAGCAATTGCCCCAAAAAGTGCCAAACAAATGTCCAGCATAGGCACATATGATGGTATATCTGATCCAGACGATCATTTGAACAGGTTCATAGCGGGGGCAACCGTCAGTAGTTGGACGGAACCTACGTGGTGTTACATGTTCCAAATGACGCTGGTAGGGGCTGCTAGAGCGTGGTTCGATCCTCTACCGGTCAACCACATCTACGACTGGGCTGACTTCCAACAGAAGTTTATCCAACACTTCAGCCAGCAAAGAAAGTATACCGAGGAGCAATGGACAATCCTCAAGTGCATTCGAGAAAAAGATGAATCTTTGCTAGACTTCATCACTCGCTTCAACTCGAAGAAGCTAAGTCTGGGTAATATCAGCGAAGATCTTGTTCGCGCTGCCTTTATCCAGGGCGCGAACGACCCAGAGCTCATCCGCACCTTAACGGGTAAAGATGGCATGCCATCCACATGGGATGCCATCATGACAGCAGCTAAACGCTTTGCGGAAACGGAGAAGCAACTGGGTAGAGATCTCCCACAGAGCACAAACCTCTACACCCAGAAAACAAGGGAAGACAACGTCCTTACCGCCCGATTAAACAAAAAGCGAAAGCTAGGCATTTGGCAGTCAAGGGTCAACTTTGACACCTCATCCGGCTTGCAAAATCGGTTAGGCGGAAGGGATAATGTACAGTCAAACAAGAACTCCAGATGGACGCCGCTCACCAAAAGCGTCACCGAGATATTCGCCACCGAGGAGCTCCCATGGCCAAAGCCTCAAATAATCCGACATCGCCACAATGCTGATCGGAGCAAATACTGTGAATTTCACAGGACAAAAGGCCACAACACCGAAGAATGCATAGACGTAAAGGACATGGTCGAGGCATTCGTCAGAGATGGGACGCTCGCGCACCTCGTGGCGCAATGAACGCTGAGCAGGCTGATGCGTGTAGAACCCCAGCTGGGGAAAACACGAATAAAATTCCAGCTTCAATATGGAGACTACATGCTGCGTAAAGAACGAGATCCCGAACCAGGTGCGTATCGGCTCGATGGCACTCCCATCCCAACAACATGGAAGGAGCTCATTTACACAGTGTGCATGTAAATCAATTCCAAATTTGTAAAGAAAAGGCCAAGAGCCACTTCTAATGGAAACGATTCTCCTTAAAACATTGACGCTGATGATTTTACATTTTTATGAACTATCAACATGGATATGCCGGTTTTCACCGCATAATTACGTAAAGTCGTTGCGTGGGGAAGGCGGCAAAACCCGCATAAACCCAAAAAACGACAAACCTTCACGCAGGTCAGTTGAAGGGGAAAAGTTCAGTCCCATTAAATGAAAGTGCCGGTCTATCCGCATGAATAATGAAAAAGGGAACCGAACACTAACCTATTGACAACCGCGCGTCGAACGGTTCAAAACAGAATTTCTAACAGGATGAGGAAAACCTACACGCAGGTCAGATGGTAAAGTTTTGCTTCCTACTACGTGCAAGTGACGGTCCTACCCGCACAATCACGGAAGAGGAAGCAAAACTTCACACCTATCTACCACGTTCAAAGGTTAACTTATCCTCAAAAGATGAGGAAAACCTACACGCAGGTCAGATGGTAAAGTTTAGCCATCCTACTACGTGCAAGTGACGGTCCTACCCGCACAATCACGGAAGAGGAAGCAAAACTTCACACCTATCTACCACGTTCAAAGGTTAACTTATCCTCAAAAGATGAGGAAAACCTACACGCAGGTCAGATGGTAAAGTTTAGCCATCCTACTACGTGCAAGTGACGGTCTTACCCGCACAATCACGAAAGAGGAAGCAAAACTTCACACCTATTATCTACCACGTTCAAAGGTTAACTTATCCTCAAAAGGATGAGGAAAACCTACACGCAGGTCAGATATAGGTAAAGTTTAGCCATCCTACTACGTGCAAGTGACGGTCCTACCTGCACAATCACGGAAGAGGAAGCAAAACTTCACACCTATCTACCACGTTCAAAGGTTAACTTATTCTAAACACTTGGAAAATTGCTAATCTAAACTAAAGTATGCAAGTCATATAACGTTTATAAAGCAAGGAATCCAATAAAATAAGTGGTCTTACTCGCACAAAGATTTATATTTCATAAGTATTCATTACAAGAATGGCCGGGTAATTACCCGCCTACAAGAAGATAAATCTATACAAGCTAAGTCTATCCTAGCAGTGGGAAGGGATCTTCAGGATCAGGCTTCAGGGCCACTTCCACTTGGACCAGCACCATCAGTAGATCGTGGCAGTTCAAGGAAAGCTTTAAGGATAGCTAACCCATCATCAGCAACAGCAACTTGATTCACCTTCTCCACCACCGGATGCGGGAAGGCGGCGTACTGATTCACTGCTTGGTCGTAAACAGCTTCAGTATCAACATTGTACAAAGGGAAGTTGGAAGGCGGGATGCCTTTCTCAACGAACCCTAGACCAAGCAGGAAGCCGACCTTTTCCCCATCCTCGTGAGAAGCGTTGAGGGCTGCGCTCATAGCATCATCGTAAGAGGTCTCAGCAAAGACCCGATGCACAACCTACAAGAAAATATACAAGTGTCAAAACCTTTTCTATTTACAAAGAAAAGCGTAAAGACAAGAAAAGCTTACCTGAGACAACGCTTCTCGAAGAAGCCATTCCTTGGCAACCAGGGCTTCTTGGAGGGCAGCTTGAGCTTCGTTTCGGGCGCGATCGGCTTCGCTCTTGTTGAGGTTGGCAAGCAACACTTCTTTAGCCGCAGCCTCTTCGACGCCCTTCAGCTTACGCTCAGCGTGGTCAAGCACCCCCCTCTGGTCCAAGATTTCTTGGAGCTTTTTGGCGTCTTCCATCGCCAAGGCATCATGAGCCTGCTGGAGAGCCTCTAACTTGGCTTTAAGTTCTTCATTCTCCACGCGCAGAGGCTCAGCAACAGCTTCAGCCTTGGTGGCCCTCTCGGTTGCGTTCCTTGCAGTTTCCTTAGCCAGCCGAAGCTGTTCATTAACAGCTTGGGCAGCCTTGGAACGGGCCTCAAGTCGAGCCTGAACTTCAACCTCGAGGGCCTTGAAGGCCTTCTCCTTTTCCGCAGCTACGGCGGAAAGCCTTTGGTTCTCCTCCCGGACAGCCCGCGCCTGAGCCACTTCTTTAAGGCGAGCTGCTTTTAACTTGTCGTTTTCACAACAAAGCAGCTCGACACGCGGCTGCATCCGGGCCAGGAGAACCCGAAGCTCATTGGTTAGCCTACCCTCCTGGTAGCTAGCCATGGCTTCCCCCAACGCACCACTGGGAGCAGCGTGACGAGCCCATTCCACGCACTCCACAGGGGTACGAAGGGTTGTTCCTCGGCGAATGTTCCATCGTGGAACATACACTTCATTGGAATCCGACACTGCAAAAAACATAAAGCAGTTAGGAAAAGATGATAAAAAATATATAAAATGGGCGAAAAGAACCCTACGCACCTGTAGGGTCAATTACAGGCCGATAGCCGCCGAACCCATCACCTGAACCCAACGGAAATCCATCCAAGAGGTCAGGCAGATGGGAAGGTGGCAGGGATTGGCGAGAAGCCCCATGCGTACCTGATGGATCGGCCGTCGTTGCCGATGGCGGGGGCATGGTAGCAGCCGCCGCGGTCGCCGCCGCGGTATCCGCAGCAAAAGTTACCGCCGGCTCGGTGAAGGATGCTGTAAAAATCGCACTCACAGCCGGCGGTGACGTCATCTCAGCTGGAACAGTCGGCTCAAAGGAGTGAGCAACTGGACCAGCGGAAGCAGGCGCAGGCGCCTGGGTCGTCGCCTCAGGTAGGCTGACCAAGCCTACCGTCATTGGCGGGGAGGTACCACTCTGCGCTCCACCCTGGAATGCGTCAACATCCACGCCTGCACAAAGAAGATAAGTGTTAAATGATACTAAGCTATGATTTTAAAAGCTAAAGGAAAGTTGTACTTACGGGTTTTCTTGAGCCTAAAGGTACGGAGAGGCGGGGATGGACCCGATGGAGCCGGCCTCTTTGCGCCGGTCACCGTCGTCTTCTTTGGCTCTTCGGAGGTGACAGTCGTAACCTCTGGAGCGGTGGTCTTATCACCACCGGGATTCCCCGCCACCTCTTCGCTCTCGGTCTCCGAATCAGACCGAGGCACTGGATCGGCAGTGGAGGCCTTCTCCTTCCCCTTCCCGCCTGCAGCCTTCTTCTTCCGCACCAACGGAGGACCATCTGCGGATTCCTCATCAGAACATACGATTAGAGGAATTCCAGCAGAGGTTTCAGCATTGAGGGGTACAGGGTCGAAGAGCGCCTTACCTGGCCGACGGGCGATAAGGAACTCATGGCCTAGCGGATAGACCTCCACGAACCGATCCGCCGTTTGTTCTAGGATAGGCAACTCGTTCTCGTCTAGAGCGCGAGTACCCATCCGGGCGGGACCATCAGCCTCCCGCGGGTTCAGGAGCGACTGCAAGTCGTTCCCCTCTGAAATAAACAGGAAAAAAGTTAGAAGAAATTCTAAATCAACAAAAAGAAAGAAAGCATACCGTAAGGAACAGAGTTCGAACCGTATTCGAGGACGATTGGGATCTTTTGCGCATCGGCAGCCTTCCACACCCGGCTCATCCCCAGCATCACCATCCCGGACTCCGCAAACCGGTAAACCGGAGATTGGACCCGAGATATCTTCGAGAACCATTCCGCCTCCTGGTAGCTGGAGGCGTGAAGGCTTGGGAGAGCTTGCCCATTCTTAAACTTCATGGCAATGGGGATGGCGCGAGCGGATATGAAGAAGAACTCCCGCTTCCACGAGCGAAGACTGTGCTCGGTCGCGCAGATCTTTAAACCCTTAATCCGGGTTGTCAATGTGTACCACCCCTGGATGCACCTCCAAGTATAGAAGGTCATCAGGCGGTCAACATAGGGCTCAACGCCCAAAATCCGGCACACCCACTCGAAGAGGCGAATCTTGGCGATCGCCATGGGGTGCAACTCGGTCAAATGAACACCATGCCTCTCAAGGACACGGTAAACAAACTTTGTCAATGGGAACCTAAGATTCCCATAGACAAAGAATGCAGCATATATGTGACATCTGCCCCGATCCGACCCGACCCAGGTACCCGTTTCTCTGACCCGGTCTCTTTCTTTTATGATTTAATATTTATTTATACTTATATTTTACTTTTAATAATAATATATATATTTTCCTTCCCGCCTCTTTCTCTCTTTTTCCTTCCGCCGTCCCGTCCCTCTCCTTCTCTCTTTCCGCCTTCTTTTCCCTCTTGTCGCCGTCCCGCCCTTACGCCTTGTTTCCCTCTTTTTCTTCTAACTCTTTGCTTGTCCTTTGGTTCTTCCCGCCTAAGGTTGTCTGCGCAGCTCCACGCGCCAGACCCCTTACAAGGAATCCTGCGTGAAGACCACCTGTTTCAGCGTTACGCGAGACGAACTCTTCTCGCAGCGCGCTAAGAATTGTAATTCTTCTCGCAACGCGCTAAGAACGGTAGTTCTTCCCGCGACGCGCTAAGGATTTGTAGTTCTTCTCGCAGCGCGCTAAGAATCGTAGTTCATCCCTCGACGCGCGAAGAATTATAGTTCTTCCCGCGGCGCGCTAGGAATTTTAGTTCCTCCCGCGGCGCGCTAAGAAATGTGATTCTTCCCGCGGCGCGCTTAGAAATGTAGTTCTTTCCGCGACGCGTTAAGGTTAGTTCTGTCTGCCTTCGCGCTCGCGCTCTCTTGACCTTTTGTGTCAGCCTTCTCGCGCTAAACCCTTTGAGTTTTCTTCTGTTTAATCTAGCCGTTTGCTTTTGTGTTGTCTTATCTTTTGAGCTGTTGACCTAATCTGCTTTATGTCTGAAAAGCCACTTTTGGCGCAGCATGCGCACCAACCCCATTGGTTGGCAGAAAAAGTGACTGACATTATCTTTGGAGATCTGCTTTTTCCATGCTTGACCTGTACCTTTATCTGAACCGCCCATGCTTTTTTTTACTGTTCCCTGACAGCTTTATCTTGCCTCTGCAGCTGCCATATCTTTCCATATCTTTTGCTTTTGGATTCTTATGCTTTTTGATATCTTTTGCTTGATCCTGTTAAAGATCTTTTCCCCTTTTCTAGGGATTATGTCTCCTAGGGTTTTCCTATAAATAATAATAATGTTTTAACACTACACACACAAAACACTTAATCTCTCCTGTTCTCTTGCTCCTTGCTCTCTCTGCCGTCTTCCTCTCTGCCTCCGTCTTCCTCCCTGTTCTGCCCTGCTTTCCCGGTAATATATATATATTATATATAATAATTTACTTATTAATTATGCTAACTTATAATCAAGACTTAAAACAAATCATTAAAACAATAAT
Source organism: Bidens hawaiensis (assembly GCF_021521415.1). NCBI lineage: Eukaryota > Viridiplantae > Streptophyta > Magnoliopsida > Asterales > Asteraceae > Bidens > Bidens hawaiensis. The sequence continues at coordinate 121,251 of NW_027491887.1, read as the reverse complement.
CTTATTTATAGGTTAACTTGTGCTTGTTTAAAGTTGGTTCTTGCTTTATCTTACACCGCATCGTTTATCAAGTGAGTAATCTCGTACCTAATCCCTTTTTGCTTTTAATGTTTTGGGATGTTCATGTGTTCATACAAACTTAGAGTCTTAAACTTGTTTATGAACTTTAGTCGCGTAGTATCCCATGTGTTGAGGACGTAGACTTGGCTGTTTATTTGTATGTGTGGATCATTAACCGTCTTGTCGGTCTATTCCGCAGTTCTCATGGTACCATTAGATGAACACGGGAGAACTATCGTTTATGATTTTCTCTTTTGTTTGCACATGCACAGTTTGTCTTGTTTGTGAGCTCAATTGTGAGCACTGGCAGTCTTATGAATCTTAGAGTTGGTCCCGATCAGATTACACCCTTGTTGAAAACCAGACATACACATGTTGCGCGCAGATTTATGGTTATCTATGTATTGTATTAAACTTGATTTCTCACCAACACGCAAGTGTTTGACGTTTATTTTAACACATGTTCAGGTTTGCAGTAGCTGTTTTGGAGCTTGTGGACACCTAGGAAGTTTTCTTTATTTTGGACCTAGATTAAAATGTATCAAGACAAGTTATTGCTGTTTTATTATTATGATTTATAATATATTGATTTATGATGATTTATGTTGTCTTGTGTTTACCCTGCGCGTGCGCGAATGAATGTATTTATTAAATATTGACACCCAATAGTGTCACGAGTAATGAAACAATATGTGGCGCCCCGATGTATAATCCGCCTTTGGTCGGGGTGTTACAGATTGGTATCAGAGCTCGTTGACTTTAGGATAGGTGGTTAGACGTAACGGCCTAGAATACCTAAGAGTCCGTTCTCGCGCATGAGAGAAATCTCATGTTTGCGCGCTTATTGTTAATTACTCGTTATTTATGAATATGCTCGCGCTTGCGCAGTATATGATTTTATGTTTTATTTCGCGATATTTCGATTTTTTTGTTGAATTTCGATTTTTATTGATTTTACTTACATATTCGTTTGTTGGGTTTGAAAATCCAAAAAGTCATAGTGATACATGAATAGTTGATTTTCAATTTCCATTTACGATTATGTTCTGAGGTTGGAGACTTGAAAAGTCATGGTGATACATGAATTGTCAACCTCCAATACTCATTTTCTTGTATGTTTTATATCGAAGATTGAAAAGTCATGGTGATACATGAATCGTCAATCTCCAATACTCGTTTGCTCGTATATTTTAAATTGGGAATTCGGAAAGTCATGGTGATACATGAATTGTCGATTCTTGATTCGAATTTGTTACCTTTATTAAGTCTGCATTTAGGGTCATTTAATCTACTTTAACTTTTGATAGTATCTAACTCTGCGAAACCAAGCTTTATAAAGTTATACTTTGCGATAAAACCAAGATATTAACTAAAATTAAAACTTTTATAGAATGCCTCCGCTATCTCGCCGATTTCAGAGAAGAGAAGCCTCGCGCATGCGTAGACAGCAACGTTCCCAGGAAATGGCCGCCGCAATAGCCCAAGCTTTGAGCCAAAACAATACCAACACCTCTGGGTACAACATTAAGTCCTTTAACGCGGGTAACCCTCCAAAGTTCACAGGTCTTGAAGGAGCCACCGTGATGCTCCAGTGGCTTGAGAAAATCGAAAACACTTTCCTCCATACCCAATGCCCCTCAGACAGACGAACCCTATATGCTTCCAGTGTCCTGGAATCCAGAGCGCTTACATGGTGGAATGGAGTAGCTCATGCGCGTGGCGCAGAAGCTGCTTCCAGCATGCTCTGGGAGGAATTTAAGGAAATTCTGACGCGAGAATTCTGCCCTCCCAACGAAGTTAAGCGCCTGGAGGAAGAATTCTGGAACTTGAAGCAATACAGCGGTGAAGCGCGCGAGTACGCGACGCGCTTCCACGAGCTAAGCTTACTGGTCCCTCACCTTGTTACCCCTTCACGCCGAGCAATCGAGAAATTCCTTGGGGGTCTCCCCATGGAAATTCAAGATTCTGTATGGGCCAGAAACCCAGTTACCCTCTCTGACGCCATCGAGTTGGCCGCTGTGCTCAGCGACAACCATGTCAGAGCAGGAACCCTGTTCCTGCGGGGAACTGAGAAGACCAAACCCACCAAAACTGTCCATGAACCCGCAGAAACCAAACCTGAACCCTCAAACCATAACCAGAAACGTAGGCGCAGACAAGCTTACGCGCTTACCAACCCGCCCATTGTCCAGCAACCCATTTATCAACCTCCAGTTTACGCGCCTAACCCTCTGTCAGCTTACCCAACACCTCCTGTAGCCCACAACTATGCCTTAACCAGTCCAGCACTCCCTGCCCCGCCAACTAAGAAACCTTACACAGGAAACCATCCCTTTTGCCCAACCTGTAGATTTCACCACCCAACCCAAACCCCGTGTCGACTTTGTAACCGATGTGGCCGTACTGGTCACACTGCTGAAAACTGTAGAGTCCTTCTCGCCAATCCAATTGCGCCAATACCACCAGTCTACCCGCAGAACCCACAACCAACCTACCAAAACCCACGACCCAGATCGTGCTTTAACTGCGGTGATCCCAGTCATTTCCGGAACGCGTGCCCAAGGCTACAAGTGCAAATCACACAAGCGAATCCGGTGAACCAGATTTCGAACCAAGTAACGCGTGGACGAGCTTTTAACATAACCGCGCACCAAGCGCAAGCGAATAATGACGTAGTTAATGGTACATTTTTGCTTAACGGATTTTATGCTTCTGTACTTTTTGATACTGGCGCCGATCGAAGTTTTATCTCTCGCGCCTTCGAGCAGAAGCTTGCGCGACCGCGCGATAACTTAAAAGAAGATTTTTCAGTTGAATTGGCTAATGGTGAAACTGTTTTAATAAACTCAGTGATTAAAGATTGCACGCTTAACCTTAACGAAAACGATTTTCTGATCGACCTCATCCCTATGCCTCTTGGAAGCTTTGATGTTATCATTGGTATGGACTGGCTTACGCATAATCGCGCCGAAGTTATTTGCGCCAAGAAGATGATTCGCATACCTCGAGAAAATGGTGATCTTCATATTTACGGCGAGAAACCCTCCCGCGGTCTTAAACTTATGTCTTGCGCCGAAGCCCGAAGGCTCATGCGGAAGAAGTGTGTTGCATTCTTAGCCCATGTGGTTAAACCTGCTGAAGAGAAGAAGCTTCGCGATATCCCTGTTGTGCGTGATTTTCCTGAAGTTTTTCCTGATGATCTTCCTGGTATCCCTCCCGCTCGTGAAGTCGAGTTTCGTGTTGATCTTGTCCCTGGTGCTTCCCCCGTAGCTAAATCTCCTTATCGTCTTGCACCCGCTGAGATGCAAGAATTGGCAAGCCAACTTCAAGAGTTGACAGCTAAAGGATTCATTCGCCCTAGCTCTTCGCCCTGGGGTGCTCCGGTGTTGTTCGTTAAAAAGAAAGATGGATCGTTTCGCATGTGTATTGATTACCGCGAGTTGAACAAACTCACCATTAAAAACCGGTATCCTTTACCGCGTATTGACGACCTCTTTGATCAACTCCAAGGTGCCTCTTGTTTCTCGAAGATCGATCTCCGCTCTGGCTATCACCAGTTGCGCATCCGCGATGAAGATGTTCCGAAGACTGCTTTTCGAACTCGTTATGGCCATTTTGAATTCTTGGTCATGTCCTTCGGTTTAACCAACGCACCCGCCGTTTTCATGGATCTAATGAATCGGGTGTGTAGGCCTTTCTTGGATAAATTCGTGATTGTGTTTATCGATGATGTTCTGGTGTATTCTAAGACCAAGGCCGAGCATGAGCAACATCTTCGGTTGGTGTTGCAAAAGCTTCGAACCGAGCAGCTCTATGCTAAGCTTTCCAAGTGTGAATTTTGGTCGGATGAAGTACAGTTTCTTGGTCATGTTGTAAACAAGATGGGTATTCATGTCGACCCATCCAAGATTGAAGCAATCAAGAACTGGATTACGCCATCTACTCCTACCGAGATCCGTTCCTTTCTGGGCTTAGCTGGTTATTACCGGCGCTTCATTTCGAACTTCTCGAAGATCGCTTTGCCTTTAACAGCTCTAACGCACAAAGGTAAACCGTATATTTGGGGCTCGAAGCAAGAAGAAGCCTTTCTAACGCTCAAGCGTCTGTTGTGTGAAGCTCCTGTTCTTGCGTTACCTGAGGGTAATGATGATTTTGTCGTGTACTGCGATGCCTCCAACCAAGGTCTCGGTTGTGTTCTTATGCAACGAGGCAAGGTTATCGCTTACGCATCAAGGCAACTCAAGGTTCATGAAAAGAATTATACAACTCACGATCTCGAACTTGGTGCAGTGGTATTTGCCTTGAAGATCTGGAGACACTACCTTTATGGTACTAAGTGTATCCTCTACACTGACCATAAAAGCCTTCAGCATATCTTTGATCAAAAGGAACTCAACATGAGGCAACGCCGATGGAACGAACTCATCAGCGATTACGATTGTGAGATCCGGTATCATCCTGGTAAGGCTAATGTGGTAGCCGATGCGCTCAGCCGAAAACCCTGCCAGCTTAACTGTATCTTGCCGCGCACCCAGCTTCACTTCGCGCCGATTCAAAGCAACCTTGAATCGCGTATTCGTGACGCGCAGCGCGCATCCATCAGTAATGGTAACCTTCGCGCCGAGTTAGCGTGTGGCGCGGAAGCACATTTTGTCCCTAATCTGAGTGGAATTCTCTGTTATCTTAATCGCATCTGGATTCCCTTTGATGAGAATCTTCGCGCTGATATCCTGAGTGAAGCGCACAAATCTCGGTATTCTATTCATCCTGGCGCTGATAAGATGTACAAGGATTTGCGCATTACTTATTGGTGGCCCGGTATGAAGAAGGATATTGCTGTGTTCGTAGCTAAATGTCTGACTTGTTCTAAAGTAAAAGCTGAACACCAACGCCCATCTGGTTTGCTCGAACAACCAGAAATTCCTACGTGGAAATGGGAAAGTATAGCGATGGACTTTATTACCAAGTTACCTTTGACAGCAAGCAAACATGATAACATTTGGGTAATAGTGGATCGTTTGACTAAGTCTGCTCACTTTCTGCCCATTCGTGAAAACTACCGTGTTGAGCATCTCGCGCAGCTTTATGTCAAGGAAATTGTCTGCCGCCATGGCACTCCTTTGAGCATCATATCCGATCGCGATGGCCGTTTTATATCTCGCTTTTGGAAATCTCTCCAATCTGCGCTAGGAACTCGCTTGGACATGAGTACGGCATATCATCCCCAGACTGACGGACAGTCTGAGCGAACTATTCAAACTCTTGAGGATATTCTCCGATCTTGTGTTCTTGATTTTGGAGGTAATTGGGATTCGCACCTGCCTTTGATTGAGTTCTCTTATAATAACAGCTATCATTCCAGTATCGGTATGGCCCCATTTGAAGCACTTTACGGTCGTAAATGCCGCTCCCCGATTTGTTGGAGCGAAGTGGGAGAAGCTCAAATCACAGGACCCGAATTTGTTCAAGAGACAACCGATAAAATCGCCAAGATCCGTGATCATCTGCTGACTGCTAGAAGCCGACAGAAGAGTTACGCAGATCGCAGACGAAAGCCTCTCGAATTTCAAGTTGGTGATCTTGTTCTCCTCAAAGTGTCGCCTTGGAAGGGTGTTGTCCGCTTTGGGAAGAAAGGTAAGCTTGCTCCTCGTTATGTTGGACCATTTAAGATTCTCGCGCGTGTGGGAAAAGTTGCCTACAGACTTGACCTGCCGCCCGCGCTCAGTAATGTGCATCCAACGTTCCATGTATCCAATCTCAAGAAGTGTTTAGCTGACGAGAACCTTCACATTCCACTTGATGAAGTTCAAGTTGATGAAACTATGCATTTCGTTGAGAAGCCCGTTGAGATTATGGATCGCGAGGTAAAGCAAACCAAGCGCAGTCGTATCCCTATCGTGAAAGTTCGCTGGGAGTCCAAGCGCGGAGCCGAGTTTACATGGGAAAGGGAAGATCAAATGAAGATCAAGTACCCGCACCTGTTCTCTGCGCAACCTACTTCGAGATAAATTTCGGGACGAAATTTCTTAAAGTAGGGGAGACTGTGACATCTGCCCCGATCCGACCCGACCCAGGTACCCGTTTCTCTGACCCGATCTCTTTCTTTTATGATTTAATATTTATTTATACTTATATTTTACTTTTAATAATAATATATATATTTTCCTTCCCGCCTCTTTCTCTCTTTTTCCTTCCGCCGTCCCGTCCCTCTCCTTCTCTCTTTCCGCCTTCTTTTCCCTCTTGTCGCCGTCCCGCCCTTACGCCTTGTTTCCCTCTTTTTCTTCTAACTCTTTGCTTGTCCTTTGGTTCTTCCCGCCTAAGGTTGTCTGCGCAGCTCCACGCGCCAGACCCCTTACAAGGAATCCTGCGTGAAGACCACCTGTTTCAGCGTTACGCGAGACGAACTCTTCTCGCAGCGCGCTAAGAATTGTAATTCTTCTCGCAACGCGCTAAGAACGGTAGTTCTTCCCGCGACGCGCTAAGGATTTGTAGTTCTTCTCGCAGCGCGCTAAGAATCGTAGTTCATCCCTCGACGCGCGAAGAATTATAGTTCTTCCCGCGGCGCGCTAGGAATTTTAGTTCCTCCCGCGGCGCGCTAAGAAATGTGATTCTTCCCGCGGCGCGCTTAGAAATGTAGTTCTTTCCGCGACGCGTTAAGGTTAGTTCTGTCTGCCTTCGCGCTCGCGCTCTCTTGACCTTTTGTGTCAGCCTTCTCGCGCTAAACCCTTTGAGTTTTCTTCTGTTTAATCTAGCCGTTTGCTTTTGTGTTGTCTTATCTTTTGAGCTGTCGACCTAATCTGCTTTATGTCTGAAAAGCCACTTTTGGCGCAGCATGCGCACCAACCCCATTGGTTGGCAGAAAAAGTGACTGACATTATCTTTGGAGATCTGCTTTTTCCATGCTTGACCTGTACCTTTATCTGAACCGCCCATGCTTTTTTTTACTGTTCCCTGACAGCTTTATCTTGCCTCTGCAGCTGCCATATCTTTCCATATCTTTTGCTTTTGGATTCTTATGCTTTTTGATATCTTTTGCTTGATCCTGTTAAAGATCTTTTCCCCTTTTCTAGGGATTATGTCTCCTAGGGTTTTCCTATAAATAATAATAATGTTTTAACACTACACACACAAAACACTTAATCTCTCCTGTTCTCTTGCTCCTTGCTCTCTCTGCCGTCTTCCTCTCTGCCTCCGTCTTCCTCCCTGTTCTGCCCTGCTTTTCCGGTAATATATATATATTATATATAATAATTTACTTATTAATTATGCTAACTTATAATCAAGACTTAAAACAAATCATTAAAACAATAATCTTATTTATAGGTTAACTTGTGCTTGTTTAAAGTTGGTTCTTGCTTTATCTTACACCGCATCGTTTATCAAGTGAGTAATCTCGTACCTAATCCCTTTTTGCTTTTAATGTTTTGGGATGTTCATGTGTTCATACAAACTTAGAGTCTTAAACTTGTTTATGAACTTTAGTCGCGTAGTATCCCATGTGTTGAGGACGTAGACTTGGCTGTTTATTTGTATGTGTGGATCATTAACCGTCTTGTCGGTCTATTCCGCAGTTCTCATGGTACCATTAGATGAACACGGGAGAACTATCGTTTATGATTTTCTCTTTTGTTTGCACATGCACAGTTTGTCTTGTTTGTGAGCTCAATTGTGAGCATTGGCAGTCTTATGAATCTTAGAGTTGGTCCCGATCAGATTACACCCTTGTTGAAAACCAGACATACACATGTTGCGCGCAAATTTATGGTTATCTATGTATTGTATTAAACTTGATTTCTCACCAACACGCAAGTGTTTGACGTTTATTTTAACACATGTTCAGGTTTGCAGTAGCTGTTTTGGAGCTTGTGGACACCTAGGAAGTTTTCTTTATTTTGGACCTAGATTAAAATGTATCAAGACAAGTTATTGCTGTTTTATTATTATGATTTATAATATATTGATTTATGATGATTTATGTTGTCTTGTGTTTACCCTGCGCGTGCGCGAATGAATGTATTTATTAAATATTGACACCCAATAGTGTCACGAGTAATGAAACAATATGTGGCGCCCCGATGTATAATCCGCCTTTGGTCGGGGTGTTACAATATACCCCGATCTTGCCTCTGGGGGCATCGTACACCGTCTGGTGGGGTTCAGGAAACTCAGGCTCCAGAGACTCGAGCATGAACTTCCTGACGACGTACCGATACAGATCGCCAGGCAGAGCACACTGGCACTCGCCAGCATTACTCTTGTCATCGACTGCAGATTCGAGATCACGAGACATCTTGTAAAAGAAGAAGAAAACGATTTCGGGAGAATGCTTGCCTGAAAAGGTGAGTATTCGCCGGAAATCGCAAAGAAGATGAAGAGAAGAGTGAAAGTGTGGATTACAAAGAGCCCTCTACCCCTTTATATACTAATCGCAATTAATGCGATGAAATTAATGCGGAAGAGAGAGAAAACGAAGGTGCAATGAAACTATGACACGTGGCAAAAAGCAAGCTGGCAACAGCTGTTGACAGGACGCATACCATTAATTTCGGGGCCACACGCCCGAAAAATCGCGCCCACGCGTCTGAAAAAGCGTCTGGAATGACCATGTACTGTCACGTCACCATAACTTCCTGCACGATCTGACACAGTCAGAAGAAACCGTCGCACGACGTTTCAGAGTTTTGGACTGTTCTTCTTTCCACCAACTCTTCGAATTTCAAAATTCAAAATTCAAAAAGATCAAAAAGTAGGCGGGAAAATACCCCTTACCTTGGCGAACAAGTAACCGTAAGACGGATGCGGGTACAATGTAAAGGCAAAACCCTTCACATACCTAGCACCCGCAGGGAATTGAAGCCAAGTAAACCTTGGCAAACAAGTAACCGTAAGACGGATGCGGGTACAGTGTTAAGGCAAAACCCTTCACATACCTAGCACCCGCAGGGAATTGAAGCCAAGTAAACCTTGGCAAACAAGTAACCGTAAGACGGATGCGGGTACAGTGTTAAGGCAAAACCCTTCACATACCTAGCACCCGCAGGGAATTGAAGCCAAGAAAACCTTGGCGAACAAGTAACCGTAAGACGGATGCGGGTACAGTGTTAAGGCAAAACCCTTCACATACCTAGCACCCGCAGGGAATTGAAGCCAAGAAAACCTTGGCGAACAAGTAACCGTAAGACGGATGCGGGTACAGTGTAAAGGCAAAACCCTTCACATACCTAGCACCCGCAGGGAATTGAAGCCAAGTAAACCTTGGCAAACAAGTAACCGTAAGACGGATGCGGGTACAGTGTTAAGGCAAAACCCTTCACATACCTAGCACCCGCAGGGAGTTGAAGCCAAGTAAACCTTGGCAAACAAGCAACCGTAAGACGGATGCGGGTACAGTGTTAAGGCAAAACCCTTCACATACCTAGCACCCGCAGGGAATTGAAGCCAAGAAAACCTTGGCGAACAAGTAACCGTAAGACGGATGCGGGTACAGTGTTAAGGCAAAACCCTTCACATACCTAGCACCCGCAGGGAATTGAAGCCAAGAAAACCTTGGCGAACAAGTAACCGTAAGACGGATGCGGGTACAGTGTTAAGGCAAAACCCTTCACATACCTAGCACCCGCAGGGAATTGAAGCCAAGTACCTCGGCAACCAAGTAACTATAAGCCGGGTGCGGGTACAGTGTAAAGGCAAAACCCTTCACATACCTAGCACCCGCAGGGAATTGACGCCAGGAATACCTTGGAAGTAAAGTAACCGTAAGACGAGCGCAGGTACAGTGTTAAGGCAAAACCCTTCACATACCTAGCGCTCCGCTGGGAATTGAAACCAAGAAGGATCTTCTGGGCAATGCTTGCGGAAACGGAAATAACATCCCCGCATAGCGGGAACGTCGAGAACTACGTTGTTTGAAGCTCCAGGATGGAATTGGTGGTTTTAACATAATTGATCACTATGTTCAAAACTACCAAAACCTCACGGAGAATCCACACAAGTGGGACTCAACGCTCCTGACTTGCGAGGAAGTTACAGACCTACCCGCATCATACCCAAAGACCAAGCAGGAAACTCGGGAATTTCTGCAAGTGACAAAGACTTCCGCGGGAGGAATCCCCATGGAAAACCTTAAAAAAACCCTTTTCAAAACCCTTTGCTTAAGTCCAAAAGTTCACCTCACTTTATTAAACACTCATGAGAAGAACATTGGACTGGGGGGACTTGAAGAGGTAGGTCCCAGCCGAGCCCAGTTGGACCCGCAAGACTCACCTTGAAGAGGAACGTCTGCGCAGAAACCAACTGGATCCGCAGGACCAACCATGCTCAGAGACGTGACGTCCTTACGCGCAGTACGCAAGCTGTTCCCGCAGGAAATGCCTCCCAATGGTGAAGGACTCCGCCTGTCCCCGCAGCCTCGGATACAAGCCATCAGGGAAGGCCACCCGCGCAGCAAGGCTACACGCACAAGGCACTTAGCTCTTAATCACTCAGTGTCACCTGAAGGAATGAGCGAAGCCGGGAACTATCCCGCACAAGGGCGGGAGGGGGAATACTCCCGCCCAAATAAGCCAGTCCGTACGATACAGGAAGATCTTCTGTACTGTACCTGACGAGGTATGGGAAAAAGATCTGACTAAAGATACGACAGCTTATTGACACAGTATGGCGAGCAGCATGCTCCTGTACTGTGTCACTATTAGCCGCTGCCTACTCACCAACTACTGCCATACCACGTGCGTAGCCGGCAGTTGGTGGAAAAGGAATAGTACACAGCAGGCCTGGTCACTATCAGCCGCTGCCTACCCACCAACTACCAGCAGGGCACGTGCGTAGGCCACTGTTGGTGGAACAGGAACACTGTTGCAGCCGGCCACACCTCCTTGGAAACCTACCTTCGGCTATAAATACCACAAATGGTACGATCATCTGATCTCAACATCTTATCTTGTATCATCATATTATACCTGATATCTGCTCTAGCAATCTCTTAATATACACTTATATTTAAAGAGCAATCTAGTCTGATTCTCACGCCGGAGGGTGGTCACAAGGAGGAACCCCCCCCTTCTCAGTGACAAGCTCACGGTGTCTGTTTTGCAGGTTATCAGAAGAACCATCTTCTCAGGGTCTAACCCCTCGTGGGAAACATCTATCTAACCCCCAGGTTACCAGTAATCTGCCCGGGGTCCGGTTAGTGTTTCTTCAGGTTTATAAATCAATTCTTTCTTATTTCTTCTAGTCTACACATTTGACTCCTTAACAAGCCTAGAGACTAGACAGAGGTAGTCCTGAAGACCTGAACCAAGATAACCAAATCAGTTATCAAGCCGTTTTCCAACTCATTTATCGGTTAAACTGGCAGGCTTAACCTCACCTTAACCGGCAGGCTTAAGTTCCTACTCATTGTACACCTCATAGTTGCATCTCATATATTAAAGAGGCAAAACAAATGGAATTCTAGACAATTTTTTAATTATCTTTCATAGATAGCTAGTTACATTTAATACTACTACACATGCAAAGCTGTTTAAAAATCACGTGGTTTGGAGTGTACTTGGAAATAGTCTGAATAAAGCTTGTTCAAATTGGAATTGGCTTGGTTTACGAACAAGACGAGCTTGGGTCAAGGGTGGCCCACTCGGTTTTCCTTGAATAAGATATACCCGTAGGAAGGTTCATCGGGAACCACAAAACATGGGAAACGGGGAACTATTGATCAAACGAAGTCCAATTTAACTTAATCCAACTATTAGTTGATTATTTATATTTTCCACTGCTACACATGTAGGGGATGTTCAAAAAACCCGTAGCTCATTTGGAACTAATACTCGTTCGAATTGGCTCGGCTCGTGAAATGAATAGATATGTAACAATTTCTTTTGAAAAGCATATAAAGTAACAAAAAGTTGACATTTGATCCCACATCGGCTATTATAAGGAATCATTGCCAAGGGAATTAAATATAAAAGGAATATGATTAACTGATTAATTGGGTTACCATTTACACTTTTAACCGACATCCAATAAGTATCATATCTTATTCGAATCTCTCTTTCAGCCCAACCCCACCGCTCTTCCTCCTCAACCGGTCCATCGAGGCTAGCGGTCTTTGGATGACGAACGCGACGAAATGCCCCATAGAGTCTTACGGTCTTTGGATGACGAACGCGACGACATGCCCCAAAGATACAACAAAAAATTTTTACAATTCATAAATCCCTAAATCCTCTTTAAATACAACATTTGAATATAAGACAACATGAATAATTAAAATAAGTTTTGACTGACAAAAAGTTAAATAAAAACAGAAAGTCAAAAATGACCCATTTAGTTCTATTTTGCTGCTTTGCAAATTGCAATAACCACCAAAATACCCTGAAGAATAAATAGTGTGACTTGACAATGAAGAGCATTATTTCTATTTTTCTCAACCAAACTTCACCTTAAAAATATGTAGAAATTATTCTTTGTTTGTAGCAATTAGAAAATACTGATTCGAATTCAATTATCAGTTTATTTAAATCGAATCCTTGCTCGAAACGACAAATTAAGTTGAGTCTAAGTGAATATTAAATGTCTATCTCTTGAGTAAAGATGATTTATTATTTTGTATACAAGTTGAAATAAATAATGAAGGATAACTGGTGTTTCCAAGTTCAAATCATCAACTTCATGGTCAAAACTGAACTGTAATCTCAATTCTTTTGTATAGGTCTGTGTTTTAATCCTTATGATTAAAATAGAAAACACATTTAAAAAAAATAGAACAGTATATAACAGTGAATTAAAAAAAAAAACCAAGAGTTGACAATTATTTTTGATGGCTGAGGAAATCCTTCATGTGTCCATAGATCTCGGTTTTCACTACAAGTCGCATCTTTTTTGAGTCTTCCCAAAGCAAACTGCTGAATTCTCTTGCAAAATCGCACGCTGCTTCAAACACATCCTACCATTGGGAATTATAAAAATCAAACATTTAGCGGTTTGTGATATACCCCTTAAAACCAAAGAATTATAATATCAAATACATTCATTTTCAAATTTATAACATTTATACCCTCCTGTTAAAACTAGCATTAGGATCAGAGTTTGAAGTGTACAAAGAAAGATAAGGGTGTTACGGTTATAATAAAAATTGTATTTAATGAAACCGAGATTTCTTTAAGCTTTGAAATGAGTACATTTACTCTTTTTTTGGTTAAATAAATATGATATTATACGAGTGGTTTCTTACCCTTGATGGGAAATCATCAAAGAAGTGAGCAGGTGTCATCTCGACCCTGTTTAGATCCGATTCCCACAGCCTAATCTGTAATAAAAAAATAAATAACCAATAATTAGTAAACGTCAATCAATAGCATTTTAAGAAATTGGATTAAGGGCACTTTGATGATATTCTGATAGGAATCGTACGTTAGGTTTTGACTCTAATAGTATTTTGCAATTGTGGGAGGGGGTATATGTAACTTTTACCTTTATAAATAAAGAGGAATAGTGGCTTGGGAAAGGGGGAATAGAATTGGTTAGTTGTTAGGCTCATTGCCATGTGCATGAGAAGGGCATAGCCCGGGACCACTTGTGGTTATTATCCTTGTAGATCCTTGTGATCAAATCTTTCAATTAAATACAATTATTATCTTTTGATTTTCATCATCGTTGTTATAAACATACTAAAACCCTATCATTGGTCCGACCTGCCTCACCACCTCTGCTCAGATTTCAATTTCCGTTTTCCTTTCAGATCTAGATCTGATTACTAATTACCTGTTCAATCTCCATATTCCTCCACCTATTTCTTCAATTTCTGATTTCATCATGGTGGGTCAATCCTCTCGATTAGATGCTCATGAACAACAAATTCTTCAACTCCAATCTGATGTTACCGAGATCAAGGCATCTCTCTCGGTATTGAAAGCCGATCGAGCGGAATCCGCTGAATTCCGCAAAGTTGTTTTAGCATGGATGTAATCACAGGAGAAGCAACCTCTTGACGATTCTTCTGGATCCGGATCCTCAGGTATGGTATTCTCACCGTTCGGGCCCAAATCGGACCCTTCTGATCCTTCATCTGGTTTACCCTGGGCTGTGAAGAAAGTCAAATTACCCGAGTTTTCTGGTTTCGATTCTCAAGGCTGGATCCAAAAGGCTACTCTGTTCTTCGATCTCAATCAGACTCCGGATGCTTCTCGCCTCCAGCTTGCTCGAGTGAGTATGATTGGTGTTGCTCATCACTGGTTTACGGTCCTCACTCAGGTTCGACCATCTCTTTCGTGGATTGATTTTCAATCAGAACTGTTGCAACGATTTAGTGGTCTCACGATTCAGAATCCGTACGAACAATTGGCAACTATTAAACAATTTGATTCCATTTTTGACTTTATTGATGATTTCGAGTATTTGTTGTCTTTGGTTCCTCGTTTACCTGAGCCTCAAGTTATTGGTTATTTTCTTGCGGGATTGAAAGATGATGTCAAACAGAGGGTTCGTTTACATCGCCCAACCTCATGTATTGATGTGATGTCATTGGCTAAGGATGTTGAGTTGATGCTTCGACCATTAGATTCTCCTATGTTGTCGTCTCGTTTTCGCTATTTTCAACAGCCGGGATTATTGGGCTACGGGTTCGGGCACCGTCTTGAGGGTACGTCGAAGTCTAAACCTGCTGGAAACTCCCCTTTGTATTTTGCAAGTGGCCAAGCGGGTCAAAGTGATCGTGGTGTGCGTTCCTTATCTCGCACCGAGTGGGAGGAACGTCGAAAAAAGGGTCAATGCTACAAGTGTGGACAACTCTATAGTCCAACTCATAAATGTCCTGATGGTAGACTTCGTGTGATGTTGCTCGGCGATGATGAACCGGATGGATTCGAGGGGCTGCATTTTCAGTTGGAACATATGGATGATTTCCAACCGAATGGGGGGTTTTTGCTCCGTGTCGGGGTCTTCTACCAAGCCTTGAGGACAAGGCTTGTGTTATGGGGGGAGTATTGATAGGAATCGTACGTTAGGTTTTGACTCTAATAGTATTTTGCAATTGTGGGGGGGGGTATATGTAACTTTTACCTTTATAAATAAAGAGGAATAGTGGCTTGGGAGAGGGGGAATAGAATTGGTTAGTTGTTAGGCTCATTTCCATGTGCATGAGAAGGGCATAGCCCGGGACCACTTGTGGTTATTATCCTTGTAGATCCTTGTGATCAAATCTTTCAATTAAATACAATTATTATCTTTTGATTTTCATCATCGTTGTTATAAACATACTAAAACCCTATCATATTCCTTTTGTACCAGGGGACTTTTTCATATCGTTGTATTGTTTATGTTTCAAGATTTCCTACTAGAACCAACCAACGGTCAACATTATAGATTAGAGATGACATGGTTTCGGTTCATCAGACTTTTGCGTTTTTTTTACTGACCAATGGTATTTTTAGACCTTTAGACAATGGTGACTGGTTAGGCATTATAGTACTAGAACCGACAAAAAACTCTTGTATGCCAAAATTAATGTCACGAGCGATGACTAATGAGTAACACACTGTAAAAGCGAGTTTTTCCAAACTAGAAAAGGAAACGTAACAGTTTCCATTAGAGAACATCTTATTAGGGATGAGCAAATTAGGTACCGGTACCAATCTACCGCCGATACCGAATCGGTACCAAAGTTTTGAGTATCGGGATCCGTACGGTACCGGTATTTCCCGAAATTTTACCTTCAATGCCGGTACCGAGAATTTGTGATTTTCGGGATCGGTATCTTCGGTACCGGTACGGTACCGTGCTCATCCCTAATAGTGCATATATTATAGTAACTTTCAAAATAGATTAGAAAAGGAAACCTGGTCGGTGACATTTTCTAGTACAGATGACACTTTTTCTGCAACACGAGGATGGGCATTCTGCTGAAGAAATGAAACAATCTGCAATGCATTTCCACAAACAACAAAGAAAGTTTACTCACTCCTAACCACGAAACATGTATATGTATTTTGTATATGTATTTGGAAAGGAAGGGTTACCTGATCTGCTGTAATACCATTTTGGAAGGCTTTGTAGAGGTTCTCTTTTGTAATGGATCCAACAATAAGGTTAGGAAGTTGATATTCTACCCTGCAAAACAAGCAAACAAACAAATGCTCAATGGTAGCTTGAGAACCAATCAAACAAAACATGCATACAGAAATATGTCTGGTACCTACCTTGCAAAGAGTCTTACGATTTCACAATGCAACTTAGAGGTAGAGTATGCATATAACTGGAAGTTGGTTTCCACAACAACATATCCCTGCTTCCTTGATGATGCATCCGACAGGCTAATAGAAAGATTGGTAGCCAGTTTAGTACGAATAAACCAACTGTCTTTCCTCCCCTACCAACAGAAACATACAATAATGAGAACTAATTATACTATTTCTTCTTCCAATTATAGCATTATTCACCTACCTGCTGGAGTTTGATGAGGCCCAAATCTGCAAGATCTTTAACTGTTGTCCTTTGTATATCATCCAAAGTGTTTACATTATACGCCTATGCACAAATTTTAAGTAAATATGGGACGATCATCACATAGAAGTCATGTTTTACATATGATACCTCGCCAGTAACATGAAAGCTAAGTTCCAGCAGAAATGATATAAGATCTGCTGAATCCACACCTCTATCCTGTTTTATACAAGTGATCTGTTAGGATCTCAGTTATAGCAAAGCACACACACACACAAAATCAAATTGCAGAAAATAACGAACACGGAACATTTACATGGTTCGGTCTAAGTTGACCTATGTCCATGAGCTACAACCAGGGATTTATTATTGCTTTATGCTCTACTCTCATGATTCAAGTACAAGATGTGCATATACAGAGACTAACTAAGGTTACAAAACTTCAAGGAGAGGTATAGGGTTGTCGAAAACCTCCCATGCCTTAATTCTTTATTAACCTAATAACAAGTCTTCAACTACCAAGCCCAAATTGAGGCCCAAGCCTCCACAAACCCAACGTGATCAACACGAGATTATATGACAAAATCATTGAAAACACCTAACTTAGGGGGTGTTTGGCCTAGCTTTTTTATTTTGGCTTATGCTTATATTTTAAACTAGCTTATAGCTTATTTTTTATGATTTGATAAGCTTATTTTAACTTTGACTTAAAAGGCCTCGTTGGAAGACTTTCATCATAGAAGGGCTGATGCTTTTTGTTGTAACATCAGCTTCCGCAGAGTTTATGAGATGCAGCAAGAAACACTAAATATAATATTAATAATTAGTTAGCTACTTAACTCAAAATTAATTAATAATAATGTTTTATACCTCCCATTGTTGAGCTGCATACAAGTCTAGGTCCTCCAAACTCGGGAGTCTTACTGTTATATTTGAAGCCATAGGTTCTCTTGGCAAGACACCACCATGAATAATATGGTCCCGTAGGTTCATTTGAAACATCCGGTTTAACAAGTAAGTACTCTCCTTTATCCTGCAGAATCATCTAAATAATAATCAATGAACTATGCAGTCGATATCGCCGACATATAAGTCAGAATATCAGTACCGATAATATCATCGATATTGGACTAATATTTGACCGATATCATCGATATTCCCGCTATCAGTGTTTCAAGTCTTAACTATCAACTTTTAATGTTCAATATTGGTGTTTTAAGTCTTAATCAATTCTTACTTGTTACGATTGTTAGTGTTTTGCAATTTTCAAAAGGTTAATTTGTTAATGGTAGGAGACATACGGAATTATTAGTGTTAAGTTGCTATATATATATGAATTTTACATGATATTAAAATCAGAGGCGTAGCTTAATTGGGGCTAGGGGTGGCCCCGGCCCCGGCCCCCTCCGTTTTTTCGTTCGGTGGTGTAAATTAATCCTTTTTCGGCCGAAAATTTTTATACATAGTGTAAATTTACCCGTTTCTTATCGAAATTTTGAGCCCGGACCCCTCAGTTTTTTTCTAGGTAGTGTAAATTTATCCTTTTCGGAAAAAAAAATTTATACATAGTGTAAATTTAATCGTGTCCGACCAAAATTTTGAGCCCGGCCCCTCCGCTTTTTTTGCTCGGTAGTGTAAATTATCCTTTTTCGGCTGAAAATTTTTATACATATTGTAAATTTACCCGTTTTCGACCGAAGTTTTAGCCCGCCCCCCTCTAGTTTATGAATTATTTTAATACATACTGAGGCCGGCCGCCTCAACGTATATGTCCAAGCTTCGCCACTGATTAAAATTACCAATATCTCACTGCGATACGATATCTCAGATATTGGTCCTTGATATTTTTCCGAGTTGAAATGTGAAAATAATAATAATAATAATAATAATAATACCTATTATCTATGACTTCAGTAAAGAGTCTCAACTGAATGAGTCTATCGACGATGCTTCGAAGACGGGGCATGATCAGCAGGAAGAAGAAGAAGAAGCCATTCTTGTAAGGAAGCGGCTGTAACAGGAGCGTCTATATAGAACGTATTTCTTTGCCAATGGTGGCAGAGATCTTAACATGGCTTCGCAGATGAAGGGATTGTCGTAAAGCCTGTCGAGCTTCATGGCGGGTAATGAGGCGACCATGTCCATGAAATTCTTCGCTATAATCCTCACTTGCGGCATCTTGATTGGATTAAAGTGAACCCTAGCAATTCTAACCCTAATCTGCCGAATGTATTTCTACCACGAATATAGTGGCCTTCTTTGAGCCATGGCTGCCACAGGCCCGACACCCCGTTAGGCCCGAAATATTTTTTAAAAAAAAAAATTATATGTATTTTTATCAAAAACATGTGTATAATCAATGTTTCAACACAATTACATAACCACTAACTTGGTTTAATGGTAAATGGGTATGACATCTAACCAAAAGATTGTGGGTTCTAGTCTTATTTGAAACAGTTTTAAGCTTATTTTTATATAAAAGTTTTTTACACAACTTAAATCATAATCAAATAAGCTCATTTATAATTAAATTGTTTAAACCCAACAAAATGTTTTTTTTACTTGAGGCCCAAAAAAAAGTTCGCCTTTGCCAAAAAGTTTTTCGTCTTTTTGGAGCCGGCCCTGACAGCGATTATATAATAATAATAATAATAATAATAATAATAATAATAATGGACATGAACGAAGAAGAAGAGAGAACACAAGAGGATGCGTGGGCAGTTATCGATGCTTACTTCGAAGAAAAAGGACTCGTTCGTCATAAACGAGTGAAAATCAAATCGAGCATTTTCGATAGAATATCGAGCGATTTCAAGCATTATTTATTTCTTTTTTCACTTTAAATTTTCAATAAATAACAAGTTTATAAGGTTTTAAACAGTGGTGGATCTAGATACAAATGTTAGGGGTAACGTTTAATTTTTTTTAACCATGTTTCATACAATGTAAACTAAACAAATATAGAAAAACGATGTAAATAAATTTAAACACATGGGCTATATATTTCTCCATTCGGTTTTTGAAAGCCTGAAATCGAGCCATTAAATCATCGTCGTTTACTTTATCAAGAGTTTCTCTTTTGACCGCACAAATTAAAGCATTGTTCAAATACCCATCAACCATTTAATTGCGCAAATCCGTCTTCATAAGCTTCATTTTAGAAAAACATCTTTCAACAGTCCTGGTTGCAGCCGGTAAAACCAATGCTAACTTCAATATACGAAAAACCAAAGGAAAAATGGCGTGTTTTTCTGTTTCCACCATTACACGAGCAAAGTCACATATTCCACCCAATTTTGCAAATTTATCATCTTCATTTAAAGTGTGATAAAAGGTCGTAAGATTACCCGAAATTCACTCTCTTTCTTCATTACTAAAGTCATTCGGATACATATTAGAAAATGTCACTATCTTCGATATGTCATAAAATAAAAACAGACATATTTTCTATCACTAGTTGAGACCTCACTAAATCTATTTTCAAGTTCTTGAATTTGCATATCCAAAACGGTATAAAAAACTTCAATCTCAAAATGATGTCGATTAGTAATGATATTCTTTCGGATTCGTTGATTACCATAACTTTCCGTCATATCTAACATCTTAATCTTATTTTTTTCACAAAAAGATGTCACTCTAGCCAACATCTTGTCAAACTTGTTTTGTCTTAGATTATTCAATGCTCGGTTTGTCCTGCTTGTCAGCTTAGACGCTTCTACAAGTATTATTATTATTATTATTATTATTATTATATTGAAATGTTTTGATAGAGCATTTGTGAGGCCTAAAATGTCGTTCAACAAGTGTATATATATTATTTTAAATGTAACATATATTATTTTAAGGGTTAGGGTTAATGAGTGTTATTGGTTTGGGCTTTACACCTTTGTTTAGGCTTTAGTTGGGTTGAATTTTTAAATTGGTTGGGCTTAAAACGCATACGAGTAACGTTATTTATTTTTCAGGGGTAACGAAGCACAAAAACCGACATAAATTTTATATTTTTTACATTAACGACGAGAAGTTGAGGGGTAGCCTCCACTACCCTCCTAACACTCTACATCCGCCACTGGTTTTAAATTATATTTAATAAATATATTAGTAGTTTTTAGACAAACGTGTAATAGATTATAAATTTTTATTAAACATAAGTTTAAAGTGAGATAAAATGATGATGTAAACAAACTTCTAGTATTTTAAAAACTTGAAGAGAACAAATAAAACTATAAAATTGACGAAATAGGAAAATTTTAAAGGGGTTAAAAAAATTCTAAGCTTATATTTATGTGTTTTTTTCTATATTTTATATATTTGTTCATATATAATTATATATAAAATAAATTTAAAATATTCATGCCGAATCGAGCAGACCTTTGCTCGTTGCTTGGCTCGTTTGCAAACTGAAACGAGCAGAGCGGCTCGTTTACAATCGAGCGAAAAAACGAGCGAGCATTTTTCAAGCAATTTCCGAGCGAGCGACAAGCGGTATGGACGACCCTAGATATATGAAGGCTGTTTAATTTTTTATAATTAATTTTTAAAGGGTATGGGGTGCGGTTTGTATGATAAATTACAGTCTTGACCTAACTTGCCCATTTTATCACTTACAGGTTACGGTTTGTGAAAGTACGGGTGAGATCCACAAGAATACCCCAAATTGGAGATAAGTTTAGTAGTAGACACGGTCAAAAGGGAACCGTGGGTATGACTTACACACAAGAAGACATGCCATGGACCGTTGAAGGCATCACTCCCGATATCATAGTCAACCCACACGCTATACCGTCTCGTATGACCATCGGTCAACTTATCGAGTGTATCATGGGGAAAGTTGCTGCACATATGGGCAAAGAAGGAGACGCCACACCCTTCACAGACGTTACTGTAAGTCACCTTATTACTTTTAATTTGATTATAAATAAATTAATGACATGGCGTTGACGATGCTGCAGTGGATAATATCAGTAAGGCGTTACACAAGTGTGGGTACCAAATTTCTTAAGGAACGGTTGTTTGACCTGAGTGATGCGTCTCGGGTTCATGTGTGTGAACGGTGTGGGTTGATCGCGGTGACAATGTTTTCAGACCCGGACCGGACATCTTACTGGGTCACAGGTCGGACTGACCCGGGAGGTCGAACCGGTCATTGTTCCGGCTGACGTAATAAATAATATATATATATATATATATATATATATATATATATAACTTAAAACAATAAAATAAAACAATTACCCATATTATTAGAACAAGATTAGGGTTAACTTTATAAAACTATGACTTTAAAAGGTGAAAAATGTAACTTAAATTAAATAATTAATAACCCAAAGACCATTCAACTGCACTCCAACTAGAGGTGGTCAAAAAAACCGGTCCTCGAACCGGTTTGCCGGTTTAAACCGGAAACCGGAAACCGGTTTTTCAAAAAACCGGTTTTTTTAAAACCGAAAAACCGGTTTGACCGGTTTACAAACCGCCGGTTTGTATATCGGTTATACTTTTTAGAGCCCAAACCGGTTTTCAAACCGGTTATAAAAAAACCGGTTTTTTTAAATAACCGGTTACTAAAAAACCGGTTAACCGGTTTTTTAGTAACCGGTTTATGACCGTTATAGAAAAACCGGTTAACCGGTTTTTTAGTAACCGGTTAACCGGTTAAAAACCGGTTTATTTCCGTTGTGAAACGGCTATATAGCCGTTTTTTTTCAATTTTGACCGTTTTTTTTTTTTTACCATTCTACCCCACAAACATCTATATATAGTTTAGGTTGGGTATTCGTTAGAACACACTCGATTATACAACTCCAAACGCTCCAAACGCTCTAAACGTTTATTTCATACGCGATTATTTTGTTATCTCACGCTCAATTATACCACATTACCACTCCATACGCTCTTATTTCGTAGTCGATTATCATGGCCTCCCAAAGTGCTGCTTCATCCGTCAACATGGGTGCCTCGAACACGGGAGAAACGGTCGTTCGGGTCATCCCCACGAAACGAAACCAAGATGTTTGGCAACATTTCGACCTATGCGAAATGTCTAACGGTAGCCAAAAAGCTCGATGCAAACATTGTTTGAAGTTTTATGGCAAAGATGCAAACTCCACTTTAAAAGCGCATGTACAAAGGCCCTTTTGCAAGGCCTTGAAGGACGAATCGGGAAGTAGTTCGCAGCCGGAGATGACGAATCAAGGAACGGTGTTTACGTACGACCTTGAAGCGGTACGTCAACAGTTTTCAAACTTTGTGATTCAACAAACACTTCCTTTCAACCACTTCGACAACCCTCAATTCACGGAGATGATGCAAAAGTATGTTCAACCACGCTACCAACACGTAAGTCGTTCGACCCTTAGAAGAGATTGTCTTAAAGCATGGAAAAACGCTAAATCCGAACTAATTTCATACTTTTCAAACTTACAAACTGGTGTAAACTTAACAACGGATGTGTGGTCGGTACCTAATGGTTCGCCCGACTCATACATTTGTGTGACGGCTCATTGGGTTGACCCCGAGTCGTGGCAAATGATGAAACGAACCGTTGCGTTTCAATTGTTTGATTACCCGCACACGGGTAGAAATATTTTTAAACTCTTGGATAAAGTCATTCGACAATACAAGATTGAACATAAAATCTTTTCAATTTCGTTTGATAACGCGTCCAACAATACGGCCGCGGTTGGCCATTTAAAATTAAAGTATAAACCTATTTGTGATGGAGCGTTTTTTCATAGCCGATGCATTGCACATATTATCAACTTGGCCGTGCAAGATGGGTTAAACGTGATCGAAACGCAAAGAAACAATTTTAAAAGAATGTTACGAGATGTTTTTAGCAACAATAAAACATTTTCAAGATACAAAAAATTTTGTGTAGAAGCTAATTGTCAATTAGGAGGACTCGACTCACTCCACCAGCTGTAGAGATGTCGATTAGGAGGACTCGACTCACTCCACCAGCTGTAGAGATGTCGATTTGCTACAAGGATTAATTGGACTCTTTAGATAGGGCACAACATCAACGCTCACTCGAGGGGGAAATGGACTATGAGGCGGGCTTGTATGAAGACGAGGTCAATCAAGGACACACTCAACCAATGACCGATGAAGAAGCCGCGTACGACGATTACCTAAGGAATAGCTCGGGATCGGGTAGCGAAGAAAATAATGAGTAAGAAACAGCAAGTTGTTAATGTAATCGTGTCTAAGCATTCTTTAATGTTTGTATTTTTGAGTTACGAATATGCGATAACGATTTAATGTTTGTATTTTTAATGTAAAAGCTATAAATGAAAGTTATGTGTTTTTAATCTTCCAAGCAAAGAACCCTAACAACGAAAGCAAAGAATGGAGTCAGTCCGTTTTGCCTTGTAGTTACCGGTTTGCCTTGTAGTTACCGGTTTGTTTATACTGTGAAAAAATAATGGTTATTTAAAAAAAAAAAAAAAAAAAAAAACCGGTTAACCGGTTAGACCGGTTATTAAAAAACCGGTTAATAAAAAAACCGGTTTATTAACCGGTTCTAACCGGTTCCTAAACCGGTCCTAACCGGTTAGACCGGTTAGGGTTTTCAGATACAAAAACCGGTTATTAACCGAACCGGTTTTTTTCCGGGCAAAAAAAAACCGGTCCGGTTAATAACCGAACCGGTTTTTTTAAAAAAACCGATTTGTGCACCTCTAACTCCAACATCACCATTTCTATCAAACCCTAAAAGGCTAAGATACAACATCTCGCCGCCGCCTATCTTCATAAAAGGCCATCGCCGCTGCCTCCTATCTTCATCACAGGAGAGTTTATGACTCAATCGTCCCACTATCTTCATATCCTTCAGACTCCTATGCCTTTTCTCATTCAAAGTCTGCCAGTTTTAAGAATCGTCGGTGTACAGTGGCTGAATCTGTGGCCGGACTTACGGCCAGAAAATGTTAGGTTTTTACAAACTGGTCCGAATATCATATTTTATACTTTTTACCGGTTTATCCGGCGGTTTACCGGGTCCGGGTCAACCGCAAACTGCAAGAACCGGCCGGGATTTTAGAAAACCGGTTAATCACCATAACCGGCCCGGTCTTTGTAGCGGGTCCCGGTCTTACCGGCCGGTCCGGGCGGGGTTTCAAAACAGTGGTTGCCAATCTTAAAAAGGACTATTTTGAGTGTAAAGGATGCAAGAATAAAATTGATATCGTTCAGGTGAGTTATTGACTTGCTTTTATTTATTTATTTATTAATTTATTGTTTTTGGTTAAAATCGATTCAACACCTATTAAAAGACGGTTACTGAAGAGGTATGTACCCGCCTCAACACCGAGCAAGGCGGGTCAACCCACAAGATATAGACAAGAGGCTTGAAATCAAGACATTATGAAGGCACAAAGCCAAAACCTACGCGCATGGCGCATATCACATATGCTCACGCATATCACATATGCTCATGCATCACATGCTCAGGCATCATATGCCCAGGCACCACACATGCTCAGGCATCATATGCCCAGGCACCACAGATGCCCAGGCATCACATATGCTCACGCATCACATATGCTCACGCATATCACATATGCGCGTGGCGCATCAGCGCGCGGCGCATATCACATGCTCGTGCATATCACATCTGCGCATGAAACATCTGCGCGTGAGAATAAAGAGAAGACCTCGCGCATCCTCAGGATTGGCGCATATCACACATGCACATAATCAACCACGTCCTTATCCAAATCAGGATTAGGGCAACCTTGATTGTGCACGTCAGACAACCTTCCAGAAGGTATCTTTTTAAGGAATAAGAATATGCTGATGTTGACAGCCACCAATGAAAGGTGGACAACTCAGCAAAACCTATGTGCCACCACGTGGTTATAACCAATGAAAAAGCACCAGGTGTCCCAAAGGACACGTGGAGCAAAGCTACTGGAAGAGGCCAACAAAGCCCTAATTGGGTCTGAGCCCAATCATTGGAAACCCTAGCACTATAAATACAGCATCAACTCCACAAGGAGAACATGATATCACATCCAATATCATCTGATAACATACAATCACAGAGTATTCAGCTATTAAGCAATACACTCCAAATTCCTTACTCTCACATATTATTATCTTCTCCCACAAATACTTATTCTCACACCGGAGGGTTACCCCAAAGAGGACCCCTCTGTCCCTTTCTGAGGGGTAAGTTTACGGTGCTGTTCATTTTGTAGGTGGAAGAATCCAGATCCAGGAGAAACCATCGGTGAAATAGCATAATCACACCCGAGGAAAGTAGATCGTCTACCAGTGAGTCGATCCACGTTTCTTCATTGGCGCCATCCACTGTTACAACGGCAACAAGATCTCATCAGATCTCTAAACAAAAAACCAAATTTTCACCATGGTTTCTGGCGTTCGTAACGTTGATCAAGTTCTGGAGGATATTGAACGTGAGGATGTTAATGAGGGACAACAGTTTCTGAGGGCGCCGCGTGATTCTACGCGCGCCAACAGTAACCGTCCTTTCATCACAACTCCTCATGGCCAGACTGAAACTCCTCCAGACGATCTTACGTTACAAAATCTTGCCGGCGCGAAACAAAAGGACCAATGGGTCCAGAAGATGAAACTAATGACCCCAAATAATGGCTCATAAACGAGCAACGGCGCCTAATGGACAAGTACAATGAGCTGGTCAAACACAAAGCACAAAAGCAAGCGTTTGATAAGCAAACTGTTCATGGAACAAAAAGGGCGCGCGCGCCAGAAGAAGGACATTCTGTTCACACTGCACACACTGAGTTCAGTGATGAAGAAGTGCACAGCATGAGGAAGACGCGAGATACTCATGCAGGAGGCTCACAGCTCCGCGCGCACGTGAACATGGCGCCTGGAGCCAGAGCCGATCTGGATCTGCAAATACCGTACAACCCACCAGTTAGAGGGCAAGTGGACGTAACCACACCGTACAGACCAGCCATCTTGGTGAAACATTCAAAGTTCACTGAGCGCATCGCGAAGGCTCCCATCCAGCACAAAACCAAGATGCCAAGTGGTTTGGGCAAATATGACGGCACAACAGATCCAGATGATTTCTTGCAAGGTTTTTACAACACGGGAAACCTAGAGAGCTGGACGATGCCAACATGGTGTCACATGTTTGCTCGCTGCCTCACGGGCGCGGCGCGTGTCTGGTTCGAGAGCTTGCCGACTGGGCAAATCGATGGGTTCGAGGAACTATTGGAAAAGTTCCAAGCCCACTTCGTACAGCAGCGCAGACACACGCGCGACCCTGATGACATCATGCACTGCGTGCGCAGGAATGATGAAACGATTGAAGACTACATAACACGTTTCAATCAGGAGTCTCGGGCAATCGGAGGTATAACTGAGCAACTCCTGCGCGTGGCCTTTATACAAGGCGCGCACAGTGATCAACTCCGCCGAGCTCTCGTAAGCAGAGATGGCATGCCCACCACTTGGGCCAAACTAATGGAAGCATCGCGAGTCTTCGCGAGTCTTCGCGAGAAATGAAAAACAAATTGCCCAGGATAGGGCAAGAGAAAGAGCGCATCAAGCTGAGTCACCGCGCAGCAACGAAAAAAGGGGCAAACAGAACTCTGTATGGTCCAGGTTGCAATCAACCAGTTTTTCTTCCGCAGAAAAGCAGGCGCAACCAAGCTCACCCCAGCCCCAAAAAGACGTTCGTAGTCGCGGGGAGGGTGACAAGAGGGAGGGCGGCAGAGATCCTAGCAGACCTCTGCCAAGAATATGGACTCCCCTCACTAAAACGCCTTCACAGGTGTTAAGCACTGAGAATGTCCAATTCAAAAGCCCCAAGCCACTACACTACAAGGGACCATCAGACAGTGGCAAGTACTGTGAATTTCACAAATCCACAGGGCACAACACTGATGCATGCCACCACTTGAAGGATGCAATTGAAAAAGATGTGAAATCAGGCAAGCTGGCTCACCTGGTAAAAAACTCAAAACCAGAAAATGAGCAATCAGGAGCCTCAGCCAGCAAAAAGTACAAAAGAATCTGTGTAGCTGAGGGAGGAAGGCAAGGGCAAATATCAAGAAAGAGAAGCGCGCAAATCCAAGGAGATTGGCGCGAACAACAAGTCATCTTCCCAAGAATCAGGGGAGGCCCTTCCATCAGCAGTCCTCTTGTCATCACTACACACATTGCTCATTATGAAGTGTCAAAAGTCCTGGTGGACACGGGCAGCGAATCAGACATCATGTATGAGCAATGTTTCAGGAAACTGGATCCGACAGACCAAGCAAGGCTTGAGATTGTGAATGCCCCGATCTCGGGTGTTTCAAATGAAATCATTCATCCCCTAGGTCAAATACAATTTGAACTAACCATGGGGGATGAGAAACACAAGCGAGCCGAAGTTGTTAACTTCCTGGTCTTGCCCACCACTTCTTGCCACAATATGATCTTGGGTAGGGAAACGATTGCCCAATTCAACGCCATACCGTCGCCAGCGCACGGCGCGTTGGGGTTCCCAACACCAACAGGTGTAACTTTTGTATACCGGGATCATTTGTGTGCAGTGACAAGTACTCCGCGGGAGGGGAGAATGAAGCTTCCAATGGCAGACAACGCGCCAGAAGAATGGATTCTCAACCCAAAATTCCCGGAGCAGACAATCACAATTGGCGCTACGATATCAGACGACACGAGGTTGAGAATGAAAAGATTGCTCACAGCATATATGTCGGTCTTCGCGTGGCAACACTCTGATATGACTGGGGTTCCGCTAGACCTGGCGCAACATTCTCTCAACACCTTCAAGTCTATAGAGCCAATTGCTCAAAAGAAGAGAGTCATGGGGGATGAGAAGGCGAGGGCCATGAATGAACAGGTTGAGGATCTATTGCGCGCAAACATCATCCGCCCGATACGATACCAGACATGGGTAGCCAATCCTGTGATGGTAAAGAAAAGTAACGGGTCGTGGAGGATGTGCATTGACTTCAAGGACCTCAACAAAGCGTGCCCAAAAGATTGTTACCCCCTACCAAACATTGACGCAAAGGTGGACTCCGTGGCGCCATTCAAACTCAAATGTTTCCTGGATGCCTACAAGGGCTATCACCAGATTCAAATGGCACCACAAGACGAGGACAAGACCGCCTTCAGAACCGACAAGGGTGTTTTTTGTTACACAAAAATTCCCTTTGGTTTGAAGAATGCGGGAGCCACCTACCAAAGACTTATGGATGCTGTTTTCAGCGAGCAGATTGGAAGAAACCTAGAAGTCTATGTGGATGATTTGGTGATCAAAAGCAGGGAGGAAAAACAAATGCTCAAAGACATCGAAGAAACCCTTGGGCGCCTAAAGGAAGTTAACATGAAGCTCAATCCGAGCAAATGCACTTTCGGCGTACTAGAGGGAAAATTTCTAGGTGTAATGGTCACCAAGGATGGTTTCAAGGTGAACCCTGAGAAGGTGGAGGCAATCCTTGACATGCCCTCGCCATCCACCATGAAAGAAGTACAGAAGCTGAATGGTAGATTGGTCTCAATCAACAGGTTCCTAGCGAACCATGCAAGCAAATCTACCCCATTTGTCAACACATTGAGGAATTGCTTAAAGAAAAGCCAATTCAAATGGACTCCTGAGGCCGAGCAAGCTTTCAGGGAGATAAAAGAATGTTTGATAAATCTGCCCGCGCTCACAGCTCCACTTCCTGGTGAAACTTTGACATTATACCTATCAGCAGGAGAGCGCGCCATCGGCGCAGTACTATTGGTGGATCGCAAGGGAATCCAAACGCCAATATACTATGTGAGTCGGGTGCTGACAGATCCTGAGACGCGCTATTCCATCATGGAAAAGTTAGTTTTATCACTAACACACGCGTCGCGCAAACTTCATAGATATTTCAATGGTCATCCCATTGAAGTTCTGACTGGTTACAACATCCAGCAAGTTTTGCGGCGCCCCGCGCTCTCGGGAAGGCTGACAAAGTGGGCGCTGGAATTAGGCGAGCACACGATCGCCTATAAGCCCCGTCCAGCAATAAAGGGACAAGTCTTGGCTGATTTCATTGCCGAGGTCCCCGAAGGAAAAATTGAAGAGGCTCAGCGCGAGGTAGACCCTCCGCGAGCCAATGATGAAGAAAATGTGTGGAGATTGTTCACTGACGGAGCTTCAAACAACGAAGGGTCCGGCGCAGGCCTAAAACTGGTGGATCCAGAGAATCATGAATATACTTACGCCATCAGGTTGGACTTCAAGAGCACCAACAATGAGGCTGAGTATGAAGCCCTGCTGGCTGGCCTGCGCATCGCGCAAAAATTCGGAGTTAAAAAGCTAGAGGCCCATGTTGATTCATACTTGGTAGCAGCACAGGTCAATGGCCTTTATGATGCCAAGGAGAACACCATGCCTCTATATCTAGAGCAGGCGAAAAAGCTCATCGAGCAATTTGACTGCTTCAGAATCATTCATATTCCGCGCAGTGAAAACAAATCTGCAGACGCGCTGAGTAAGATGGCATCAACCAGTTTCGATCACTTTGGCAAAGATGTCAGGGTAGAAGTAATGAGCAACCCGTCGGTGGTAGCGAAGTCTGTCCTTGTAACTCATACAACCCCTTCATCATGGATAACTCCAATAATGGAATTCTTGAAGGAGGGGAAGGTACCTGACGATCGCGCACAGGCGAGGAAGATAAGACACAAGTCGCAGAACTATGAACTCCTTGATGGCACATTATATCGACGCTCTTATCTTGGGCCGCTCATGAAATGCCTAGATGCTGAAGAAGCAAGCTATGTGATCAGAGAGATACACGAAGGAATCTGTGGAATACACGCTGGCCCCCGCATGGTGGTTGCCAAGGCAATGAGCGCCGGTTACTATTGGCCAGGCATGTACTTGGACGCTCTGAAAGAGATCCAAAAATGCAAAGCATGTCAGAGCTATGCGCCAAACACCATGCGGCCAAAGAACAACTTGATTCCGGTGACCTCCGCATGGCCTTTCCACAAATGGGCAATCGATATTGTGGGCCCCCTACCGCAAGCGCAAGGACGAGTAAAATTTTTGGTAGTGGCAGTAGACTATTTTACAAAATGGGTTGAAGCCAAGCCACTAGCAAAAATCACAGCCGAAGCGATGAAGCAGTTTATCTGGAGCCACATCATATGCCGTTTTGGATTGCCCATGGAAATTGTGAGCGATAATGGCAAACAATTCACTGACAAGAAGTTATCAAACTGGCTCAAGGAATTGCGCATCAACCAAATCTTCACTTCGGTATACCACCCTCAGGGGAATGGCCAAGTGGAGCGCGCGAATCAAAGCTTGTTAAATGGGCTGAAGAAAAGGTTGGAGGGAGAATCCCATTCTTGGGTCGAAGAGCTACCTAATGTCCTGTGGGCACACAGGACATTAAGCAAAACCAGCAATGGCGAATCCCCGTTCAGCCTAACCTATGGAACGGAGGCAATGATTCCAGCAGAAATTGGATGCCCATCCCATAGAGTGCTCATGATGAGCAAAATTGATAACGAGCGCGAAAGAAGGTTGGATCTCAACTTACTTGAAGGGCGCAGAGAGGCGGCTATCATCAGTGAAGCCAAGTACAAGAAAAAACTGGAAAAATATTACAACCAGCGTGTGAAAGAATGCCACTTCAAGAAAAATGATTTTGTCCTTCGAAACAATGAAGCTAGCCGCGCGATAGCCCCGGGAAAAATGTCCCCCAATTGGGAGGGACCTTATCAAGTCTCGGAAGAATTGGGAAAAGGCGCATACGCTTTAAAAGATTTGAATGGAAAGAAGATCCCGCGCGCATGGAACGCGGTACAGCTTAGAAAATGTTTCATGTAAAAATGTCAAGTTTGTAATCAAGGCTTTTTAAGCCATTATGAATAATGATACGCGCTATCTTCTCTTATTGTGGATTCTATTACCTTTTGCATACATGTTTCACACTTCCCTTTATTAGTTTTGAGCAATATGACAACATTGTATTGACATCAAAATGAAATAAAACGAAGTAAAACATACATGCGCGAGCTTCAAGCTCAAACGCGTTAACGAGTCTTAACTCTAAAACGTCAGGGCCTTAGCCCAATTCTATTACCTTTTGCATACATGTTTCACACTTCCCTTTATTAATTTTGAGCAATATGACAACATTGTATTGACATCAAAATGAAATAAAACGAAGTAAAACATACATGCGCGAGCTTCAAGCTCAAATGCGTTAACGAGTCTTAACTCTAAAACGTCAGGGCCTTAGCCCAATAATGTGAGCCTTAGCTCAAATCACTCACAACATCCATCCTACATACTGCGCAGCCTGACCATAAAAATACCTAAACACAACTAAGGCAAAACAAATGCCAAAACATAGTTGTTAAGGTCTCACGTCGAGGTCGCGCATGAAATTGTAATGGATATTTGAGTAACACATATTGACACGTAAAGGCTAAAAAACTCATAATTCCATGCGCGATAACGTCGCGCAAAAGAGGAATAATGAAAACGCCAAGGCGCGTGTCAACATAATCAAGATATGGAAAAATCACTTACAATATGACAAGGATTAAGTATAATAATTTCCTTACAACCTTGTTCTTATTTCAACGTGCAAGCATATATAATATTAAACAAGCAAACATGCAATATAAAGAGATGAATGGGGAATGCGCAAGATGCGAAGAAGGGAAAAACAAAATTTCATTCAAAGGCATTGAAATTTACAAGTTTACAAGATGATGAAATACAAACTACAAATAAAAATACAAAAAACATGAGGGGCTTCTCAAGTCTCCACGTCGACGTCAGCCTCTTCATAGTCATCATCACCGCCCTCAGCATCTGGCGCAGCCTGCTCCTCGTCATCTCCAAACTGACCATAGTCAAGTTCTTCGTCCTGAATGGAGTGTTCTATCACGACAGTGTCAGGAGCAGATCCTTTGGCCACGCCAGAGCCGCTAGCAATGCCAGCATTCCCCGCGCCATCATCGCCGCCACCAGCCCCCTCGCACTCGTCAAGTAATTTCTTTAGCGCGGCGAGATCGGGCTGGTCAGCAAGCGCGGATATCTGCAAATCATAAGGAAAAATATGAGTATAAAAGGACTTGGAAAATAAGTCAAGTTTATCTCGCAAGGTTAAAATACCTGTGCAAGGATGGGAATGGGAGTATTCAAATACTTCTCCCCCATCGCGGCCATGTCCGCGCAGGCAGCGTCGCTCTGATAAGGGTACTCGGATGGGTTCTTCTTCAACATGCCATATTCATAGCCATCCGTAAACCCTTCAGCTCGACCAACCAAGCGCGCGGCAGCGTTGCAATCCATCACAAGGGCCTGAAACTCGTCTGAGTATTTCATCGCGTAAGCGCAACGAGTCATGCCCTGTGAGATTAGCCATTGGCGATCCTGCGCGAGGCCAGCAACAGACGTCTCGAGGGCAGGAACCTGAGAGTTTAATAACTCAACAGTTTCCTTAGTCTTTTTCAGCTCCTCTTTGTCGGACGCTGCTGCCGCCAAGGATTCTTCTTTTTCCGCCCGCGCAGAATCAAGTGCTTCCTAGCTAGACGCTACCATCGCCAAGGCTTCATCCTTCTCGGCCTGCGCGTCTGCCAGCTCCTTCTTCAGGCGCGCAACCTCACTCTCCAGTGATGATTTTTCAGTTATGGACTGGACAAGAGCTTGGTCACGCGCCTCCGCCTCCAGCTCCAAGTCGCGCGCTCTGCGTGAGTACTTGGCCGCCTCCGCCGCTTGTAGCTTCTCCCGCGCAGCCTGAAGCACATGCCCGCGCTTCACGAAGGCGCTGTTGGCACTTGCTCTGTTCTCACTGAGCTCTGCTTGGAGCTTCTCAGCTCTCTCTCGAGCATCAGAAAGATGCCAAGCAGACACCTTAGCCTCTTGCTTGGCTTCCGCAAGAGCATCACGTACTTTTACGTAATCATAGCGAAGCTCTTGGGAGGCAGCAAAGAAGGCTGACCCAGCAAACATATGATCGTTGAGCAAGTCGTCGCGAGCGCGGTCCTCCTGGAACCTCCTTTCAGATGGAGGCACAGCATGAGCCCAGAATTCCGCACACACACCCATGGACTGAAATGTGCTGTCTTCAGTAATATTCCATCTCGGGCGGTAAATGTGATCGGCTTCCTGCAGAAACAAAGTAATTATCTAAGTCATCAAAACATTAAGATGGAAGTCCGCGCAGCGGAGCAAAAAAAAAAAAAAAAAAAAAAAAAAAAAAGAACCTATACCTGCGGGGATGAAGCAGAAAAGTCAGCGCCAGCCCCACGAGAAGGCTCCGCCACGAAGCCTCGTGGCGCTGCAGGACTGGCGCGACCGCGGTCGGAGTCTTCAACTTCAAACTCCTCATCCTCCTCGGAAACAGGCCTTTTCTCCTGCGACCTAGAGCCAAAATCGGTCTCGCGAGGAGGGCTGTGCGCAGGAGGAGGTGAGGGAGGTCTCGACGCCGCCAGGTCGGCGCGCAAAACGGCCTCCTGCTCCTTAGTAATCCCAATGAGGGGAGATTCAGCACTAGCAGGAGCAGGAGCAGAACCAGCGGCGCTGGCACCGGCGCCAGGAGTGCCGCCAGCAGCTTGTACGCCAGCAACGACCTCTATGAAAAAATCAACAAAAAGAAATGCTTCATGACTTGGTCTAAAAGAAAAAACTCAGAAAATACAAGCACAATACGTACCTTGGCGCAACTCCGTTCGCGACGCAAACATCGCCATGAAGTCCATTCTACCCTTTTTCGAGGGTAAAACTGGGGACTTCGAAGCGACCTCCGGCGCAGCCTCGGCATCTTGTTGCGCTGTCGCCGGCTCTACAAACATTTGAGTGAGCAAAGATTCATCAGTAATTCTATCAGAATCGCGCTCAAAGAACAGTAAAGGATAAGCAAAGTATACCTGTAGAAGGCGCAACACCGCTTCCCTTTTCCGCCGCGCGAAGGGAGGAGGTAGCGCCACCATACCTCAGGTGGACAGGAGGTCTGCCCACTTTTTGAGGCAGTGAGGACAAGGAAAACTTGGTGGTAAACACCTGGGTTTTCTCAGGTCCCTTCGCCTGAGTGGGAGGATCCTAAACAACAGGGGCATCATTTTTCTTCTGTTTCTTACTGGCCCCTGCGCCAGTTTTCCCCTTAGCTTTACGCTTTAGTTGGGGCGCCTCCTCTTCCTCCTCCTCTTCCGCGAGCTCCAGCTCGTAGTTTTCGAGCGCGTCTACAATACACGCAACAGAAGTGTTAGCAAAATTTGGTATTATAATGGAAAATGCATAAGTACAAAGGCTTACCAGGCGCATCGCTGTCAAAGACAAATCCCAGATCAACAGGGATGAACATGTCATCAAAGCGATCAGGGAAGCCAACCTCCCCAGCGCCCAGCGCGACGGAGCCACCCTCCATATGCTCATCATAGGCGGCGTGGACATACTCCTTGCTGACTGCACAAAACAAATCAAATAATATCAGCAAAAAGATAAGTATTCGCGCAGAAGTAATGCAATGAGATCAACTTACACAAGCCGTCAACTTGGATCACGGGCTCAGTCGCGCTGTCAGCCCACCTCCTGCTCATACCCACCCCCACCAGCGCCTCCTCACAAATTTTCTTGGCGGGGGATGGTTCGGCGGTCAACTTTTTAACCCAGGCGCCAGTTGGGTTCTTGACGACACCCACATCCGCAGGCGCATAAGAGATCGCGCGCATGGTCATGCGGATGGGGATCACACCAGCCCTAATGTAAAAAAACCTCTCAGACCAGTCATAAAGGCTCTTGAATGAAACAGTGGAGCACTTCACCTTCTGACTGCGAGGAATAAAAGAGAACCAAGAGTCTTGGATCTTGGGCTTGTAAAAAAACTGAAAGCGCCGAGGGGTGGGCTCCTCGCGCTGAGATTTGCACATGAACTCAAAATGAGTCATGCGCACAAGTCCAAACGGATGGACTTGGGATATATGAATCCCATAGAACCTAAGCAGCGCACCCACAAACCTTGTCATCGGGAGACGAAGGTTGCAGTGGGTGAAAAAATGGCAATACAAGGATATATAGCGGGTAGGCGGGTCCGCTGCCGTTTGCCCGGCCCCAGGCAACATGCAGCCAAACAGAGGGGGAAAACCCTGGGAGGCGATGAGGCTGTCAAGATCGGCCTGCCTCAATTTGCAGGGGATTTCATTCCACCTCTTCACGGTCTTGGTCCTCCCTACCTCCTCCGATGAGACCTCAGCAGCCTTCTTCCCCTTGCCGGTCTTCTTCAATGTAGACATCACTAACGATTTCACACGGCGATGGATAGGGGAGGTTGTGTTGTCTGAGCTATCAGACATACAACTGTAAAACGGACAAAGGATGATCTGAAGAACAAAGACCTGGAATCAGAAGACACGTAATCGGAATAGAAAGAAAGAAAGAAAAGAGCTCAGAAGAATAAACAAGAAGATGAGGGATAAAAAAAAACTCTAAGGGCTGGCTTTTATAGGCCCAGGAGAGAGAAAAATTGGTGCTGATCGGACTTCACGCGCCCCCACTCGCAGGTGTAAGCCAACGCGAGCGCGACACGTGTCCCTGACACTGTGTGAGGGGACACGAAAATAAACTCTACAGCTGCTGCCAGAGTTCACGCGCCACCACTCGCAGGAACGGACCAACGAGAGCGCGACACGTGTCCCTGACAGCATGTGAGAGGACACGAAAGGCAACTGTAGCACCTCGAGCACACGAAAGGTCTGACACGTCTCCATCACTGACCCACGTCAGCAACAACCAACCACGTACAGGGACGATTCGTTTGCAACAAAAAGGATAGAATTTCGCGCAACGATGAGTAATAAGAGGAAAAAGACAAACCCCTACTAAAAGAGCAAACTGTTAAGTCTAATATCTATCTTGCCTCGCTCGCGCGAGACAAGACACACATTAGACTGGGGGGGCTTGAAGAGGTATGTACCCGCCTCAACACCGAGCAAGGCGGGTCAACCCACAAGATATAGACAAGAGGCTTGAAATCAAGACATTATGAAGGCACAAAGCCAAAACCTACGCGCATGGCGCATATCACATATGCTCACGCATATCACATATGCTCATGCATCACATGCTCAGGCATCATATGCCCAGGCACCACACATGCTCAGGCATCATATGCCCAGGCACCACAGATGCCCAGGCATCACATATGCTCACGCATCACATATGCTCACGCATATCACATATGCGCGTGGCGCATCAGCGCGCGGCGCATATCACATGCTCGTGCATATCACATCTGCGCATGAAACATCTGCGCGTGAGAATAAAGAGAAGACCTCGCGCATCCTCAGGATTGGCGCATATCACACATGCACATAATCAACCACGTCCTTATCCAAATCAGGATTAGGGCAACCTTGATTGTGCACGTCAGACAACCTTCCAGAAGGTATCTTTTTAAGGAATAAGAATATGCTGATGTTGACAGCCACCAATGAAAGTTGGACAACTCAGCAAAACCTATGTGCCACCACGTGGTTATAACCAATGAAAAAGCACCAGGTGTCCCAAAGGACACGTGGAGCAAAGCTACTGGAAGAGGCCAACAAAGCCCTAATTGGGTCTGAGCCCAATCATTGGAAACCCTAGCACTATAAATACAGCATCAACTCCACAAGGAGAACATGATATCACATCCAATATCATCTGATAACATACAATCACAGAGTATTCAGCTATTAAGCAATACACTCCAAATTCCTTACTCTCACATATTATTATCTTCTCCCACAAATACTTATTCTCACACCGGAGGGTTACCCCAAAGAGGACCCCTCTGTCCCTTTCTGAGGGGTAAGTTTACGGTGCTGTTCATTTTGTAGGTGGAAGAATCCAGATCCAGGAGAAACCATCGGTGAAATAGCATAATCACACCCGAGGAAAGTAGATCGTCTACCAGTGAGTCGATCCACGTTTCTTCAGTTACTTAAGGTGTTAGTGTATGTATGCGTGCAGCTGCATCTTCCATATGCGTGTAAACTGCTTTTTCAGGAGCTCATGTTGATGGCGATCACACCTAGAATACTTACAAAAGATGTTAAACACACATAAGACAACAAGAAGAAAGGCACTTGATACGAGAAGCATATTTTGTACTACTTATTGAGAACGAGTAAGAAACATAAGGTTGAAATTGACTTTAAATCTTTGATCAATATTAGATTTTAGTCTAAGCACAACTCCAATTCTTTAGCTTGTTTGTATGAAATGTTGCATCTCACTTTCCCTTCTATTTTCGATGATTATTTTGTCGCAATCATACTTGTGTAAACTGTAAATTGACTTAGTTTTAGGACAGTGACACATTAACAATTAAATCGATTATGGTTAACATATTTTAGAACTGCCTTTAGGTTGAAATTCCATATATTGCCATAGTTCGACATTGTTACTTGACCAGGACCGGACCATGTTTCGTCACCTTGTAATACATATTTATATGGCTTGTCAAGTTGGGCTTCCATTAATGTTAAAAATCCACCACATTTCTTTAATCGAGCTTTATTTGGACTGTTGTAGATAAAACCATATTAATTTACTTAACAAAGATTCAATGCCAACAAAAGTTTGTGATTGAACACATCCAGATGCTATTAGATGATGTTTTGTGAGTTTTGAGATGTTTAGAGTGTCTTTTAGCGTTGTGATTGAACAACACATTCAACACATTCAACAAATGAGGGGCAAACATGCAAAGCAAATATCAAAAAAGTTCAACCAGTGGTGGGCCCAGAAAATTTCTCTATGTGGAGCGGTAATTTCTATAGGTCGTTTGGCTATCGCTGTAGAATAATTTTTTTTGGTCGGTTTATGGTCGGGTCATATTTAAGAAATGACAGTCAAACTAATTTACATATAATTAGTTAAAAAGTGTAACATCTCGAAATTTCTATAAATAATATTTAATATATTATTTACCTCGGAAGAATAAATTGATTAATATAATTCCCGTTTCCGGTATCGGTTAATAAAATAATAATATAAATTATTATGAGTTGGGCTTGTGTTGGGTTAAATAAATGTGGGTAATGGACTTGGATTAGCAAGGAAGAAAGAAAGACCATGGGCTTAAACCCATGATTCATGATATAAATACTATAATTATCCACTAATCCATTCATTTCCACCCATCCCATACACCATAAAAAACACAAACTTAAGCTCTTTCTCTTTTCTCTCTCTAGCCGATATAGCAAGAAAAAAACCGATCATCGATCCGAGGTAATGGTAGTATTATATTGTATGGATCCAAACCCGCTAGATCTAGTCGTGAAACGACGAGTCGACACCCTCAACCGTTAAAGTCACGAGATCCGGATGGAATCGGGTGTAAACCGATCAAAATACGAGCTTAGGGGTCACCATAGCTCAGATCTGGATCGAACGGGACGAAAAACGGTGTATAATACGTTTTTCCGGCCACCGCCCGGTTTTCCGGCACGGCGGATCTGGAAAGGCGGCGTATGTAACACCCAGGCTAAAGCGGAATACGCCCGAGTGTGACGTACAGATTGCTCAAAACACATGTGACACTATTAAGAGAAATACACAATTTTGGAAGTAAGAGAAATACAAATAAATACACATTCAAGCAATTCGTCCATTTAAGTTGAATATCCTACATACTAATGTCTTCGTCATTTCAGCGTTCTCTAAATAAGGTACCTGTAGCATATATATAAAATAATGTCAACTAAATGAATAGTTGGTGAGTTCACACAAGTTTTGATATAAGTACATAAAAATCTACAATTCCATGAACAAGCGTAAATGAGCAAGTAAGGTCCTTTCCAATTGGGATTGTGCACCAACGTACTCGGATAATAGCGCAAGTAAGTGTCTTTTCCGTTGGTAATAACCAACGTACTCAGATCGGGGGTCCCTATTCCACTCATAACATCGAGGTCCTGAGTGCATAGGGGAGCGTATGATCATACTTAATGAGGAAACCATGAGCACGTAATCTTTGAGCAAGTAAGCAAATAAACACACAAGTCCATGTAACGAATTGTAGTTTGTAAAATAATGAATAACGAAATTGTAATGTTGATAGGATATATATGCTACCCCCAAAAGTAGTAAAAGAATAAAAAGGGGGTGTGAGAAACTCACCTTTGCAATTGGATGATAACTTGATATAATAACCGAATGCGCGTTTAAGGAAATAAATGATCGAACCTCACAAACTATAATTAAAAAGGAAATACAAAATTTAAAGACTAACTATCGGGATTATAAAAGTTAATTAATATTAGTTTTAGGAATTATGCGTTATTTAAATATCTATTTCATTAACTTATGGCAAATGGGGACTTGAGAATTTTTAATTAGTTTAACAACAATGAATAAAGTTTATAAAAGTCATTTGATGTTTATTAGTTTAAAAATGAGTTGTAGATACATAATTATAACTTATTAATATAAGATTAAATAACAATATTAATAATAATTTATGATTAAACGTTTTTTTTTCAAGTAACATAATTAATTAATTTACTAATTAATTAACTTAAATGTTTTGCATGAATTCTTTTAAAGAAATTATAAATATTAGTTTATGTTAAAATAAAATAAACAATAATTAATTTACTCAATTATTAATTTAAAGATATGAAGTATGTTATATCTATTGTGAAATATTTTAAATAAAAGAAATATAAATCATCTTATTTAAAAGAAATTTTATAAGTTTATGATGATCAACAAATCATAAGATTTAGATAAATATATATTCATGCTTGTTCTTGCATAATAACTAGGTTTGATCCAAGATTTAAAAAAATCATAATGTTTATCTTGGATATCCATGATCATATTGATTCTTAAAACCAAAATATAAGATTTTTATGATAAAAGTAACATGATCATGAAGAACAACTTATGAACAAGTATGAACATTCAAGATAAAATCAAAACAAAAGCTATAAAATGCTTGAAATGGTAACAACTTACTTGTTAGTGCTCTTAAACTTAAGAAAAGAATGGATTGAGGTGTGAAAATAATGGAGGATTTGTCCTCCTTTTATATTGAAAATATAGAATTGTTATGTCTTAAGGAAATTATGAAAATTAGTCATATTTAATATAATTAAAACACAAATTAAAAATTGTTTAATAGGGTATTCAAAAGGTTTAACTATTTTAATAAATTTATTGAATTAAAACATTCATTAGTTATTATTAATTAAGTAACATATGAAAAGATGATGATAATAATAAAATTAATAATAATAATAAAAATAAAAGTAGTAGTTGTAGTTAAATAATAATTATAGTAATTTGCATGGGACATGTACTTAAATATTTGATCTTGATTATGAATGTTTTAAATGGGTATGTAATACTACAAAGGTGATGAAATGTATAATTGCATAGAAATGTTCACATAAAATACATTAATGAAAATTGAGATTAATTTATAATATTATAAAAATATACAAATTTAAATAGAAACAAAACCGAAAATTTAAAATGGGTCGAGTTTTCGGGTTTGAAAAGTAACGAATGTTATAGGACTTACAACTTTTAGAAATTTCGTCCCGAAATTAGAATAAAAATAAAAAAAAATTAAAAGAGAACAACTAATAAACGGAGTTGTTGGAAATTTTAGCAATTTTATACATGTACAATTAAGAGAGTGGAGATTGAGATGGTTTAGACATGTGAAGAGAAGACAGACGACGAGTCCTGTTAGAACCGTAGAGAATATTAATATAGAGGGGAAGAGGGGTAGAGGACGACCTAAATTGACTTGGGACGAAAGGATTAGACATGATTTGATAGACCTAAACCTCTCTGAGGACATGGTTGAGGATAGGAATTCTTGGAGAAGTAAAATTAAAGTTAAGGATTTTTAGGAATAAACGATTACCCTAGGGCTTCTATTTTCCTTTTTTTGTCACACACCATAATGATATTTTCTTTACATATATCATCATCATTATTATTGTTATTATTATTATTATTAATGTTTATATTACTGTTGAACTTTGATTTATTTGTATTGCTTCATACATATGTACTTTAGAGCTGAGGATCTCTCTGGAAGCCACCTCTTTATCCCTTTGGACAAAGGTACGGTGTGCCTACATCCCACCCTCCCCAGACCCTACTTATAGCTTTGCTGTTGGTGGGACTACACTGGGTATGATTGATTGATATATATACATGCACAATTAAAATAAAATAACGTAGATCTTTGAATAACCCGAAAGAACGCCACAAATAGGAAATATGACAAGGACACT
This sequence comes from Bidens hawaiensis, assembly GCF_021521415.1. Classification (NCBI taxonomy): domain Eukaryota; kingdom Viridiplantae; phylum Streptophyta; class Magnoliopsida; order Asterales; family Asteraceae; genus Bidens; species Bidens hawaiensis. The sequence goes on along the minus strand of NW_027491887.1, from coordinate 79,500 downwards.
TATATATAGGATGTACCAACGGCGTATCCACCATGCCCTTATCATATTGTATTTGCCCCGTTCTCCAAAAATCATTCCAAGTTCCGAGTTATTTCACACAATCGTACTTATTATATTTTCCATGCGAGGACTTTGATAATTACGTGTCGACCCGTAATTACCTCTATCGTCGGATGGTTCATATAACTTGCTTTATTGTGTGGTTTTAAGACATAGACCTTAGATAAATAAATAAAAAATATTCTCATATAGAACTTCAAGAAAAAAATAATAATAATGAATTAAAAAGGGTAAAAACATTACAAAACACATTAATAGACCGTTCAGGCCAAGGACAACGTTAAAACACTAAGTCAAGTAAATAGAATCATTGTGTCTAAACCAAGTGAACGATATTGAAAACGAAATAAACGAGGTAATGAAATTAAAGAACGAAACATTTAGAATTATAACCATCGTAACATGTAATTGAAATACCGGGATCGAGAATAACGTGGTAGTTAAACGTAGCATTTAAACAACGAAATATGAACATGTATATTTGATAACGCATTGGGTTCAAGAATAGATTAGATAAACGAAACTGTTATATATCAAAATATCAAAAAGTTTAACGAATGTAAATCTCTGAATAATATTCAACGAAACTAGCGGCAACATTGAGATAAATAAACAATTACATATTACGAACATGTAAATTTATAATAAAGTGAAATGGGTGAACGAAATTTTAATATCAAAATCACATAGGTCTATAAAAAGAAAATTTCCAATAATAACCTTGAGTTTATCAAAGTAAACAATTGAAAATTTTTTTTGAAAGCAAAATAACGCATCTGTCTCAGATTGATGAAATTACGAACAAACAAATGGTTCAAATAAAACATTTTGTGGAAGAGAAGTAAACGAATAATCCAAAACAATTTGTGTAATAAATAACATAACATAAACTCAGCATGTACATGAGACACAATTCCGGTTCAAAGTAAACGAATTTATTAAGAGAGAGTCGGTCACAAATATTCAAATGTAAAAATATCATGAAAACACGGTTTCTATTAGGTAGCTATGTACACATAAATGTTCTAGTCTCAATTTTCACTTAACGGGTATTTTTAAGAAAAAAATGGGTCATAGACCACGAGATTTGAAATAACAATGTAACCCAATTTAGTAAAGCGAATAAGTATGATGTACGAATTTACGTTTCGTAAAAATACAAACGAATATGGATCCAAAATCAATGGACAATCAAAATAAACTACATAAACAATATTCTAAAGAAGTAGATGTAAAAGTCACTTTGGGTAAGTTCGAAACATACGTGAAAGAGAAAAATAAAGAAAAGTAAATGTGACTTGCGACACTTGTCTTCTCGAATATAGGTTTGTTTGTGGCATGAAGGTTGCCGTGAAAGGTGGTGCCATGATTTCATAGCCAAAACTCATTGGCGTTAACGAAGGGGAAAGAAGGGAAGGGATATATCACATCGGTTATAAATCGTGGTGTTTTTATATCTCATGGTGAAATAAGACTATTCTATTTTGGTTAGGCAAAACGTTTTTAACTAGCGCTAAAACTTGAGAATTTTATGAAATCCTTAACGTAAAAATAAATGTTTTCTTTTGGCCATCGGCCTAGGTAAGATTTTCAGATAACCTGACTTGTTGAATGAAATATAGCCTCAAAAGGGATTAAGATTTGTTGAAACAAAAGGTTTACTTTAAATACGGTTTGAAATAATAATTACATTATTATTAGAGGTGACGATAATACTTGTAATAATAATATTACTAATCATAATAATAAAAATATTATTGAATGAAAAAAATAGTTTCAAAAGGGCTCAAAACTTGTTTGAAGCAAATATTTTACTTTAAATATTATTATATAATAGTAGTGATGATGATACTTGTAATAATAATATTACTAATATCAATAATAATAAAAAAATATTAACAATAATAATAATAACAATTCTAATAATAACCATGTTGTAATTACCGTAATAATAATAATGATGATGACAGTGATGGTACTGATAACAATAGTAGCAGTAATATTAATAATGATAGTAATAGTAATAGTAATAGCAATAATAATAATAACAATAATAATAATAATAGAGGTAATAAATTCTTTTTAAAGAAAATCCATTTGACAGAAGGTTAAAATAATTAAGGATTTGGGATTTGGTACGAGGTGTTAGTAAAAGAAATAAAATGTAGAATAGTATGCAAAAGAAAATATAGACGAGTTTGATGAGTTTTGTAAAAATCTAAGTATTGAAACCGAAATAAATCGTATAAGGTCGACAAAGGATGCGGGGTTAGGATATTGCATGGCGGAAACAAGTTAGGCCTTCCAAAGTATGGTGAGTGTGCTAAGGTCATCACAATGTTAGTAGGCTTGAAGTATGAGGTTAAACATGTGATTGAGATAAATGGTTAGGTACAGGTCTTGTAGATTGAGGCGTTGAGTTTGGGTAGGTCTTAGCAATAAGTGGTAACTGAATCTACCGCAGATTGAAGCATATCAACGTTTCGGGGAAGTAAAGTGGTGGAATTTACACATACTATACAAAGGGTGTGTTTCAGCGTGAGGCCTTTCGGTTGGGTTTAGTTTGCGTTTCTAAGAACGGTGTTGGGTTTGAATTTGAATTAACTATAGCGATGAAGGTAGGTGCGGTCAAACGTGGGGAGATCGGGATCGCGGAGGCCATTTACTTAATAACTTGGATTGTCATTTTGCGGGTTGAGCGCGACAACTTGGAAAACGAGAAGGCATGATACGAAATGTGAAGAATTCGCGTGACTTGAGACGTAAGTATGAAAACGACTAATAGATACAAGTAAAGAAAAGAAATCGCATGAAACAAATTTGAAATCGAAATTAGAATTCCCATGAAACGTCATGAGTTTTCACCTTTCAATAAACGCAAACCTCATAAATTATTGAATAATCATATGGAAAAAAATATTAAACTTACAATAAATAATGAAATCGAATTGAAAGTCGAATGTTCATAAACCACCATGACTTTTTAAATTTTCACTTCTAAAACATAAGGGTAAATAAATATGGAAATAAGGTAATCGAATTGAAATTCGACCATTCATGTATCACCCTAACTTTATGAATTTTCAATTCTAAAAAATAATAGTAAAATAACAAAGAAATCGTTTGAAATTCGGTTATTACTTTGCAAACTTTTAAAAGTTTAAGCCGTAAATGAGCATATAAATAAAGAAAACGTGTCACAATATTTTTTTTAAAACTTAACTATTCTTGTATAAATATGCGTAATTAAATCGAACCGAAAGCTGGGTATTCGTGTACAGACTTCCGGTTAAAACACATTGTAAAACATAGAGGAGTGCAACCATATTGTTTTCACAAAGAGAACATGGTCGTGTTTGAAAACTTAAAGTTGTGATTCATATGGCGTTGAAAGTGGTATGCTTTGGCTTAATAGAGTTCATGCTCTTTCGTAACTCTCCAGGTAAGCAACCGGGTCCCGCGTCTGATTGGGATTTATACGCATTGCTTATCCTTAGGTTTCAATAACCTTGGTGTCAAGAGTTTCGGAAAACAGGCACGCCCCCCTTACAGTTACTACATACCCGCCATAAAAAACCATCTTTAAGAAGAATAAATATCGGAACACCACAATGAAAATCAATAATTGAAAATGTTGGAAAAATCTTTGTTTTTAGGCATAAGCCTTGGACTTGTGTGTGCTTGTGTAATTGAAGTACTTGAATCATCGGTATAATAGTATTTGCGTACATGAGACATAAACAAATTAATAATAACCAAATAATGTGCATTGAACAATCGAATTAGGCTCACATAATTTCTAATCATGAAACCTAAACAATTAAGAAAATAAACTATAACCAACTAGAACACTACGTCTAATCTCCTATCTTATAGTCACGGCTTTGATACCAATCTGTAACACCCCGGCTAAAGCGAAATACGCCCGAGTGTGACGTACAGATTGCTCAAAACACATGTGGCACTATTAAGTGATAATATTATCATTAATTTATTTAAACAACAAGTACACAATTTTGGAACTAAGAGAAACACAAATAAATACACATTCAAGCAATTCGTCCATTTAAGTTGAATATCCTACGTACTAATGTCTTCGTCATTTCAGCGTTCTCTAAACAAGGTACTTGTAGCCTATATATAAAACAACTAAATGAATAGTTGGTGAGTTCACACAAGTTTTGATATAAATACATAAAAATCTAAAATTCCATGAACAAGCGTAAATGAGCAAGTAAGGTCCTTTCCAATTGGGATTGTGCACCAACGTACTCGGATAATAGCGCAAGTAAGTGTCTTTTCCGTAGGTAATAACCAACGTACTCGGATCGGGGGTCCCTATTCCACTCATAACATCGAGGTCCTGAGTGCATAGGGGGGCGTATGATCATACTTAATGAGGAAACCATGAGCACGTAATCTTTGAGCAAGTAAGCAAATAAACACACAAGTCCATTTAACGAATTGTAGTTGTTGGTACATTATGTCAGTAGTTCAGTATCTAGTGTCTGTAATCGTGTTAGTTGGTTTTGTTTTGATTTGTATAGGTTGTCTCACAAGTTCGCCTAATATAAGCGAACTTGTGGACAAGCGAAGTTATTGACAACTTCGCCTAGTCTGTTAGGCGAAGTTGTCGAAGGCTTTATAAGCCTTGGCTACGGCTTGTTTTAGATAGTGATTCCAGTACGTGTAATTGTGATTGAACATCACGTGTTGAAGGGTTGCAATACAACGTGTCTTTTGAGTATTGTAACGTGTATTTGTGCTTGGTTTTAACGTATATTGCATCTAACGCTCGTATCGTCTTACGTAGGGATTCCGCACCTACGTAGAACGAGATACTTCCGTGTAGATCCGGCTGGGAACCTACAATTGGTATCAGAGCATTTTGCTCATGATTGTGTGGTTCGGGATTATCACACGAGTGTAGAAATCGTCTAGTTCGACTATTCGCGGGACGAGTTTACGTTGAAATACCAAGTTTTTGTGTCCTACCCATCTCCCACTATCAAATATAACCCATTACACCTTCGCATACCTCGCAATACGTCAAATTAAAACCTGCAAAAACCTTATGTTCATCAGGCGAAGTTGTCGTCACTGTTCGTAGGGTTTAGGCGAAGTTATTAGTTTAAGCGAAGTTATCAACCAAGCGAAGTTGATCTCAGGCGAAGTTGTTATCAAGCGAAGTTAAGTAGCAAGCGAAGTTAAGAGTTTCAGCGAAGTTAAGGAATCAAGCGAAGTTAAGCTTATTCGCCTACTGGTTACTGTTCAAATAAAAAAAAATTGTGTGTGTTTTCAAGTCGTGTTTCTTTCAGCGATGACTTCGATAAACATTACGGAACTGGTGAAAATGGAAGTTGAGGCTGGTTCAGCAACTAAGGCTCCGAAAATGCTTAAGGGTACCGATTTCGTTGCTTGGAAAGATCGGTTTGAACAATATGTTAAATATCAAGATGCTAAGATGTGGGTGTGCATACAAGACGGATATATTCCACCAACATCCTTGTTTGAAGGTCGTGATCAAATAAAGAAGTACAGTAAGATGGATGAGGAGGAGAGGAAAATGTATGAGGCAGAGAGTAAAGCTCATGCGGCGATCACCATGGCTCTTCCACAAGAGATTCTTCACACCTTCAGGAAATACAAAACCGCTAGAGAGCTATGGGAAGTGCTAGAAAATCGATATGAAGGTAATGTGGGGATACGTGCATCCAAAATTAAGCTACTAAAAACCCAATTCTCGGTGTTCAAATATTTGAAAAATGAATCACTTGATGATATCATCACAAGATATTATCACCTGATGACCGAACCTAGAAACTACTCAATTGACTATAAAGAAGAAGAGATTGTAGAAAAACTTCTTGATGCTCTTCCACCGAAATGGGAAATGTACACGGTTTTGATGAGAGAAGATAAAGAATTTGCCAATATTGATTTGGAAACAGCAGTCAATAAATTACGAACTTTTGAACTTAACATGGTTCGGAAAGAGACACCAACTGATCAGGTTCAGGATCCGGGAATGTATGGTGCGAAAGTTACTTCAAGTTAAAGTTCAAAGTCAGAATCCTCTGCTTATTACTCAAAAGGAGACTCAAACTCAAATTCAACTCATGATGGTCATGTGACTCTCAACATGGATGGTGATGTATGTTTCGTAGCTGCAGGAAGTAATTCTTCAAAACCTCAAGCCACAACTGGTAACTTTTCATCAAATGTTCCAACCAACAACTACTCACAGATGCCCATGAGTGTTAAATCAGCTTAACAGCAGTTTGCTCTCTATGCATCTTTCATTGCATCTTATGAGAATTACATCAAAGGTAAAATAGTCGATCCTGCAACTTTGGACGAAGACTATGATCAAATCGATGCTGATGATCTAGAAGAGATGGATCTGCAGTGGCAGATGGCTATGATAGTAAGAAGGGTTAAAAGATTCATGAAGAAAACGGGTATAAAGTTCGTTGGAGAAAGACCAGGGTTTGATAAGTCAAATGTTAGATGTTATAACTGTCAACAGAATGGTCATTTTGCTAAGGAATGTACAAATGAGAGAGTCGAACGTAATCATAACAGGCCTGCACAACAGAATGGGGGAGGTAGTGAGAACAGGGCTATGGTATCTAGACAGAATGGGGGATACAACTGGAATCTGCAAGTTGAGGAAGTGTTCGAACATGCTAACTTGGTAAACATCGAAACTGGAGGGAATGAGAAAGAGACGGGAGAAAATCAAGCTTATATGGCAGAAGTGAACGATCAGCTCTCTGAGGTAAGTTCTGAACTTCATTGTATGCAATATGAAAATCTGTCTGAACAATTGAAAACAGTATCTGATCAGTTTGTTAGTTTGGACGCTCAATTTAAAACGTTAAAAGAAGATCATCATTACACTAAAACTAGAGAAAATAGTTACTCGGTAAAAATAAAAGCTAGTGAAAAGGATATCAGAAGTCTTAAAGCCAGTCTAGCTGATAAAATACAAGTAATTGATCTTAGTTATGAAGTGTTAGAGGAAAAAACCAAACTAATTGCTGAAAGGGATAAACAGATAGCTGATTACCAGGTAAAAGTGGTGGAATTAAACAGAAAAATTGAACAGTTTAGAAATTCCTCAGCAATGCTTGATCACATCGTAAGTGTTCAACGTTCCCCAGTTAACAAAGGGGGAATTGGATTTTCTGAAGTTCCACCACCATATAACCATAACTATACGTATGATCCTAGTAATCAGAAATCTGTTGATGTTGAGATTAGTCAGACAGTTCCTGTCAAAGTTTCGATTAAAGAACCTGAAGTTAGTAAAAGCGAAACATGTAGGCCTGTTTCGAATGTTAAGATTTCTGTTCCTAGTTCTGTCTCATCAAATTCGGACAAGACATCCGAATCTAGTGAGATAAAAGAAGGGGTAGTGTTACTAAAACGTGGGGAGGAATATAAGTCAACTGAAAAGAACTCTCCCCTAAACCCGTTTGTCCCACCATATGTTAGACAAACGAATAGTAATGCAACCTCAACATCTGAAACAACTGTTGAGACGAAAGTTGAACACAAGAGTTGTTTCAGATGCAATCAAATAGGACACCTGATTGCAGATTGTCCTCTAATCAGAGATTCAGAGGTATGAGACCTCCGAAAACTGAGAATAAAACGAATAGTAATTACTATAATGGTAAGAATGCTAACTCACCAAAGTTCAGATATTGGACTAATCCAAGATTTCAAAGAAATCGATCTCAGTTTTTCCCAGTTAACAACCAAACCAACAATTATAACTCAGTTAATCCACTAAGGTTTGGATGGCCTCATAGTCAATTCTCAAGAAGGTATCCTTTCAGAACTTACAGAAACCACTCTCAAACTGCCTTTGGGCAATCAAAGTACGGGATGCCGTTTAACAGATTTAATCGACCCAAGACCAGTAGGTCTTGGGTCCCCAGGTTTTAATCTTTTCTTTAACTGTGCAGGAACAGTTGAACAGGACTGTAAATAATCTGTGGGTTGTGGATAGTGGCTGTTCCCGGCACATGACTGGTAACAAGAATTTGTTACACGAATGGAAACCTGTTCAAGGAGGTAGGGTAAGTTTTGCTGGAGAGAGTGGTGGTAGAATTACTGGTATTGGAACTGTGACAAATGGTAAAATGAAGTTAGAGAAGGTGAATTTTGTTGAGGAGTTGAAGCATAATTTGTTGAGCGTGTCTCAGATTTGTGACAAAGAGTACACAGTGCACTTTACTAAAAATGAAGCAATTGTTCTGTATCCTGGTTTCAAGATACCAGAGGCATGGGTGGTGATGAAAGCTCCAAGACAAAATAACACTTATGTAATGGATATGAGGTCAACTGAGATGGCAACAGAAGTGTCATGTCTTCTGTCAAAGGCAACTGAATCTGAGTCAGAATTATGGCATCGAAGAATGGGTCATATACATCTTTGCAAAATGAATTACATTGTCAAGAATGGCCTGGTGCTGGGTGTTCCCTTGAAGAATTTTAACTTTGAAGATCAATGCTTGTCGTGCAAGAAGGGAAAGCAACACAAGAAACCTCATCACTCCAAGAAGGTTAACTCAATCGTCAGTACACTAGACCTGCTTCACATGGATCTCTTTGGTCCCGTGAATGTAAAGAGTCTAGGTGGAACTTTATACTGCTTGGTAGTAACCGATGATTACTCTCGATACTCTTGGGTATATTTTCTGAAGGCAAAAGATGAGACGGTTCAGTTGGTGATTAACTTGATTACCAAGGTTGAAAACATTGTTGGGAGAAAGGTTAAGTACATCAGGAGTGATAATGGGACAGAGTTCAAGAACTACCAGATGGAGATGTTCTGCTTACAAAAAGGGATAGACCATCAGTACAGCGCCCCGTACACTCCGCAACAAAATGGGGTGGCTGAGAGGAAGAATAGAACGCTAATTGAAGGAGCCAGAACCATGCTGGCTGATGCTAAACTTCCCGTGGTGTTCTGGGCTGAAGCTGTTGCCACAGCCTGTTATATCCTTAATCGTGTTTTAACTGTTAAAAGATTGAATAAAACTTGTTATGAACTTATGCATGGTCGAAAGCCAAACTTGAATGGTCTCGAACCATTCGGGTCCCCATGTACGATATTAAAGACAAACTCTAAATTTGGTGAGAAAGCCGACGAAGGTATTTTAGTCGGATATGTTGTTGGGACACCCAACATAAGAGTCTTTAATTTATCGAACAGCAAGGTTGAAGTGGTATGTAACACCGACATCACGAGTTACAAACCACCAATGCCCAGCACGGGACCCGCTGAAGCTTTTGACTATGATAAACTGTTCAAATCCTTTAATATGCCTTACTTGGATTTTGCAGAAGTTGATGAGAAAATTGCTTCACAGATTCTGTATGATGAGGAAGAAAATATTGTGCAACGTCCGCGATACGATGAGTGTCATCCTTCCTCGTCAAGAACCGCTGATATTCCTGCTGCCTCTACTGAGGAAGAATTCTACAATCCTTTTCACTCTCAACATCAATCACCCATTGATGAACTCTCTTCGAACTTGGAAAACAATCTGGAAGTCAGTACGGTTCCGACTACTGGTGTTCACAAAAATCATCCTTTGGAGAACGTGATAGGTGATCTGTCTGATGGTGTACAAACAAGACGAAGCTTGAATGAGCACACCTGTGTTTACGCAAGCATTAAGGAAACGGGTATCATTAATGAGTGCTTGTACACCTGCTTCATCAGCCAGATTGAACCAAAGAACTATCAAATGGCTCTCAAGGATAGCTCGTGGGTCGAAGCCATGCAAGAAGAGTTAGCTCAGTTCGAGAAGATGGAAGTATGGAAATTAGTTGCAAAACCGAAGAATGTACATGCTATTGGCACAAAGTGGGTCTTTAAGTGTAAGAGAGATGAGAAAGGTATAATCATAAGGAACAAGGCGAGGCTGGTAGTAAAAGGGTTTAATCAGCAAGAAGGAATCGACTACAATGAAGTGTTTGCTCCTGTGGCAAGATTGGAGGCAATCCGACTATTTTTGGCATTTGCTGCACACAATCAGATGAAGGTGTTCCAGTTAGATGTAAAAAGTGCCTTTCTGAATGGTAAAGTCGATGAGGTAGTGTACGTTGAACAGCCTCCGGGTTTCCCTGACCCTGATTTTCCTGATCATGTGTACAAGCTGAGTAAAGCGCTATATGGTCTACATCAGGCCCCTCGTGCCTGGTACTCAACCTTGTATGATTATCTGCTTAAAAATGGGTTCGAAAGAGGAAAGATCGACAGCACGCTGTTTGTCAAGAGAAGAGGGCGAGATTTTCTACTAGTTCAAGTCTACGTGGACGACATCATATTTGCTGCATCAAAAGTCGTCATGTGTCAGGAGTTTGAAGAAGTCATGAAAAAGAGGTTTGAAATGAGTGCAATGGGTGAATTAAGTTTCTTTTTAGGATTGCAGGTTGATCAGAAGAAAGATGGGATGTTCATCCATCAATCTAAATATGTCCAAGACGTTCTCAAACGCTTCAAGATGGAGGACAGCACTCCATTTGATACTCCGGTTTGCGTCAACCACAAACTGGGTGCTGATTCGGACAGTGATGAAGACGTGGACCCCACCCAATATCGAGCAATCATAGGTTCTTTAATGTATTTAACTGCATCTAGACCTGATATTACGTTTGCAGTTTGTCTTTGTGCTCGATTTCAGGCAAGCCCGAAGGAATCTCACTTGAAGGGAGTGAAGAGAATATTGCGGATCTCAAAGGCAAGCCAAAGCTGGGTTTGTGGTACACGAAAGGGGGAGACCTGGACTTGGTTGCTTACACAGACTCTGACTATGGAGGGTGCAATCAGAACAGGAAGTCGACAACCAGTGGATGCCAGTTTCTGGGAGGAAGATTGGTGTCATGGCAGTGCAAGAAGCAGACCTCAGTAGCCATTTCCACCTGTGAAGCAGAGTACATGGCAGCATCAAACTGCTGCTCCCAGGTTCTTTGGATACAACAGCAATTGCGCGATTACGGTCTGAATTTCACTCAAACTCCTATTTGCATTGATAACACTGCTGCAATCTCAGTAACTAACAATCCCGTAAAACATAGCAAAACTAAACACATTGACATTCGTCATCATTTTATACGGGATTGTGCTGAGAAGAAATTAATAGTGCTCGAAAAGGTTGATTCGTTAGATAATATCGCTGATCTTTTTACTAAAGCGTTTGACCGAACTCGTTTTCAAAATCTTGTTGAGCTTAATGGGATGATCAATCCCGAGTAACCGTGTTTCTCGTTTCTATTATTAAAAAAATAAACCATCACTATCGCTTAGAATTATGTCGGTTGCTTCAGTTTGAAGGACACATCTTCGGATATGTTTGGTCCTTACTTTTACTAGTAGATTATGAGGATAGCCATTGACCAGATGACTGAAAGTGACCGGGGCGGTTTATGACGGGTTTTGTTCTTTCGCTGAAAAATAGTCGTTCATACTTAGTTAGAAGAACACATACTCGTATGTGGTCGGTCCAGTTGATCCTTTGGATCTTCAGGATAGCCGTTTACCTGATGACTTTGACTTGATCGGGGCGATAGAATTTAAAATTTTTTTTGGGGAGATGATATAATTTTTCAAGTCTATAACTTCGTAAGAAGTTTCAATACAATGTTTCTAAGAAAATTGATCCAACCTTGGAAAGTGATAGACAAACTAATTCTGTGTGCTTAACTAGTGAAGTTATTAGGCTCAAAAGACTCTAGAACAGTCATTGTATTTTATGGTAGCTTTTTATGGTGCGTAAAAGTAGAAGTGATACTAACTAAATCTTCTCGATCTAAAGTGGAGACTCATTCAGAGTTGTGTATGTCTCCATATACATCTTTCCGAATGATAGGCAGAAAAGCGATTACCCAGTCATACACGAGCCCATGAGTGTTCTGATGTCCGAGAAGATAGTGTGTCAGGTACCTGCAGTGATCCAGATTCGGGACTTGCAGTAGTCTACTGTTTGCAGATATGTATATCTTTATTAAAAAAAACATGTTAAGCCTTCTGAGGCCTATTGTGTTATCATTGTCAATCAAGAGGCAAGAAAGAGAACGGGAAGAAGACTCTAAAGATCAACATGTACTTACCTGTTTGATCAGACACTACGGTCGAGGTCAACTCGGGGTGACTTGGGGAAAGCCGAATACGCTTTGAGAATAGATAGGAGGCATCACAATCTCTGATGTGTTGTCCGTTTAAATTTTGAGCTTAATTGAACCTAATCCGTATCACAGAAGCGATGAACACCATACTAAGTTGTTTACCTGCTTACAACCTGTCTCTTTATGTCATAATACCGCTGAACATGGATCTATGTGACAGCCATCTAATTAGTATGATTCCTGTTCGGATCTTTTCTAAAACATTCTGGTCCCCGTCAAGACTGAAATTTAATCCCGTGTACTTTATTTATAAAATTTACTTTACATATGTCATTTTATGGTTTAAAACTTGGTTACTTGGTCTTTGATCGTAACATTTAAATCTTTAAAGGAAGTTTTTAAAAGACAATTGCATAATGTTCTAATGTATAAGGGCCTGTTTTGTAAGTTTAATACTAAGCGAAGTTGTGCTTGCGCGAAGTTGTTAAGAGGCGAAGTTAAGGGTAAGCGAAGTTAACCTTAACTTTGCCTGTGCATAATCAAACCTATATAAAGGTCAACTTGGTCAAACTGTTTACATATTTTCACAAACCCTGGCGAACTTATATCTAATAACCCTCGGCGAAGTTACATCTCGAATCAAACATTGTTATTTTTCTCAATTTCAATCCGTGTTAAAGGTGTGTAGGGTCGGGATGATTTATAATTCGTGTCGATCATGTTAATTAGATGTCGTTTTGGTCCGATTTGGGACCTCGTTCATGCAAACCATTACACACCCACTTTTCAAACTCTTTTTGACGTGTTCGTAACCAATTTGATCGTCTAGATCTCTTTAGTAACATGTTTTTATTGTCCACAATCACCAAATTCACCAAACACCTCGTCTGGCCTTCTGAACATTCGCCGTTTCAGTTCAGGCGAAGTTAGGTTTAAGCGAAGTTGTTCTTAACTTCGCCTTAGGCCTAACTTCGCCTGCTGCTTTAATCTTTAACTAATCAGGGGCGAAGTTGTTCAAGGGGCGAAGTTATGGTTAGGCGAAGTTATCATTAACTTCGCCTTATACCTAACTTCGCCTGGTTCTTTATATTATTTAAAAGCTTATCTGTTATCAGGCGAAGTTATAGTAAAGGCGAAGTTGAACTCAACTTCGCCCTTTCCCTAACTTCGCCTGTACAGCAGCAGCTATCATAACTTCGCTCATGGTAATAGGCGAAGTTGTGATCTGCTTTGACGAATTTTCTAACTTAGACCGATTGTTATGCAGATATGGCAGCTGTAGCAGGAGCGGGTGGTGCTGGTGGTGACGAGGGGGGTGATAACAACCGTCAATTCTTTCCGGGTCACAATATGTACATCACGCTGGATCCGGATGCTAGCGGTGTTGATGATTATCGCGAGATCATCTCTTTCCTTATTCGCTCGCGTATCTTCCATGCTATTACTACAACTCTGCCCATTTCTCTGCCGAACATTGAAGACTTCTGGCAAACGGTAGAATACGATTGTAGAGTCGAGCCCCCAGTCATGCGCGCCACAGTTAACAATCAGGAGTTGCAGTTCTCATCTGAGCAGATAATGGTCGCCTTGCAGTTCGGGAATGAAACTAGAGATGATCCTACAGACTTTACTGCTCCATTCAGAGATGGTGCATTTTTACGAATGGGCTATTCCGGTCCATTGGGTGACACTCAGAGGCGTAAGGGATTTTTTTTGGATCAATGGCGTTTTCTCATGCATGTGATGATCGTGTGCATGTCGGGTCGTAAGGCTGGTACGAACGGGATGGGTGCGACGATGCAATCGGCAATGACAGCGCTGACTTACAACAAGCCTTACAGCTTCAGTCAGATGGTGTTTTATGAAATAGACCGTCAGAGACGTGCGGTAGCTCGTGAAAGATTCTTGATGTATCCAAGATTCTTACAAATGATCTTGAATCATGTGGCTCCTACGCTACCTCAGCGCCGTCCAATTCGATATGTAGAGAGTGTCAGCAAGAGGATATTTGCACAATGCAGGTCATCGAGTGCTCGAAGTAAACCAGAGCTTCGTCCTCGGCATACTCCGTTATTTGGGTATTTGATAAACCCGACGTATGTTGCTCCTCGTGGAGACGAGTTTCGGGATCCGGCACCGCAACAGGCTGTTGTTTCTCAACCACCACCTGTGGTACAACACGCATTGCCTGCTGCTCCTGTTGTGGCACCGGAGGAACAAGTAGACCTTGAAGCTGCTTTTGGTGGCCAAGGGTTCTTTGATATGGAACGAGTTGATCCTGAGGCAGAGATTCAGGTCTCAGTAGCAAAGGTTTCTGGTGTTGGTGTGTCGATGGTAGCTACGTCTGTAGCTGATTCTGAGAGAACCAACTCTGACTCCTCAGCTGATGATATTGCTGAAGCTAGACAGATTCTGGTCGCCCATGAAAGAATTCATGGAAAAAGAAAGAAAGATACAGATGACAGTGAATCTGATTTTGAGGAGGAGTTAGATCGTTTGATTCGTCGATCGAAAAGGGTTAGAACGGGTGAAGGCTCGGGAGCTGGTGAAAGCTCGAGGGTGGTTCATTTCTCTCCACCCGCCTTATCTGGTATGACTATGGTCCCTGCATCGATGACTGTGACAGGACCGATCACCTCGGATGTTCCCGTGATATCTACATCTTCTTCCTTTGGCATTCCACTCACTACTTTTTAGTTTCGGCTCCAGAAATTGTTTCATTGCCATCTCCTACTCTTACTCCATCGGAGGTTGTGGCAAGATTTGTTGAGTCGACTTTGGTTGCCACCGCGGATTTATCTGTTACAATACCACCTGCGGTTACTTTTCGGCATGTTTCTGATGTCCCGGCTACCTTGGGAATCCCTCAACCGTATGCTCAAGACATTTCTTATATGAGATTTGATTTTGATGCAACTTTATCTGACTCAGACAGGATAGCAGCTCTTGAAAGGGTCGTGGCAGAACAATCAAGAATCAACCTGATCCAGACTCACGCTATTCAGCGCCTTGTTGCAGAAAATCAGATTCAGTCGTCCCTCCTGGTTGAGCACGGTAAACTTTTTGATGCTTTAAAACAGTTCTTAGCATCTCAGGGGAGACGAGCTGCAAGGGCGATGAGTTGAGGACGAAGAAGAGTAACGATAGAGACGATAATCCCAATGCATCGAAAGGTGCAGGTGGTGAGTTGCCAAGAACTGAACAAAGTCTTGGGACTTCCACATCTCAGGGGGAGTCAGCTGGTGCAGCAGGTGGATCAGGGGGTGATGATGTGGTGGTAGTGGATGATGAGGAGATGTTGGATGACGATATTGTAGGTGACGACGATGTGTTACCGGTTGAAGAGATTGAGAAAATAGGAGCTGAGATTGTGATTGACAGTGAGATTGAAGAGGGAGAGATTGTGGAGGATAATGTAGAACATGAAATTCCAGATGTTGACAAGTCAAACGTGGGTCAAGATATGGGAAGTGATGAGACTGAATGGGAAGAGCAGCCGAGATGGAAAGAAGGCTACGCTCAATGGTTCGTAAAGACAAAGAAGCCAGCGGTTCCAACTATGTTTAAAAAGAATTATAATATCAAAGGGTATGCTGAATCAAAGAAGGGGATTATATGCTGGTTGTATGATGAGCAGTTGAGGCTATTTGTGATTAAACGTTACGATGGGATTCAGTACTTCAAGAGGTTGTTGAGATCATTGAATACCTTGCCTGAGTGTGAGGTGAAGGATTTGGCCAAGTTGGGGTTGATAAACAGGAGTGATGATAATATGGCTAGGATTATTGGGAAGATCGTGTGGAAAGAAAGTATAAAAGAGAAAAAGTTCGAGTTGTTAAAGCCGCAGAAAAGGAAGCTTGTTGAAGATAAAGACAGGGGAATGAGAGCTGATGGCAAACCTTGGATGGTAATGAAGTATAAGCCTATCCGGTGTTTAAAAGAAGTGCCGATGAAACAAATGCCCAAGGATGTCTTAAAGAATCTGAAATGGTGGTATGTCGATAGTCAAACAGCTGAAGCGGTCATGGAGGATGAAGATGAACAAGAGGTGCTGAGAGTGTATGATCCTATGCACTTGGTAAATTTGTCTCAAGCTGACTTGCAGGTACTAGACGAGAAAAAGATATTCTATATTCCTGCATGGAAAGATGAAGCCAAGAAATATCAGAGAGTAGTGTCCGTTTGTGTTAGAGAAGGCGTTCATGCTTGAAGACGAGTGACTCGAGATTTTTGGGATTACAAGACAAGTGATTGAAGATAGAGATATGAAGCTACTGCCAAGGGGGAGTCTGTTGGTACATTATGTCAGTAGTTCAGTATCTAGTGTCTGTAATCGTGTTAGTTGGTTTTGTTTTGATTTGTATAGGTTGTCTCACAAGTCCGCCTAATATAAGCGAACTTGTGGACAAGCGAAGTTATTGACAACTTCGCCTAGTCTGTTAGGCGAAGTTGTCGAAGGCTTTATAAGCCTTGGCTACGGCTTGTTTTAGATAGTGATTCCAGTACGTGTAATTGTGATTGAACATCACGTGTTGAAGGGTTGCAATACAACGTGTCTTTTGAGTATTGTAACGTGTATTTGTGCTTGGTTTTAACGTATATTGCATCTAACGCTCGTATCGTCTTACGTAGGGATTCCGCACCTACGTAGAACGAGATACTTCCGTGTAGATCCGGCTAGGAACCTACAGTAGTTTGTAAAATAATGAATAACAAAATTGTAATGTTGATAGGATATATATGCTACCCCCAAAAGTAGTAAAAGAATAAAAAGGGGGTGTGAGAAACTCACCTTTGCAATTGGATGATAACTTGATATAATAACCGAATGCGCGTTTAAGGAAATAAATTATCGGACCTCACAAACTATAATTAAAAAAGAAATACAAAATTTAAAGACTAACTATCGGGATTATAAAAGTTAATTAATATTAGTTTTAGGAATTATGCGTTATTTAAATATCTATTTCATTAACTTATGGCAAATGGGGACTTGAGAATTTTTAATTAGTTTAACAACAATGAATAAAGTTTATAAAAGTCATTTGATGTTTATTAGTTTAAAAATGAGTTGTAGATACATAATTATAACTTATTAATATAAGATTAAATAACAATATTAATAATAATTTATGATTAAACGTTTTTTTTTCAAGTAACATAATTAATTAATTTACTAATTAATTAACTTAAATGTTTTGCATGAATTCTTTTAAAGAAATTATAAATATTAGTTTATGTTGAAATAAAATAAACAATAATTAATTTACTCAATTATTAATTTAAAGATATGAAGTATGTTATATCTATTGTGAAATATTTTAAATAAAAGAAATATAAATCATCTTATTTAAAAGAAATTTTATAAGTTTATGATGATCAACAAATCATAAGATTTAGATAAATATATATTCATGCTTGTTCTTGCATAATAACTAGGTTTGATCCAAGATTTAAAAAAATCATAATGTTTATCTTGGATATCCATGATCATATTGATTCTTAAAACCAAAATATAAGATTTTTATGATAAAAGTAACATGATCATGAAGAACAACTTATGAACAAGTATGAACATTCAAGATAAAATCAAAACAAAAGCTATAAAATGCTTGAAATGGTAACAACTTACTTGTTAGTGCTCTTAAACTTAAGAAAAGAATGGATTGGGGTGTGAAAATAATGGGGGATTTGTCCTCCTTTTATATTGAAAATATAGAGTTGTTATGTCTTAAGGAAATTATGAAAATTAGTCATATTTAATATAATTAAAACACAAATTAAAAATTGTTTAATAGGGTATTCAAAATGTTTAACTATTTTAATAAATTTTATTGAATTAAAACATTCATTAGTTATTATTAATTAAGTAACATATGAAAAGATGATGATAATAATAAAATTAATAATAATAAAAAAATAAAAGTAGTAGTTGTAGTTAATAATATTTATAGTAATTTGCATGGGACATGTACTTAAATATTTGATTTTGATTATGAATGTTTTAAAGGAGTATGTAATACTACAAAGGTGGTGAAATGTATAATTGCATAGAAAAGATCACATAAAATACATTAATAAAAATTGAGATTAATTAATAATATTATAAAAATATACAAATTTAAATAGAAACAAAACCGGAAATTTAAAATGGGTTGAGTTTCCGGGTTTGAAAAGTAACGAATGTTACAACGTACGAGGTTAAGGTAATGTCAGAGAATGTTCTGACATTCTTTGACCTAACCCTAGGAAGAATAACGAATTCGCTATGTCAATTCGTTAAGAAGGAATGACGAATTAACCCCATTCGTTATGCAATTCGTTATGAAGAATTAACGAATGAGCCCTCGTTCGTTAGGTTCATTCGCTATGCTAATTCGTTAAGAATGAATAACGAATGAGCTTCATTCGTTAAGAAATTCGTTAACGGAGAACTAACGAATGAGCCCCCAATTCGTTATAAAGGTCGATTCGTTGTGAAAGGACACACGAATTAGGAAGCGACGAATGAGTCCCATTCGTTAAGAAACTGATAACGAATTAAACTTTGAAAGAATGACAGAAAGGTCCCTGTACTTAGAATAAAATGATTTAATTACATGGAAGCCCTTGGACTTTATTAATTTATGAAGGATACCTTTAAAGGTTAACGAGTAACGATTAACTAACCGGTTAAAGATTTAATGAAGTAAAACTGGCTTAGATGCTTAAGATTAGTTAGTAGGCAGTTAAGAATGGTTAGAGAGGTATTTAATATTGTGTTTATTAAAGCAATTAGTCGTGCACAGCTAAAGAAAGGAATAACTATTAATGGTGAATGTAAAGAGAACTCAGGTGAGTTTCTAGCCTCACTTCTTTGTTATGTTTTCGAGGCTGTGTGCATACTCAATGTAAACGTTAATACACTTACCTTAAATGGTAAGTGTATGCTATAATGATTGATGTGATAGTATTTATGAATGTTATGAATGAACGCTTATCGGTACGTGAACGATCTTCGGATATTGCACGTATCGGCAGGGAAAGTAATGTTGTCGGAGCGTGAACGATCTTCAGATACCGCACGCATCGCCAAGGAGAACGATTGCCAGGTGTCTATTAGTGTGTATGAATGTTATAATGTGACTTGCTCTTATGTAAATGATGGAACGATAGAAAGTGTGTTGTAAGCAAGTCGAGTTAGAGGGTGATAAAAGTGTGAAGGAGTAGGTAAGGGAGTGAGTGGCATGACGATAGTACGTGGTAGGGTAAGCCTATATGTGCATTCGTTATTAAGTGGAACGATGATAGTACGTGGGAGAGTAAGGCTCTACGTGCCTTCGTTAAATAAGTAGCATAGCGTAAGTGCGTGGGAGGGCAAGCCTCTATGTGCTTCCGTAATTAAGTGGCTAAGGTGTAGGAGCAGTAAAGGGGTTAGCGGTAAGACGAGTAGGTTAGATGGACGACTATGTGTCTTCGGACATGTGTGTGTGTGTATATAGGGGTGGGTTAACATACAATAATGGCTTATCATACATTATGTACGCGACCTTCCAGAGCGTTAGAATAAAAAACACTCGGTGACAATTTCGTAAATAACCCAACAGTAGTTCTCGATCAAAATTCGTCGAATACAAATCGACTCTGATCCAAATTCGGAACTCGTCGCTTAATCTAATCCAATTTCTAAACTCTAATCAATGCTTAAAGTATGAAATCTCTAACGTCAGAAACCAAATCAAAATTGAACAGCGTTGAACATCAAGAAATCTTCAAAATTGATCAAAAAATTATGATTTAATCATTCGAATTGATGTGTAGAAGTATTTAGATTCATCAATCGATTATGGAATTGCAGAAATAATGCACTCAGTCGAGCTCTGATTAGGTTTCAAAATATTATGTTTAAACATTCTGAAACAAAACTGAAGACCTTTAAACATTCTGACCAAAAAAGAACATCTTAAACGTTCTAATACATTCAAAGAAGTTCTGGGTGTTAAAAAATGAACATTCTTTAAACGTTCTAATACGTTCTAAGAAGTTCAGGGTGTTTAAAAAAGTTTAGATGTTCTAAGAAGTTCTGGGTGTTCAAAAAGGTTTAGAAGTTCTGATAAAGTTTAGAAGTTTTAAGAAGTTCTGGGTGTTCAAAAAGGTTTAGAAGTTCTGGGTGTTCAAAAAAGTTTAGAAATTCTGATAAAGTTTAAAAGTTCTAAGAAGTTCTGGGTGTTCAGAACTTTTAAAACTAACAAAAAAAATTAAACACCTGTAACATAAAATTGAACACTGAAATCACTTTATATAATCTCGTAATCATCAAACAATCGTCAATCGACCGTTAATTTAAACATCGATTCGATCATATGAACAAAATATGGAACGTCTGCAACTGGGTTTCTGCAAATGGCGCTTAAAACTTTAAACGTTCAGTTAAAAACCATCACTCAAAACTCAAAATTGATGAATTGAAACTTCAATTTGATGATTAACTGAACCAATTTCAAAGTTTAATTGATCAATTAGTTCAACAATTTTAATTTCAATTGGTCAATTTTATCAACTAACATAGGCCTGTTCACGAACCGAGCCGAGCCCGAGCCAGGGCTAGCTCGAGCTCGAGCTCGAAGTTCAATCGAGCTGGCTCGGCTCAAACTCGAAAATCACATCAAGCTGGAAATTTGAGCTCAGGCTCGGCTCGATTTTAACTCGAGCCAGCTCGGCTCGACTCGATTTGGCTCGAAATTAAATAAAACTAACATTAAATAAAATATGTTTCAAACTGAAAAATACAAGTTACAAATTCAACTTTCCAATCCAATATCAAAACAAACAAACAGACGATCCATTAATCCAAATTAATCAATCTTTCTAAAACAAACAACTTGATGTTAACCAAAACAAAATCTTTTAAATCTTCCTTCCATAATCTGCAAATGTATACGAGAAAAGTAAGATTATGTAACAAATATAAAGTCTGCAGATTTGTTTTTAATTAAAGATTTGTAACAGATCTGGTCACAAATTGAGATTTTAAGAAACATATGCCAACTAACAAATACCTGATTTGGGCACTTGGAACATCAGTCCACCATCGTCAGAAACCTGAACCACGACCACCGTCGGAGAAAGAAGCGGCGAGTGGTGGAGGTGAGGACTGATGAGAGCTGTAGAGTAAGGGAGCTAGAGATGAGGAGAGGAGCATAGGTGAAAGACCACCACCGAAGGTCACCAACAACTGTGACTGACGGGAGACGGGATGGTGACGGGAAAAGATGGCCAGAGAAGGTGGCCGGTGACGGTGGCCGGCGATGGTGGCCAGAGAGACAGGATCTTGTTTTAGTGAGAGAGAGGGAGCGACGCACAGATTGTAGTGAGAGAGAGAGAGGTGCGATATATATGATGTATATGATATAAGATATTAGGGTTTGTGTTATTGTGTATAATTATATGCATGTATATATATATAATAAATTTAAATAAAATAGTTCGAGCCAATCGAGCGAGCCTATCGAGCGAGTTCGAGTCGAGCCGGGGCTAGCTCAGGCTCGTCTCGTTTAGAAATCGAGTCGAGCTTGTCTCGTTTAGAATCGAGCCGATTTCGAGTGAGCTTTCTCTGAGATTTTTTCGAGCGAGTTTCGAGCGAGCTTCGAGCCGTGAGCTTTTTGAACAGCCCAAAACTAACATGTGATAAAGTCGTGACGGAGGAAGATGGTGTACGGTGGACGGAATCGTTGGATGGTGGACGGTGGACAGAATCGTTGGATGGTGACAGATTGCTGAACGGTCATGGTGAAGGTGGACGGAATCGATGGGAGCAGAGAATCAGATTTGATGAAAATTACAGTATTGCCACAGTGTATTATTTGAAATCGACGGGATACGAGTCGCGTACCTATTGTACGATAAAGGATTTTCGTATTCTATCCTTTATATATATATATATATATATATATAAACGAAAACATAAAAATCATAATTGTCGCGATGTGGTCGCTCCCCCCTTTTTTTGAAGTCACCAGATATGCTTGACTTTTAAATAGAGGCTTCTCATGCATTTGACCCTAATTCACGGGTATGGGACTTACCAAACCCTTATATTTTCTTAAACGGGTTATAACATCTCGTTAAATTAAAAACTAATCTCACCAAATATTTGATATAAAAATCCTATAAAGTAGGGATATAATATAAATTAATATATGATTTATTTAAAAAAAAGATATATATGTAACATCCCCAAAATTTTGATCCAAATTTGACAACTTAGGAAAGTTGAGGGATCAAAAATAATCTCAAGATAAGTAATGGGAAAATATTAAATAAGGAATTATAAGAAAAATAAGGAAATAAAAATATTTCCTAAGTTAAGTATTCTTATATGAAGGAAAATAATAAAACTCCATCCCAATTGGAAGATGTAAGAAAGTGAAAACATTCCACTAAGGTATAAGGAAGATGTAATCCATCCCACATGGAAAGTGGTAAAGAAATGGAAACTCTTTATAAGGAAGAGATTTTCCAAAATAATATTCTTTTATGAATATCATGCACCAAGCACCCGACGCGCACGGGCTCGGGCTCGGACGATGGCGACGGCGAAGGGCGTTGGGCGTAATGTGGCGCTTTGATGGTGCACTTTGCAGCAGGGCAGGACACGTGGCATGCCACGTGGCGTTCATGCGGAAATGGCGGCGTCGCGCTACGCGACAGAGTTGAAAGAGGAGCCCATCGCGTACCACGATGGGATCCAAAATAAGCAATAAAAGGGGAGGCCACGAGCTCATTCCCCACACACCTCACATTCACTCTCTCTAGAATTACTCTCTCTACATTGGTTTGCGTGCCAAGTATCATTTTGCGTGCCACCAACCCGACAATCATCACCTCGTAATCCGTACAAATACTCGACGTGTTCCTTGAAGTGCGTGCCACCCAAAGATAACCCTACATTTCATCTTGAAGTACGTGCACGACCCGGCGACACCTACACATTGCCTCGATTTGCGTGCAAAGGAAGGTTGACCAAGAACACCTCGTTAAACGTGCCTATAAAGTAGAAGTGTTGCCCGTATAAACTTAGGAATATTTAACTCCGAATACCCATGCGAGGTAAGGGGTTCTGCCTAAGTTATTATTATATTATTATGAATGGCTTAGACCATAGTCGGAGATATAGCCGAACCTTGATTACAATTTAGTATTATATAACTTTTCTTCAGCGAAGGTTATAGTCAAAAATAGTATTTCTTTATGACTAAGAAATATAATACAAGAGATTATAATTATGAAATGAATGTTTCTTCTTGAAGAAGAAACTCAGTATAGATGTTTTTTCCTGAAGAAGAAACGCAACATATAATTGGTAAATAAAGAAGGGGATTAAAGGTCCAAATGAATATCATGCACCAAGCACCCGACGCGCACGGGCTCGGGCTCGGACGATGGCGACGGCGAAGGGCGTTGGGCGTAATGTGGCGCTTTGATGGCGCACTTTGCAGCAGGGCAGGACACGTGGCATGCCACGTGGCGTTCATGCGGAAATGGCGGCGTCGCGCTACGCGACAGAGTTGAAAGAGGAGCCCATCGCGTACCACGATGGGATCCAAAATAAGCAATAAAAGGGGAGGCCACGAGCTCATTCCCCACACACCTCACATTCACTCTCTCTAGAATTACTCTCTCTACATTGGTTTGCGTGCCAAGCATCATTTTGCGTGCCACCAACCCGACAATCATCACCTCGTAATCCGTACAAATACTCGACGTGTTCCTTGAAGTGCGTGCCACCCAAAGATAACCCTACATTTCATCTTGAAGTACGTGCACGACCCGGCGACACCTACACATTGCCTCGATTTGCGTGCAAAGGAAGGTTGACCAAGAACACCTCATTAAACGTGCCTATAAAGTAGAAGTGTTGCCCGTATAAACTTAGGAATATTTAACTCCGAATACCCGTGCGAGGTAAGGGGTTCTGCCTAAGTTATTATTATATTATTATGAATGGCTTAGACCATAGTCGGAGATATAGCCGAACCTTGATTACAATTTAGTATTATATAACTTTTCTTCAGCGAAGGTTATAGTCAAAAATAGTATTTCTTTATGACTAAGAAATATAATACAAGAGATTATAATTATGAAATGAATGTTTCTTCTTGAAGAAGAAACTCAGTATAGATGTTTTTTCCTGAAGAAGAAACGCAACATATAATTGGTAAATAAAGAAGGGGATTAAAGGTCCAAATGTTTTATATAAACAAAAGATTTTATCAAGGTTAAAGCTATACGAAATAGACTAAAGGTCTAAAGCTAGATCGCTGATCTAGTTATTTATACAAAATGTTATTCTCGTACTATAGGTCCGAGGTAACAAAAACAAGAAGAAGAATCAGAAAACAGGAATCAGTAAAAGAAACTGATTATAAACAGACAAGGTGAATACGCCCAAAACCTTTTATACTGAGTCAGAATATTTGCAAAGGATTTACGAATCCTTAAAAACTTTGTGTATAATAATAAAAAACGGACACTCTGATTAAGAGTATACATGTGTCTGGATCCAAACATACATGGTGACTCGGCATTTCCTCGAGGCCATGTATATCATCAACATGCCTCTGAAGGTCTACAGGACTGTTCAGGGAAATGATATTGTGCATATAATTAATTGTACAAGGTACTTAGGGTAATTTGAACCCAATTTACTTGGGTGGCTAATGAATAGTCACAAAGGTATTATTGTTGGTTCACAAAGGTATTGAAAATATATTTTTAGAGTCAGCATTATTCACCAGCTTTGTGCTGATGTATTTTCCAACCCATGTTACAGGGAAACAAGAAAGGTTAGAACAGACAAGCAAGAAGGAATAGAAGATTGGAGTAATAGTCATTAGATGCTATCTGGTGGCTCAGATATTTTATTTGAAAATATTATAAAAGAGTTATGTTTTCCAAAGAAATGTATTTGAAATATCAAACGAGTAATTAAACCCGAGTTTTTAATAAGTTTTCAATATAATAATATTTTACTAAAGACTTTCGCTTAAACAAACCCGCAACTCTGATATATTTACAAAACATGTACCAATTTGTGGTCACACGCCTAGGCCCTAAGTCGGGGTGTGATAGGTTGGTATCAGAGCCATCAATCTTAGCGAATTAGGTATTTGATTATACCTAGGCTTTGATTAAGGATAAGTTTTGAAAACTCATTATACAAATATTGATTTAAACAATCTAGATACTTAGTTGAAAAGTATCAAGAAATTATTCGAAACTGATACGGATAAGATACAAACAAAATAAATAAGATAGGAGCGTCTTCCTATCCCTAAAATCTAACCTCGCGCAGATGTCTGATTGTCAATCTAGGCAAGGATCATGTCAGCCTCGATTTGGCAAAGGAAAAGGATTTATGGGAACGTATTTTCTCCCAATTCCTATATCTAGCGATGAAAGTACATGCCAAACAAAAATGGAGGAAGATTCAGATTCATTTGATTCTAACATTCCACTAGCTCGGATTATTCAAAATCAAAATACGTATGGAGACGTATCAAGTAGATCCCAGAAACCAATGATGCCAAAGGAAAAAGAAGTAATGACTTATCCGGAAGAATATCCGCACGAGCAAGAATATTTTCCGGCAACTCAAGATCCTTACTTTGTTCACATTCAAAATGAAGAAACAATGAAAGAAATGAAAGTGGAAGAAAAAGAAAATGGGACTAGCAAAAAAGATAGCAAGATTAAGAAATTTGGCATTCGATGGAAGAAATAGAACCTTAGTAGAGAGTATAATTGTAACAAAAATAATATGCACTCTTGTAGCTATAATAAGATAAGACCCAATTACAAATTTTGTCCTTTAAAAAAAGCCAAATTACGGTTCGTGTCCTCTTTTTAGTTTCCTTGCAGGCGGTGTACTTTAAACCTTTTTTTTCTACACGTTAGGTCCTTTACGCTAACTGGGTTAGAAAACTCAGTTAAATACCCTCACATGAGATGCATGTGAGGGCATATTGGTCTTTTCGTCTTTACCTGCAAACAAAACCCGTCAAACAAAACCCCTTGAAGACCAATATTAATAAAAACCCACATCGATAGGAGATAATAATACGATTACAACCGGAGAGTAAGGTCAAGCTCAGCATGATTCTCCGGTGGAGGCGCAACATGAAACACAAACTCCGAGGCGGCGTCGGCGTCATAGGAGTGGTCGGAGCTGGAGCGGTGGTGGCGGAGCTGTGGTGGTGGCGAATAAGCAGTGACGGAGATGGAGCGGTGGTGGGCGGAGCTGTGGTGGTGGCCGGAGTGGTTGGTGGCGGCGGTGTACGGAGCTGTGGTTGGTGGTCGCAGATCTGAAAAATCGAAATCGCAGATCTTAATTCATGGCCGGAGTGGCTGGTGGCAGAGCTGTGGCGGCGTCTGCGTCATAGGAGTGGTCGGAGCTGGAGCGGTGGTGGCGGTGGCGGAGCTGTGGTGGCGGTGGTGATGGTGTTTGAGGATATCCATGGGCGGAGTGGTTGTGGTATGGTGATGGTGGTGGCGTAGAGAGAGAAATAAGAGAGAAAGGAGGGGAAGGTAAAGATCTGCAAAATGAAGAAGAAGAAGAAGAAGAAGAAGTTGCAGGGTAGGCAAAAAGACCAATATGCCCTCACATGCACCTCACGTGAGGGTATTTAACTGAGTTTTTCTAACCCAGTTAGCGTAAAGGACATAACGTGTAGAAAAAAAAGGTTTAAAGTACACCGCCTGCAAGGAAACTAAAAAAAGGACACGAACCGTAATTCGTCTTATTTTAAAGGACAAAATTTGTAATTGGGTAATAAGATAAATAAAAGATATGTTTTAAGTTCTTCAAATATTGGACTTATCTTTTAAAATTTTATTGTAGTATGTCAAGAGAAGAAAGTGCAAACTCTCACAACAGTCCTCCCAAGAAATCGGGAAACGAAGAAAACATTAATGATAAAAATAATGAAATTCCCGCCCAGTATAAAGAAGGAATTCAAAAGATGATTAAGGAAGCTATCAAAGACATTTCTATAAATCAAAGTCAACCAAAATCTAATAAGAGAAGTCGAAGTAAATCTGTTCCTTCAAGAAAGGAAGAAGCTTATGATAGCTCTACATCTAATAATAATTCAAGGAACAAGAAATGAAAGAAGCGAAAGATTCAAAAAGGATGTAACTTTAAGAACTTTAAAGTTTACAATCCTAAAGAATTTCATGGAGACTCGGACGGTATAGCCGCTATGAGATGGCTAGAAGAACAAGATTCAATAGTCACCATAAGCTAATGCACTAGTGAGGAAGCTATCCAGTATTCTTCACAACTGTTTAAGGGAGAAGCTCTTGAATGGTGGAATACCCTGATTCAAAACCATGGTCGAGAAACCATGTATAACTTAAGTTGGGAAACATTCAAAGGTCTCATATTAAAGAAATTTTTCCCAACTCATGAGATGGATTGAATTCGAACCGAGTTATGGAATCACAAGGTTGTTGGCACAAATCTTAGGGAATATAACACTAAATTCCTAGAATACTGCCGACTGGTTTCACATCTAGTAACTCCAGAATATAATAAAGTAACTCGTTATATATATGGGTTACCAAGAGAAATAAGAGACATGGTACGATCCAATATGCCAGAGACAGTTGATTCGGCTATGGAAGTGGCCAGATACTTAATCAACAATATGATAAGGGATTGAGAGAACGTCATAGAGACCAAGATCTAGCCGCTAATACGATACATCAACACAAAATCGATACTTTAAATATAATACTTTATTAATAATTTAGTGTAAATACATTAGAGAGAATAATAAGTTATGGAGAGGATAACTTAAACTATGTACAAGTTCTCTGCTAAATTATGAGCATAAGCTCCCTATTTATAGGCTATTTACAATATACGTTAAATACACAGACTAAACCGCCTATAACTTATTCGATCGCTACGGACACCAAAACAGTGCACTAACAGACTCCCCCTTTTCCGTAGCTATCGAATACTTTATCCTTGAATACTTTAACTGCAAATCACCAGTCACAAACCGTGCACTAACAGACTCTCCCTTGACTGATGATTTTCGGGCTTGTGCAGACAAACAATCTTTAAATCTTTTTCAGCAAACTAATAACATGTAGCTTCTCATATCAGATCTCCCCCTAAAAGTGAGCAACTCTTGGAGATCATTCCGATCATCCACTGGCGTATGATATGGTTAAATCTTTCAACAATCAGCATCAAGTCATCAGCTATCTGTTAGCACCGGTAAAAAAAACATATCTTTACGTATAACCTCGTCACACATCTTCATGAACAACTCGATCATTCAACATCTTTCACTTCGGTTTTCCCTCTCTTGATAACGTGTATCCAAATATACTCTTTGAAGATCTTCCACATCTTGTTCGCAAAGATGCACTAATGTTTAGGCATAAGATTCAGAGTTCCAACCTTCATTAATAAACCCCAAATGATCAAATTCTTCACTCCAATGACAAGACTCGTATATTCTTCAATAAGATCAACTCGTTCGAGAATTGTCACCCTCAACTGAAGTAAACCGCCATTTACTCGTAGCCAACATAGTCAGGATCAAGTCCCTCAGAAAGAAGTAAACGAACAGACACTCGTATCCCACATAGTCAGGTTTCAATCTTGAACAAATCAATCACCAATCGAAAAACAACTGCAGTCTTGAACTTAGTTAAACACAACTTTTCAAACACGAATTACCACCCGAATTGCAGTAATTTTTCAAGAAACCTTGCAAATGTAGGAAGATACAAGCCAAATAATCTCAAATGAAAGTTTTATCTCCCCCTTTTCTTGACAAATTCGGCAAGGTCTTAAATAATCTTCAAGGTTCACAAACTAACACACTCCTCCTTAAATTACACGAGATCTACCCCTCGGCCAGTCGAAAACGCTATGAACAGTGAGCCGAAAAATATATTACCAAAATTTGCACGAAGAGTCTCCAATACATTATGAACATCCCAGAAAAATTTCGATTAAGAAAATTTTTCCCGATTTTCCCGCCAAAAATTCACCGAAATTTTTCGAAAAAATAAGTTTTAACGCCAAAATTTTCAAGAATGAAAACTCACTTACGAGGAGTATTCTGGAAAAAATTCACGCAAGAAAATTTTTCCCGCCATTTTTTTTAACGAATTGCCTATCTAATTCGTTATAAATAATTCTCCCATTCGTTAACTTAGTTCATCATCTCCATTCGTTAACTCAGTTCGTTATAAATTATCCACCATTCGTCAACCATTCACTGATTCGTTATACACTTAAAGAATCAACTCAATTCGTTATAAATAATCATCCCATTCGTTATAACAGTTACACGAATGGCCTCCCATTCGTTAAGATTTCACTTCGTTATAACAGTTAACGAATCACCTTAATTCGTTATCAATACCTTAACGAATCACCTTCACGAAATAACTTAACGAATTGCCTTAATTCGTTATCTTTAACTTAACGAATCAGCTTCACGAATTGCCTTAATTCGTTACATATACCTTAACGAATTAGCTTAACGAATCACTCTAATTCGTTATAATAACCTTAACGAATTAACTCTTAATTCGTTAAATATGCCTTAACGAATTAACTTAACGAATCACTCTAATTCGTTAACTTTTCCATAACGAATTGCTACAGTAGATTCGTTAAGCTTTCTTAACGAATTAGCTACAGTAACTAACGAATCGGTTGGTTGGATCTGAACAGCTCGCCGGAAAAACGTTATTCGCCGGAAAATACTGTTACATCGCCGGAAAAACTAGATCTGGCCGGAATCTGGATTTTTTGAACTTCATCCATGGTGAAATCATCAAAATACCATAAATAACCATGAAAATCTACCCGAACACTCGGATTTTCACCACGATTCCGAATATATCAACCATTAAACTTAACAACCATTAATTCAACATCAATTAACTTAACCCATATCATGCTCTTCCTTGGTGAAACCTTCAATTCACCATAATTAACCACCAAAATCCACAGAAACATGAGGATTTCAATTCTAAACACAAATCCATCATCCAATTAACTTAACATTCAATAAATCATCATAAACCGAATCAAAAGTTAACATGCTCTTCCATGGTGAATCACTCAATACACCATAACTCAACACCAAATTATACAGGAAGCTTCATCTTCCATCAATAAACACGATTTCACAAACAAATCCACCAATAACACACTTTATTACTCCAGATCTGACCAAAACCCGAAGAACACGAAAAACACGAAAACTCAGATTTACCTTATTGATGCATCGAGAGCAGCTCCTGCTTTGATACCAATTGAGAGAACGTCATAGAGACCAAGATCTAGCCGCTAATACGATACATCAACACGAAATCGATACTTTAAATATAATACTTTATTGATAATTTAGTGTAAATACATTAGAGAGAATAATAAGTTATGGAGAGGATAACTTAAACTATGTACAAGTTCTCTGCTAAATTATGAGCATAAGCTCCCTATTTATAGGCTATTTACAATATACGTTAAATACACAGACTAAACCGCCTATAACTTATTCGATCGCTACGGACACCAAAACCGTGCACTAACACAGATCAAGAAGAAGAAAAGGAGAAATACAAAGAAACCAAGAAAACTAAAGATTCCGAGAAGTTAGGAAAAGAAGAAAGTACTCCCAAGTTAGCCTGTAAGACTTGTGGAAAGAAACATACTGGAAAGTGTCGACTAGAAAATTCAAACAATTGTGCATACTGCAAGAGAGCAGGACACATAATAGAAGAATGTCGTAAGAAGCTAGGAGTATGTTTTACATGTGGAGAAACGGGTCACTTTAAGACTGAATGCCTGAAAAGAAAAGCTAGTCAAGATTAATGAATGACAAGATCACATCAAGGAAATGTCAAGATAGACTAGCTAGCTTTTGTATATTAATTGTAACTCGTTCTAAAACGAGAAGTTTTGTAATCAAAGAAGGGTATTTAATTCCCTAAGTTATAATTGAAATATTAGCATATAGATCGTGTTAATACACAAGAATGCTTATATTCGTTACCTCTAAAGAACAATCAAGAGGTTCAAATATTAAAAAGTTTATCCGAAACTTAGAAACAAGGAAGACATTGAAAAAATTTATCATCAAGGAAGATGATATACCGAACGTTAGAAAATTTTTTTAAAATATGCAAGGACATTATATTATCGAAAAGAATTCATTCAAAGAAATACGACTGATGGAATATTATACTACCTAGAAAGGTTGATCAAAAAGTCCAAAAAAAAAACCTTGAAGATATTCAAGAAAATACGATCGCTAAGTATAGAAAATGAAATTAAGTACAAGAGTACTGTTTGAATATACATCATTGATCAAGATTAAGGATAAGAATGGATTCGATAGACTGAATCTAAATAACAACTTAGTAGAATAGATTCGACATATTGAATCAAAACAACAATGTAGTTAACGTCAGTAAATGTTTAAAATACAAAATGGTAAGGTAAATAGTTAAACACAACTGATCAATGTGTTTATCAATTTATATTTACTAATGATATTCTAAACTATTAACTGGTTACATCATTCAAGGATGTAAGTTAACAACAAAACAGAAACCTTAGTAATTCTGCATAGAGATTGTAACAAACAACAACCGGATTAGATAGAATCTAATCAACAACCGAAGGTAAGAGCCATTTATACTTAACACAACGAATCTCGAGGACGAGATTCGTTCTAAGGTGGGGAGGATGTAACATCCCCAAAATTTTGATCCAAATTTGACAACTTAGGAAAGTTGGGGGATCAAAAATAATCTCAAGATAAGTAATGGGAAAATATTAAATAAGGAATTATAAGAAAAATTAGAAAATAAAAATATTTCCTAAGTTAATTATTCTTATATGAAGGAAAATAATAAAACTCCATCTCACATTGGAAGATGTAAGAAAGTCGAAGCATTCCACTAAGGTATAAATAAGGAAGATGTAATCCATCCCACATGGAAAGTGTTAAAGAAATGGAAGCTTTATATAAGGAAGAGATTTTCCATAATAATATTCTTTTATGAATATCATGCACCAAGTGGTCTTAGCGGAGGGTGCGTAGCACCCGACGCGCACGCGCACGGGCTCGGGCTCGGACGAGGCCGATGGCGAAGGCGACGACGAAGGGCGTTGGGCGCAATGTGGCGCTTTGATGGCGCACTTTGCACTTCGCACGCTCACATCGTCGCGAGCCGCTTAAGAGCCGCCTTAGTATTTTTGGACAGCGAAATTTAGACCTAAAAATGACAAGCTATCAAAGACGAGGGACTAAAAGTGAAAAATATTATCTAGGGATCCATCGCGCTACGCGATGAGTCCAAGAAGACAGCCATCGCGTACCGCGATGGACCGTGATGACTCAGGGACAAGTGTCACACTCATGTGACACGTGGCAGCAGGGCAGGACACGTGGCATGCCACGTGGCGTTCATGCAGAAATGGAGGCGTCGCGCTACGCGACGGAGTTGATAGAGGAGCCCATCGCGTACCGCGATGGGATCCAAAATCAGCTATAAAAGGGGAGGCCACGAGCTCATTCCCCACGCACCTCATATTAACTCTCTCTCCAGAATTACTCTCTCTCTACATTGGTTTGCGTGCCAAGCATCATTTTGCGTGCATCCAACCCGACAATCATCACCTCGTAATTCGAACAAATACTCGACGTGTTCCTTGAAGTGCGTGCCACCCAAAGATAACCCTACATTTCGTCTTGAAGTACGTGCACGACCCGGCGACACCTACACATTGCCTCGATTTGCGTGCCAAGGAAGGTTGATCAAGAACGCCTCGATAAACATGCATATAGAGTAGAAGTGCTGCCCGTATAAACTTAGGAATATTTAACTTCGAATACCCGTGCGAGGTAAGGGGTTCTGCCTAAGTTATTATTATATTATTATAAATGACTTAGACCATAGTCGGAGATATAGCCGAACCTTGATTACAATTAAGTATTATATAACTTTTCTTCAGCGAAGGTTATAGTCAAAAATAGTATTTCTTTATGACTAAGAAATATAATACAAGAGATTATAAATATGAAATGAATGTTTCTTCTTGAAGAAGAAACTCAGTATAGACGTTTCTTCCTGAAGAAGAAACACAACATATAATTGGTAAATAAAGAAGGGGTTTAAAGGTCCAATTGTTTATATAAACAAATGATTTTATCAAGGTTAAAGCTATACGAAATAGACTAAAGGTCTAAAGCTAGATCGCTGATCTAGTTATTTATACAAAATGTTATTCTCGTACTATAGGTCCGAGGTAACAAAAACAAGAAGAAGAATCAGAAAACAGGAATCAGTAAAAGAAACTGAATATAAACAGACAAGGTGAATACGCCCAAAACCTTTTATACTGAGTCAGAATATTTGCAAAGGATTTACGAATCCTTAAAAACTTTGTGTATAATAATAAAAAACGGACACTCTGATTAAGAGTATACATGTGTCTGGATCCAAACATACATGGTGACTCGGCATTTCCCCGAGGCCATGCATATCATCAACATGCCTCTGAAGGTCTACGGGACTGTTCAGAGAAATGATATTGTGTATATAATTAATTGTACAAGGTACTTAGGGTAATTTGAACCCAATTTAGTTGGGCGCCTAATGAGTAGTCACAAAGGTATTATTGTTGGTTTCACAAAGGTATTGAAAATATATTTTTAGAGTCAGCATTATTCACCAGCTTTGTGCTGACGTAATTTCCAACCCATGTTACAGGGAAACAAGAAAGGTTAGAACAGACAAGCAAGAAGGAATAGAAGATTGGAGTAACAGTCATTAGATGCTATCTGGTGGCTCGGATATTTTATTTGGAAATATTATAAAAGAGTTATGTTTTCCAAAGAAATGTATTTGAAATATCAAACGGGTAATTAAACCCGAGTTTTTAATAAGTTTTCAATATAATAATATTTTACTAAAGATTTCCGCTAAAACAAACCCGCAACTCTGATATATTTACGAAATAGGTACCAATTTGTGGTCACACGCCTAGGCCCTAAGTCGGGGTGTGACATATATTATTTATAATTAAACAACCAATTTTATAGTAAAAAAAATAAACGGGTCTTGGGTCTCATCAAATCCATATAATTTTTAAACCGGGTTATAACATCGCATGTCACACCCCGACCAAAGGCGGCGGAACATGCCGGGGTGCAACAATTGCTCATAAGCGCATGACACTATTTAAAGCGACAATATTTAACAAACTCATTTCATTTCACAACATCGAAAATATCACATAACCAAATATTCTTAACTCAAACACAACAAAATATAGCAAATCAAATATTGTTCATTTTTGCTAATATCCTAACGGTATTTGTGACGATTTCTTCACCGAACTCCATAATCAACCTAGATGCAAACCTGTAACATTTCATAAAATAAAGTTTATCAACACAAAGGTTGGTGAGCAATTCATAAGTTTGAACAATAGATATATAGTATGAAAAGCCACAAAACTAGTATACAAAACCATAAATAATAGCTATAAACTTGGATAAATAGTTATCGCTAACAAGTTAGCGACACCCAACTATAAGGGGTTGCCAAATAGTTTAGGATTTTATAGTTATCGTTAATTGCATTACGTTAACGACACCTTGCCATGAGGGGTTGCCAAATGGTCTAGGATTTATAGTTCCACCATCCAAAAGCGATAAACACATAGTCAAATAAGCATAGAACACCAAATCGAGCAATTATTCATGTAAGGTATACAACAACGTTTGTGGTTTAAGACCCAAGTATAAAACATTTAGTTTAGATAAGTTGAAATGTCACCCCCAAAATAAAAGATAGAAAACGGGGTATGAAGTTACTCACGTTCAAGTAATAAACTTGAAAGATTGATTATTTGGAGATTTGCCGGGACGACGAGTTTAACGTATGAAGCCTAAATAAAAGAAAGTCTTGGATTTAGAAAGGTTGTCTTGAAGACCTTTAAATAAAATAATTGTTGCAAAAACTAATCAATTAAAGTTCAAGGTTTAAAATGTAACTATTTAAGAATTTATAATAATAACCCTTTTAAAAAAATGTAAGTTTGCTCAAAACCGGGTTAAAGTATCTAACCTTAATATTTACTTAACCAATGTTAAGTAATAAGGTGGGGAAAATGCTAAAATGCAAGTTCCATTAGGCTAAAGATACTAAAACGGGTTTTTAATGAGTGTTCGGGTTGTCGGTTCGGGTCTTGACAAATGGTCGAACCCAAAGTCAACTTTCCAAA
The DNA here is from genome assembly GCF_021521415.1 of Bidens hawaiensis. NCBI lineage: Eukaryota > Viridiplantae > Streptophyta > Magnoliopsida > Asterales > Asteraceae > Bidens > Bidens hawaiensis. The sequence goes on along the minus strand of NW_027491887.1, from coordinate 43,979 downwards.
ATATTAATTGTTATGAGATAACTCATTAAAACATACTAACACTTAACCAAGTATGTAGATCTATTGTTTAGAACTAACAACGCACGTTAAGCGAGTGTTCGGTTTTGTCGGTCCAAACTATGTTATGAGATCAAGTTGGATCCAACTATTCCAAGTACTTAAGAAAATAATTAAAATCAGTTTGTAAACTATTTTTTTAAAGAAATATACAAGTCTTGATAGCTAAAAACACACTTGTGTGTCTTTAGCGAGTAAAAGTCGGTATTGTTCGGTTTGGTTCGGTCTCCATCTCACAAATAGTTCATAGATGGTTTCTACATGCCCAAATATCATAGAATTTGTATATTGGTTTATAAATGAAGAAAACTTAAATTTTACAACAAAAAAAGTTAACTACAAGTCTTTTAAGTAAAAGTTTCGGTTTAGTTCGGTTTCCCTCTCCCAACGAGTTCATAGATGGATTCCATATGCTTAATATCAAAGAACTTGTAAAAATGATTTTTGAAACTCAAATCTAGCAACAAACATGTTTAAACAACTATTTTAACAAAACTAGTAAACAAAAGTGCGGTTTCCGGTTTGGACTAGTTTCGGTTAAACCGAGGTTAGTCTTATACAAACCCACACCATGGAACTTGTAAATAAGATGAACAAACTAAAGGGTTAGAAGTTAGTCATAAGTGATATGTATAATAAGTTATGTGTGTGTAAATATATATCAAGAACACGAAGTCCTCCATGAAGCCTTGCCTTATGACATTCGAAACTTAACCAACCAAAGTCGGTGAAGTAAAAAATAAAGGAAACGAGGGGTGTGTATTATATATATGTTGTACCACCATATTCAAGAGTTATTAATGTTATATGAACAAGTTAGAATGAAAGACTATAGTTAGTTTGACTTGAGAGGTCAAAACTTCAAGAATACATAAGAAATAACAACCTTGAATCTATGGAGTTTTGAGAGAGTTTTTGGAGATGTAGCAAGAGTAAAATGAAGAAGATGGGTGTGTATATATAGGGAAGGAGTGAAGGGTTGGGTATAAAGATTATTTTATGGTTTGCATAAAAATGGGTATGTTTAAATGGTCAAACAATGCATAATATAAAAAAAACAATATTTTATATATTTTAAATGACAAGATCCAATATTTTATATATTTGAAATGTTCGGGTTACAAACGGGTCGGGTTTACATAACAAAAGTGACCCGAAATTGACAAATGTCACAGTATTCCCTACTTTAGGAAATTCCGTCCCGAAATTAAGATGAAGACGACGATGCAAACAAATGTGGATACTTCTCTTTCATTGCGTCTTCTCGCTCCCAAGTAAACTCCGCGCCACGCCGTGATTCCCAACGAACTTTTACTAACCGAATACGACTACGCTTGGTTTTCTTCTCGTTGCGATCCATAATCTCAACGGGTCGTTCAACCATAATCATAGACTCATCAACATGAACTTCATCGAGGGGTATATGAAGATTTCCCTCGGCTAGGCACTTTTTGAGATTCGAAACATGAAATGTCGGATGAACACCGGCAAGTTCTTGCGGTAGTTCAAGTCGATACGCTACTTTCCCAACACGCTCAAGAATTTTAAAAGGACCAACGAAACGAGGAGCTAGTTTACCCTTCTTTCCAAAACAGACTACCCCTTCCAAGGAGATACTTTTAGAAGGACAAGATCGTCAACATTAAATTCGATCGGTTTTCGTCGTTTGTCGGCGTAACTCTTTTGACGATTTCTAGCGGTTAGGAGAATTTTACGGATTTGATCAATGACGTCGGTGGCTTCTTGGACCATTTCGGGTCCCGTGATTTGAGCTTCACCGATTTCGTTCCAACAAATCGGGGAACGACATTTACGACCGTAAAGAGCTTGAAAAGGAGTCACATCAATGCTAGAGTGGTAGCTATTGTTGTAGGAGAACTCGATGAATGGAAGATGAGAATCCCAATTCCCACCGAAATCAAGAACACATGCTCGTAGCATATCCTCGAGTGTTTGGATTGTACGTTCGGATTGACCGTCCGTTTGAGGATGATAAGTGGTGCAAAGATCGAGACGTGTTCCCAAAGCTTCTTGAAGTGAACGCCAAAAATGAGAGGTAAAACGGGCATCGCGGTCGGAGATGATAGACAATGGCAAACCGTGTCGGCACACGATTTCCCGAACATAGATTTGAGCAAGCTGCTCGACAGAATACTTCTCGCGGATCGGAATGAAATGAGCAGATTTGGTTAATCGATCGATGATCACCCAAATGCTATCGTTGCCTTTTTGGGTTTTGGGTAATTTGGTGATAAAGTCCATAGCAATGTCTTCCCATTTCCAAATGGGAATCGGTGGTTGCTCGAGTAGACCAAAAGGTCTTTGATGTTCGGCTTTGACTTTCGAGCAAGTAAGACATTTAGATACAAACAACGCTACGTCCTTTTTCATACCCGGCCACCAAAACGTAGCACGAAGATCGGAGTACATCTTATCCGCACCGGGATGAACAGAATAGTGCGAATTATGTGCTTCATCGAGAATACAAGTACGAAGGTCATCGCGATCGGGAACCCACAAACGATTGAGAAAATACAAAAGACCATCGGGTTTGGTTTCGAGTTGAAGTTCGACTCCACATGACATTTCGTCATACATGTTACCTTCTTCAACGGAGGTGCGTTGAGCTTGAAAGATACGAATTTGAAGATCGGTTTGAACAATGACGCTTAGAAGCAGAACGGATTTAACATTAACCTTTCGACTTAGGGCGTCGGCGACAACATTCGCTTTACCGGGGTGGTAGCGAATCTCGCCGTCGTAATCACTAAGTAATTCGGCCCATCGTCGTTGTCTCATGTTGAGATCTTTTTGGTCAAAAATGTGTTGAAGGCTTTTATGATCGGTAAAAACCACACATTTTGTTCCATAAAGGTAATGTCTCCATATTTTGAGAGCGAAAACGACGGCACCAAGTTCGAGATCGTGAGTCGTATAGTTCTTCTCGTTGACCTTAAGTTTCCTTGATGCGTATGCGATGACTTGACCTCGTTGCATGAGAACACAACCAAGTCCTTGATGGGATGCATCACAAAATATAACAAAATCGTCGTTTCTATCGAGAAGAGTTAGAATATGAGCATTGCAAAGCATGTCCTTTAGAGTACAAAAGGATTCCTCTTGCTTCGAACCCCAATCGAAGGGTTGTCCCTTATGGGTGAGAGAGGTAAGAGGCAAAGAGATCTTGGAAAAATTCCGAATGAAACGCCGAAAATATCCGGCCAAACTGAGAAAGGATCGAATTTCCGTGGGAGTCGTTGGAGTTTTCCAATCCTTAACAGCCTCAATTTTAGCGGGATCAACATGAATACCTTTGTTGTTTACGATATGTCCCAAAAATTGAACTTCCTCGAGCCAAAATTCACATTTGGAGAATTTGGCATAGAGTTGTTCGTTTCTAAGGAGCTCGAGAATGGAACGCAAATGATGTTCATGTTCGGCTTTGGATTTAGAGAAGATAAGGATGTCATCAATAAAGACAATAACGAATTTATCAAGGAATGGTTTACAAACGCGGTTCATGAGGTCCATAAACACCGCGGGTGCATTTGTTAACCCGAAGGCGGCGGAACATGCCGGGGTGCAACGATTGCTCATAAGCGCATGACACTATTTAAAGCGACAATATTTAACAAACTCATTTCATTTCACAAAATCGAAAATGTCACATAACCAAATATTCATAACTCAAACACAACAAAATATAGCAAATCAAATATTGTTCATTTTTGCTAATATCCTAACGGTATTTGTGACGATTTCTTCACCGAACTCCATAATCAACCTAGATGCAAACCTGTAACATTTCATAAAATAAAGTTTATCAACACAAAGGTTGGTGAGCAATTCATAAGTTTGAACAATAGATATATAGTATGAAAAGCCACAAAACTAGTATACAAAACCATAAATAATAGCTATAAACTTGGATAAATAGTTATCGCTAACAAGTTAGCGACACCCAACTATAAGGGGTTGCCAAATAGTTTAGGATTTTATAGTTATCGTTAATTGCATTACGTTAACGACACCTTGCCATGAGGGGTTGCCAAATGGTCTAGGATTTATAGTTCCACCATCCAAAAGCGATAAACACATAGTCAAATAAGCATAGAACACCAAATCGAGCAATTATTCATGTAAGGTATACAACAACGTTTGTGGTTTAAGACCCAAGTATAAAACATTTAGTTTAGATAAGTTGAAATGTCACCCCCAAAATAAAAGATAGAAAACGGGGTATGAAGTTACTCACGTTCAAGTAATAAACTTGAAAGATTGATTATTTGGAGATTTGCCGGGACGACGAGTTTAACGTATGAAGCCTAAATAAAAGAAAGTCTTGGATTTAGAAAGGTTGTCTTGAAGATCTTTAAATAAAATAATTGTTGCAAAAACTAATCAATTAAAGTTCAAGGTTTAAAATGTAACTATTTAAGAATTTATAATAATAACCCTTTTAAAAAAATGTAAGTTTGCTCAAAACCGGGTTAAAGTATCTAACCTTAATATTTACTTAACCAATGTTAAGTAATAAGGTGGGGAAAATGCTAAAATGCAAGTTCCATTAGGCTAAAGATACTAAAACGGGTTTTTAATGAGTGTTCGGGTTGTCGGTTCGGGTCTTGACAAATGGTCGAACCCAAAGTCAACTTTCCAAAATATTAATTGTTATGAGATAACTCATTAAAACATACTAACACTTAACCAAGTATGTAGATCTATTGTTTAGAACTAACAACGCACGTTAAGCGAGTGTTCGGTTTTGTCGGTCCAAACTATGTTATGAGATCAAGTTGGATCCAACTATTCCAAGTACTTAAGAAAATAATTAAAATCAGTTTGTAAACTATTTTTTTAAAGAAATATACAAGTCTTGATAGCTAAATACACACTTGTGTGTCTTTAGCGAGTAAAAGTCGGTATAGTTCGGTTTGGTTCGGTCTCCATCTCACAAATAGTTCATAGATGGTTTCTACATGCCCAAATATCATAGAATTTGTATATTGGTTTATAAATGAAGAAAACTTAAATTTTACAACAAAAAAAGTTAACTACAAGTCTTTTAAGTAAAAGTTTCGGTTTAGTTCGGTTTCCCTCTCCCAACGAGTTCATAGATGGATTCCATATGCTTAATATCAAAGAACTTGTAAAAATGATTTTTGAAACTCAAATCTAGCAACAAACATGTTTAAACAACTATTTTAACAAAACTAGTAAACAAAAGTGCGGTTTCCGGTTTGGACTAGTTTCGGTTAAACCGAGGTTAGTCTTATACAAACCCACACCATGGAACTTGTAAATAAGATGAACAAACTAAAGGGTTAGAAGTTAGTCATAAGTGATATGTATAATAAGTTATGTGTGTGTAAATATATATCAAGAACACGAAGTCCTCCATGAAGCCTTGCCTTATGACATTCGAAACTTAACCAACCAAAGTCGGTGAAGTAAAAAATAAAGGAAACGAGGGGTGTGTATTATATATATGTTGTACCACCATATTCAAGAGTTATTAATGTTATATGAACAAGTTAGAATGAAAGACTATAGTTAGTTTGACTTGAGAGGTCAAAACTTCAAGAATACATAAGAAATAACAACCTTGAATCTATGGAGTTTTGAGAGAGTTTTTGGAGATGTAGCAAGAGTAAAATGAAGAAGATGGGTGTGTATATATAGGGAAGGAGTGAAGGGTTGGGTATAAAGATTATTTTATGGTTTGCATAAAAATGGGTATGTTTAAATGGTCAAACAATGCATAATATAAAAAAAAACAATATTTTATATATTTTAAATGACAAGATCCAATATTTTATATATTTGAAATGTTCGGGTTACAAACGGGACGGGTTTACATAACAAAAGTGACCCGAAATTGACAAATGTCACATCTCATTTATTTGTGAAACAAGTTATCACCAAACCATAAGTATATTAATAACTTTCATACGATAAAAAAATAAAAATTCAAAAAATAAATAAATATTGGAAACAAATAATATAAAAAACACCCCGTATTAGGGGGGGGGGGGATAAAAACTAGTATATATAAATGCATATAATGTTTGTATGGAAAGTTCCCTGATTAACTAGAACTCACTAAGCGTAGCTGATTTTTAGTATGTACGCAAGTAAATATGATTGATGAGATAGCAATAAGGATGACACATGGCATGGATTGAACGGCTCACATCTGAAGATGAACTATATGATGTTTAAAATATGATGTTTTATATTATGTTTTAAAGACAAGTTTGAATGTTTTGTAACGAATGATTGAAGTTAACGTTTCCGCGAAAGTTATAATTAACTTTGATTTGTAGAACTATGTTATGAGTAAATCCGACATGAAATGTAGGACACCGGGACTGGAGCCTTAAAAAAATAAAAAGACCTCCAAACTAACCTAAAATACACTAAAATATCTCATCGTCTTCATCGTAGCCTTAAACCAGTGATAAAAATGAAACCTTTAATGGGATTTTCAAATAATTTTTTTTCCTAATTACAATAGTAAGTCGGTAACTTTACACAATATATAATATTAGAATTGACTTTTTTTTTAAGTTATTTTAGTTTATTTAAATGATATGATAATTAATATTATGTTTTTTTTATTATTATAAATTTAATATATATATACATATATATTATAAAAATAAAATTAAACATTAAATCATAAACTTATTAAATCATAAACTTAGTAAATGAATAAATAAAACAAAAGAGGTTTTAATAGATTAAATAAGGAATAAAAGAAAATAATAAATAAATAACTAAAATCATTTAAAGTGACTTTCAAAAGTTAATGATGTATTGATACCGGCTTTTTGCAGCCTTTCACCTAACTAAATGTTAAACAAATAAAATGATTCATCTTATATCACTTATCGGCTGAGGGGTGTGGGGCTTCAACGGGGGCGCTAGAGCCCCTCCGCTCGCGCCCCCAGGCGCTAGCACCATACCACCGGGGCGCTATCGGGGCGTGAGCACGAAAAACAAAGCAGGCGCAAGCCTGTTAGCGGGTGAGGATGGGCGTAAGGAGACATGGGAAAGTGTGATCTAGCCGTTGGACATTTAAAATGAGCCGTTGGGCTCTTATTTAATAAAAAAAAAAGTTTTTTCTTCCTATATATAACCCATTTCACATAAAACAATTACCACAACTTCAAAAAAAAAACCCAAAATCAACCCATCTTCCAAACTTTTTTTTAAAAAAATGGATGGAAATTGGTACCCAAACCCAAAATCAACCCATCTTCCAAACTTTTTTTTTAATGTGTGTTTTTTTTTAATAATTTATGAGTTTTTTTAATAATACGTTTTTTGAATATATTTATAAAAAAATAAAAAAAAAATCCGCTGGAGCCCCTGCTGGAGCCCCTCCACACCAGGGCCGGGGGCTCCAACACCCCCCTTATCCAGTTTCTCTCTCTGCCACACGTCATAATATTATTGGCTGGAGCCCCCACTCGCGCCCCCATTAGAGCCCCCCACACCCCTCAGCCTTATCAGACACTGTAGTCTCTACACTCATCGGCATTGTCAGAAAAAATTTCCGGTCAACTAAAACTCAGTCTTTTCTTTTTCTCAATGTTTTCAAAAGCTTAAGGGGGCAGTTGAAAAATTTTAGAGGGGGGGGGGGGCGCTCGATATTTCTAGATATATATAACACTAAAAGAAAAAATTTTAAGGTGGGCAGCAGCCCCCCTTCCTTTCTCTTTAGGTCCGCCTCTGTAAAAAACGCTCTCCAACGTATCTATAATGGCTAGTTTTTTTCAAACACAAAACCAGTTCTCTAATCCAGTTCCTTGTTTAAAAAATCTGGGTTCTAACCAATTTAATGACTAAACTACGCGAACTAATCTTAGACCTACGTATCAAAACGTGTTCAAACCTGTTTAAAAACATTTTCAATTTGGATCACGAACCAATTCGAATGTGCACCTCAATTTTTCATTATCTTAACGACCCAACTAGAGGTGGGCTTGGATTTTCTAGGAACCGGTTCAGGATATAGTTAACAAAAGTCAAGAACGAGATCACCAACTAGAGTCTAGAGATGTGTAAACACCGACCTATATCAAGCATGGCCCAACTACCCAAGATCCAACTAAGCACAACCCACTTCAAAACTTATATAAACTTCTAAACATATCTTATCTTGTGAAAATAACTATTAAATTTTGTTTAAAATACGATCTTAAATAAATTAACTTCATTCATGATGTAAAAGTAAAAAGTTAATAAGGTGACAAAATGCACTCTTCGGATTCCTTATATATTGTGACAACCGATTGGTAATTATTGTTGTATTTAATTTGTTTTAGATATATAAAATAATTAGCTTTTATCCCCGTATTACGGGATTATTTTACGTTATTCGTTTCTGACATTTATATATCTTTTTGGATTTTAATTTTATTTATTGTAAGAAAGTTAATAATATACTTATGATTTGATGATGAAAGAGTTTACAAATAAATGTGATGCTATACCCAGTTTAAAAATTATCCGTGTTTGGTGAAACCCATGACCCACTTATTTTTTTATTATAAAATTGTTTCTTATTTTTAAATAATACATTTAAAAAAATCATATATTAATTTTAAGTATATCCATATTTTATTTTATAAGATTTTATATAAAATATTTAGAAAGATAATTTTTAATTTAATGAGATGTTATAACCCATTTAAGGGCTATCCGCGTTTGGTGAGATCCATACCCGTGAATTCATGTAAAATGCATGAGAAACCTTCATTTACAAATAAAACAATTTGGTGGCTTAAGAGAATGTAATAAGTAACCAGAGAGCTTTTAAAAGTTTTGTTTATATATACAATAAAGGTAAAATATATATTTTTTAAATCTATAAAATATTTTCCTTTATAATAAATATTGTTTTTCTTTTTGAAGTTATTTGTATTGGATGATAATAAACGGAAAGATAGTTTAAAAATATGTTTTCCAGAAATTATAATTATTATATGATATAAATGAAAAGTTTGGCGACACAAGAGTATTATTGGTCTATTTGGCATCGTGAAATCGGCTACGTAATTTTTTTTAATTTTAATAAGTAAATGGTTATTCGTGTCGATTCACCGCTGTAATGCCCAAGACCGAAAACGTTCAGGATTACAAACTCACCGTCGCAACTCATGGTATCAACAACGCTTAGGTTTAACAACATCCGGGTTTAACCGACCTTTTTTTGTTTTAGTTCCAGTACTGTAAAGAATGTAAACAAAATCAACCGAATTTGCGTCGACTCGCCGTCGCAACGCTCAGGACTAAAAATGTTATGGTTTTGCCGACTCACCGCCGCGAAACCACGAAACCGTGACGAATGTAACCGAAAATGACCAAATTCGCACCGACACGCCGCCGCATGACCGGACTGACAAAGCTTCTATTTACAGCGCATGGGTTTTACAGATCCACTGTAACGAATATAACAAAAACCAATTGAACATTTAATGTCCAAGCCCACCCTCTTATAGTTTATTTATCTAAACTGATACACGACACGTTAATAACAAATGAAATTTCCTTTATTAATAATATCGAAAGTAGGATGTTACATTCACCTTCTTCTTCCTACTTCATACATTCATAGATTGATAAACCTTCATCTTCTATGGAATTTGATAATGTCGTTTGTTATGATTCAAGAACAAGTGTTAATGAGGATGATTGTGGAAGAGAAGATTAAAAGGTGGGATGATTGAGGAAGATGAGGATTCCACATATATTATAAGTTATGGACGGGCTCGGAAGAGATAAACCAAAATCTCGTCCTTGGTACAAATTCACCACAAATGCGTCTTGAAAGACTAAAGGGCTATTTGGCAAGTGCCGAGCTATTAAGTGCTGAATTATTAAGATGTCTGAATGATTAAGAGAATCTGAACCAGTAAGTGCTGAACCAGTAAAGTATTGTTTGTTTGGACCTCTGATTGATTGTGCAGAATGACTATTTTACCCCTCTAAACTATTTCGTGGTTAATATAATATATCTATTTAGTCATATCTCCTAATAATTGTACTAAATGATAAAAACTTTCATTATAACCAACCAACATACATCTTCAAACAAACTTTCATTATAATTAACCAATGTTAATTAGATAATACAAACACATATGTTAATTATCTCAGAAACTTCCAACACATAACTGTGTACTATGTTTAAGTGCAGCAAAAACATTAATAAATACAAAAAACAAGATTTTGTTCCCATTAACGTACGCACAATATTCTTCTTGATCTGATCCGAGATATACCCGAGCTGCAATACGACGAAGCCTTATCTACACATAGTTATATCGTATAACTGTTTCTATAATCATGTACAAGTGTACACCATAAACATTAATCAAAGGTAAAAAAATATGTATATGTAAATTTTCGACTTCATTAGTTCAACTCATAAAACATCATTTATTTATAATCCCAAAATCGACTATTCGTATATCCTTAATGAACCTTATCAGATGTCATTCTATAAGTTCGTACAAAACAATCGTTTCGGTATTCCCATACATGTTCTAAGTACCCCGTTCATAAAACATTACAAACTTGAACAATCTAGTAAATGCCATTTTATAATAAGTTTGTATGGAAACACTTACGTGGGTTATTGTGGTCCTTAGCGTCTTAATTACTAGTCCGACTCGTTGTCCACCTATGTCACCAAACCATATAAGTTTACCATATACTCATTTCATACATAATCACTTTTGACCCATTTGCAATTGGTTAAAGAAACACATACAACATATTTAAGCATTGTTTTTACTAAAACTTTCATCATAGTTTCACAAAATATACAACACCATTTACAGCAATTTACCGCACCAAATTACAGCAATTTCAGCACTAATTAACAACATATAATAGTACTATTTAGAGCACCATATTTCAGCAATTCAACACTAATTAACAGCATATCACAAAACTATTTACAGCACATAACAACACAAAATTTCAGCACCATTTTCACAGCTTACTACAACACCAATTAACAGCATATCATAGCACTATTTACAACACTTAACAACAATATCTTTTAGCAATTACAATGCCATTTTTACAACTTATTACAACACCAATAAATTAGTAAATATCAATTGTTAAAGAACCATTAATTTACAAACAGATTGATAAAAAAAAGCATCCATCAATTTGCAAAAAATTGACAAAAATTACTATGAATCTATCCTTTTGGTAAATATTTATACACACTCGCACAAACTAAACAAATTGCAAGCCCAAGCAATAAAACAAGAAAATCATACCCGTCATCCAAACCCCATAAATTCACATGATTATCTAATTTTATCAAGAATAACATTTATAAAAACCATTCTTTAATCAATTTCTTCAAAATTGAAACAACCCCATATGATTAAACAAGAAACTAAACCCAGCCCCATGGAATCAAAATAGATTAAACCGAATCGGTTGAATTAAAACAATAAAAAAGTGGATTAAATAGAAATCAAAATTGATTAAATCTGAATCGATTATTGAATCGATTGGGGATGGAATAGAAATCGATTGAATTAGAAATAGAAATAGAAATTGAACCTGGTTAGAAACGGATGAAATCGATGGAGCAGAATAAATGTCTTGTGTCACACCCCAAACCGCGATCTAGGCGCATGACACATATGTTGGTACCACATTTGTAAATATATCAGAGTTACGTTTTAAAGCGGAAGTCTTTAGAAACATGTGGATTAAAAATATAATATTTACATTCACAAAAGACGGGATTAAAAGTTCCCGTTTAATGTTTTAAGGATTACTTGTTTTAATTACAAAACCACCATTCATATTATAATAACTTTAACAAAAAGATCCGAGCCATCGGATTTCTTGAGCACTTCGTCATTCCATGCCCTAACCTTGATCACCTGCAAAATGTTTAGAAAATACGTCAACAACGCATGCCGGTGAATATGCTGACGCTAAAAATATTTTCTTTTACTTAATCACCCCTCGAGACTACGTAGGTCTCGGCTTATCGTGGCTTAGGAATAACCAAGTTTAAATAACACAATCTATAAACTCGAGTCTCTACACTAAATACCCCAGCAAACACCGCAAAGTTCGACATAGTTATGTACCCGTATGTATACACATGGTCATTAACTCCCCGCAGAAAAGCATCAATATAACCAGGTGTGGTGTGCCCACCACATATGTAAGGATCCATACAAACGTATAATACAGCCTGAGGGCTAGGCTTACACTCTTGTTTATAAATATTTTAGAGACACGTAGTCTCATGTAAACCTTTTCTTTTAACACGTTTGACTCGTTTTAAAACAAGTTTTGTAAAGTTTGGGGCGTATTCACCTTTTTGATTTGGATCGGCTTCAATACACCGTCCGAGGGTCTTTCCCGTTGCTATCTCGCACCTATAGTACGAGTATAACCTTTTGTTAGTCGGATATACAATCCGGCTTAAAACCTTTAGTCTTTTTATAATCTTTACCTCGATTATATTTTCTTTCGTAAACCTTTAGTTCAAATCTCTTTTTCTTTACTTTAAAATCTTTAGTTAAAAAGTATTCTTTTCTTTTCTTTTTATAAATTAAAAGTTTTTCTTTTAACTTATATTATAATATAAACCTTTAATTTATTTTCTTTAAACCCAATATTTCTTCTTCTCTAAGAAATGTATTTCTTTTCTTTTCTTTATTATTTAAGAATAGTTATTATTACTTAAATAATATTCTATAACAAAGAATCATATAGTATAATCACATTGATATTATATATATATATATATATATATATATATATATATATTCATAACTCTATCTTTTCTTTTCTTTGTTATATTTTCTTTTATTTATTTATCAAGGTATCGAGTATAACCTCGACTTAGGGTTTTAAGCCTTTATAATATTTTATTATTATTTTATTCGGGCATTATGCCTACCTTTGTTGGATTATGAAACTCTACAAAATCGAGCAGCACTTCAACGCCGCCTTGCCTTCTTTTTCTTCTTGATCAACACACCTTTCCTTCGACAGTCTTTCCTTGGCACGCAAAACGATGCACACCAACACTTCTCCACACGTCGGCACGCTTTACGAGGTGGGTCGTCGAGACGTCGGGATGGCAACACCTTCTTCGTTGGGTCGTTGTTGGAATGTGGCACGTGCTTCGAGGAACGTCGGTATATTGGCATGATTTACGAGGAATTTGGCCACAGAAATCGATGTAGTTCGAGGGTATGATTCTCGCGGTTTAGAGAGAAGTTAGAGAAAGAATTGTATGTGAAAATTTGGTGTGAGAATGGTTGAACCCGTAGTTGCTATTTATAGGCAAAATCAGAGGAGGCATCACGATACGCGATGGCCTTCTTGGTCACTCGTCGCGTATTGCAACGTAGTTTAGCATCGTCACCATATAGACCTGCCACGTGACAGGCGTTGTGCCACGTGGTTACACGTGGCGAACATTGTGCCACGTGTGGACACGTGGTATGCCACGTGTTTTGCGTGTCAGACAACCCATCGCGATACGCGATGGGTTTCTCTTCTGATCCATCGTGTATCGCGATGGGTCAGGAAACCAAGTTTTTTTTTAACCCAATGGTTTAGAATTTGACATTTTTGGTCCCTTGACTTTGGAAACTTGATATTTTTATCCGATATTTTCACGATGTTTCATCCTCTCCACTTTGAAATAAATCTCGTCCTCGAGATTGCTTCCTTAGAATAAGTGGGGGTATTTCTTCTTCATCTCGGATTCGAGTTCCCAAGTATATTCGGGGCCTCTTCGTGAGTCTCACTTCACTTTCACAATTTTTAACGTTCGTCTTTTTAATTTCTTTGTCTTTATATCTTCAATTTAATTTGGTCTCTCTATAAATTATAAGTTTTCATTTATATCTACATCTTTTAATGGTATCGATAAAGATTCGTTAGCTAAACATTTGCGCAGATTAGAGACGTGGAATACATTGTGTATCCCTTGCATTTCCTCGGGTAGTCGCAAGCGATATGCAACAGTACCAATTCGTTCGAGTATTTCAAATGGTCCTACGAATCGAGGGCTAAGTTTGTCTTTCTTTCCGAAGCGAACTACGCCTTTCCATGGTGAGACTTTTAAAAGAACTTTGTCACCAACATTAAATTCCAACGGCTTACGACGGACATCGGCGTAACTCTTTTGGAGATCATGTGCCGTCTTAAGTCGTTCGCGGATTTGTAGAACTTTGTCGGTGGTTTCAGACAAGCACACACGCGTTTTACATTTACGGCCATACAATGCCTCAAATGGTGTGGCTTGAATACTCGTGTGATAGCTATTGTTGTACGAAAATTCCATTAGGGGTAAGTGGTCGTCCCAACTTCCACCTAAGTCTATCACACAAGCGCGGAGCATATATTCCAAGGTTTGAATTGCCCTTTCGCTTTGCCTATCAGTTTGTGGATGATAGGAGGTGCTAAGGTTTAGCTTTGTGCCTAACGCTTGTTGGAAGTTTTTCCAAAAATGAGACGTAAAACGACTGTCTCGGTCAAAGGTTATAGATAACGGTACTCCATGTAAAGCAACGATGTTGTTCGCATAGATACGCGCTAATCTATCCATTGAGTATGATTCATTAATGTGTATGAAGTGCGCGGATTTTGTTAGTCGATCCATAATAACCCAAATAGCATTATGTTGTCGAGTCGTTTTCGGGAGTTTAGTGATGAAATCATTGTTATTAACTCTCACTTCCAAGCGGGAAGTTTGGGTTGCTGAAGCAATCCTGACGGCTTTTGGTGTTCATCTTTGATTTTCAAACATGTTAGACATTTCGCAACATGTGAAGCGATGTCTATTTTCATCCCATTCCACCAATAGTTTGGTTTGAGATTGTGGTACATTTTGTCACTACCGGGGTGCATCATGTACTTGGACTTGTGAACTTCATTCATAATTTTCTCACGTAGGTCTCCAACGACCGGTACCCAAATTCTATTTCCGAGTCTAAGAATACCATCGTCACCTTTAACTAACGAGTCAATGGATCCGTTACGTTTTTCATCAGATATTTTATTTTCATTGATCGCTTGAAGTTGAGCGGATTTGATTTGTTCAATAAGATCAATTTGGAGTTCTAACCTTAATGCTCGGACTCTTCATGGCTTTTCATGTTCCTTACGACTCAAGGCGTTGGCCACAACGTTGGCCTTCCCTTCATGATAGGCAATCTCGCAGTCGTAGTCATTTAGAGTTTCCATCCAGCGTCGTTAACGCATGTTAAGCTCTTTTTGTTCGAAGATGTGTTTCAAACTTTTGTGATCGGTATACACGATAAATCTTACTCCATAGAGATAGTGCCTCCATATATTTAATGCAAAGATTAAGACGCTTAACTCTAGATCGTGAGTTGTGTATTTCTTTTCGTGCACCTTGAGTTGTCGAGAGGCGTAAGCAATCATTTTCTTTCGTTGCATCAGTACACATCCTAAGCCGGAATGAGACGCGCCACTAAAGACAACGAAGTCTTCAATACCTTATGGCAAGGCCAATATAGGTTCTTGAGTAAGCTTTTATTTAAGTATATCAAACGCCTCTTGTTGTTTAGTTCCCCATTCATACTTAATGTTTTTGCGAGTCAAAGAAGTTAGGGGAACGGCTATACGAGAAAAGTTTTCGATGAACCTACGATAATAAACGGCCAAACCTAAGAAACTTGGGATCTCGGTTGGAGACTTTGGGATCTCCCACTTAGAGATAGCTTCAATCTTAGTGGGGTCCACTTGAATACCATTTACATTGATGATGTGACCAAGAATTTGCACCTCGTGTAACCAGAACTCGCATTTTGAGAACTTGGCGTACAACTTTTTGGTTCTAAGTATTTCAAGTAAGATTCGGAGATGGTTTTCATGATCAACCTTAGACTTAGAATAAATAAGAATGTCGTCAATGAATACGATAACAAATTTATCCAAGTAAGGCTTGCAGATTCAATTCATCATATCCATGAATGTGCCTGGCGCATTAGTGAGTCCAAATGGCACAACGGTGAACTCATAATGGCCATACCTTGTTCGAAATGCGGTTTTCGGAATATCCTCGGATTGAACCTTGAGTTGATGGTAACCAGAACGAAGATCGATTTTGGAAAAGAAGCTTGCGCCTTGGAGTTGGTCAAATAGATCATCGATTCGAGGGAGGGGATAACGGTTCTTGATAGTGACTTTGTTTAACGCTCGATAGTCGATACACATATGCATGGATCCATCCTTCTTCTTGACAAAAAGTATTGACGCTCCCCATGGCAATGAACTTGGTCGAATGAAACCCTTCTCAAGTAGCTCGTCAAGTTGTTTCTTTAATTCTTTCATTTCAATCGGAGCTAGACGATATGGAGCTTTGGCGATCAGAGCAGCACCGGGAATGAGATCGATCCTAAACTCTACTTCACGATCGGAGGGATTCCAGGAAGTTCGTCGGGAAAATCATCGGCAAAGTCAGAGACAATAGGCACGTCGTTTATCTCATTCGGTTTGGATTCTTCGGTGACGTAGGCCATGAATGCTAAGCATCCTTGATTCAAACATTTGTTAGCCCTAATCATGGAAATTATGCTAACTTGGTCAGTGTCTTTGTCCCCTTCAATTCGAATAGTTCGTTTATCATGGGCTTGAAGTTTGACAGTTTTGCTATTGCAAATGATACGAGTATGATTGTCGGATAACCAATCCATACCAAGTACAATGTCAAAACCAGCAAGACTCATAGGCAATAATTGAATGGGCAGAATATGTAACATCACGAAAATATCGGGTTAAAAATACCAAGTTCCAATAGTACAAGGAATTAAAATAAAAAAATGTTGGTTTCATGTCTAGTCGCGATACGCGACGACACAAAAGACAAGCCCATCGCGTATCGCAATGGGTATGTTTTCAAAACCCAATAAGTGAGCTGACGGCGATATGCGACGAACTAAAACCCAACGTCATCGCGATACGCGATGACGTGGTCTGACTACATGACACGTGTCCGCCACGTGTCACGCGGGGCATCATGACACGCTACGTGTCACCACGTGGCACTACGTCCGCCACGTGGCGCCAAGTGGCAGACCTACGTGTGACTCATCATGCCTACATCGCGATACGCGATGGCATGATCAAGGGACCATCGCGTATCGCGATGGGTCCCAGATCAACCTATAAATAGGGGGTGACCACCCCATTCTCACATTACCCAAATTCAAACTCACTTTCTCTCTCTAGAAACTTTCTCTCTCTACCTAGGTTTCCGTGCCACCGACCCAACAATCATCACCTCGTAATCCGCACCATATACCGACGACATCTTGAAGTTTGTACCGACTACCCCGACGACCGGCGCACCTCGTTTTGCGTGCCGACCTCATAACGCGTAATGACCTCGTAAACCGTACCGAATCGACGTTCTACCTCGAAGTGCGTACCGACGAAGTTTTAAACGGTGTGTCTCGATTTGCGTGGCGAGGAGGTGTTGATCAAGGAACTCGAGAGAAGTAAAGGCGTCGAAGTGCTGCCAAAATTTCTAGGATTTTATAAGAGAAACAAGGTAGGCATAATGCCAAATAAAATATTAATAAAATAATAAATGCTAAGACCCTAGTCAGGGGTATAGCCGAGACCTTGATCAAATTAAAAGATAATAATAAAATAAGATTTCCTTATAATTAAAGAAATACAAAATTTTGTATAAACAAATGTTGTAACTAAAACATAACTTCTTTATGGTTAAGAAATATAAGTATTCATATACATGGGGATATAATTAAAACAATATTTCTTCAAGAGTAAAAAAAATAAGTTTTACCTACAAGAGGTATAGTTGAAATATTATGAAAAGTAAAAGTTTATGAACAAAAGCTATAGTTAAGATAGTGTTTCTTTATTTTTAAGAAACATAAGACTTAACATACAAAGGTTTAAGATAAATGACGTTTCTTCTTGAAGAAGAAACATATCATAAAGATTTTTTCTTGAAGAAGAAACATAGCACATGGTTAGCAAATAAAGAGAAAGATTTCATATCAAAAATATTTCATACAAACAAATGATCAATCAAGGTTTAAGCTAACAAAACCATACTAAAGGTCTGAAGACGATCCGCGTATTTATATAAACCTATTTTATTATAGGTCAATAATTCAATCATTCATTCATTCACAAACGTTTTCAAACGAGATCATCACATCATTCAGAACAGACAGTCACAGGTGAATACGTTAAACCTTTTTCAGTCAAGATAAATAGGTTGTTTATCTAAAACAAAGACAGTCAAATAAAGATTTTGGGATCACGTGATCCCTATTAAAATACAAGATAGAAAATAAAAACAACTCAGACCGAGTACACATGTGTCTGGATCCAAACATAATCAATCTAGTCTATCAGTCAAGGCTACGTGGCCGCATACTAGAGGTCATAATAAAAGTTCTCCAAAGGGTATCAACTCCCGGAGAACCGTAATTGTGTGTGTAACAACTCGGGTTTTCCAAATCTATACTACACGATCCGTTTTCATGTTCGGGTTATTTTATTTAATATATTTCATTTATCAAGTTTAAATTTGTTTAAATATTAATGCATTATTATTAACTTATTATTTATTTATTTATTTATAAATATATCTTTCTTGTTTTGACACTTTTAGCCCAAACTATATAATTTTATCTCATTTGTATCCATACTCAAACCCCAGGGTCCAGATTGTAAATATCAATATAACCCATATTCTTTATCTGGAGATCCATAAACCAAACCCGGATCCACTTTATATTTCTTGAACTCGAATTAACAAATATGCTTACTTGGACCTTAAATCACGCATCTATTTTGGAAATTTAATCAAGCAACGCGTTATACCTTCCATCTTCGGCTCTACCGACAATTTAATTTAGTTAACTTGATCAATTCTGGTTCGTTTTCCTTATTATGTATAGCCGACATCATATGGATTTGATTATACATGTAAACGATCTCGATAATTCAATTAAACCTGCAGTTACGATCCTTATACCAACGTCCTTTGAAGCCCCCAACGAATTAGATTAACACTGTTGTTTTAATCGTGTTCTTGACCTCGCTAAGCCAGCCCTGTTTTCTGTCTGATTAACCGCGTATGTTCATCATTCGAGGTAATTATTGTTATGGTTTTGATCGCGACATCACGTTCTATCTTAACCCCATGGTTAATTTGATTCAATATAATCGATTTGATCAATTCAGATTCTAGGGTTTTGCTCAATCAAACTGTTACAATCTGCTGATGTTTTTAATTTACGGAAACTATTTCTTAATCACTTGAAGCTGGTAGCCCAGTTGGTTAAACATGTTGGCTATGGGGGCAGAGGTCACGGGTTCGAACCTCTGTCATCCCGTTTCCTTTTATTTTTGATAAATGTTTATTAAAATCATTTTTTTTGTATAAATAAATTACTTTATTAAAAACCGGCTTTGTAATACTCGTTAATTCACGTTTTCATTCATATATATACATAAAGGTGTGTGTATATATTATAACTTAAAAACTAATGTTTTAATGAATATATAAATCAAGTAAACTAATTTTATAAAACTACAAAAAATATTTATTAAGTTGTGTTTTTATAAACTAAAATAATTATATTGTATAATAAAACCTTATATGTATTTTTATATATTATTTAACTAGTTGTTGTAATAAATATCGTACTTTACTTAGTGTATCCGTTTGCTCTTATTTCTCGTTAGGCTTTAACGTTCGCGTTTGACTGATCCCGCCTTCTCATTATTTTAATCAGCTTTTGTTCGTCTATCGAGGTGAGTACCACATTCCCCTATTTTACCGCTTTCAATGTTTTGGGGACATATGCGTAAATATACTTTTCATGTATACTTATACACAAAACTGCAACTTTGTCTTATGTGTTAACAACTTATACCTTACTTGTTTATGTGCTTATTTGCTTTGTATGCTTTCACATTCGGAAATGTCCAACATAATCTCAGTCTAGTATGATCATATGCCAGTCGTTAGCCTTTGTGCTTCTCGACATCTCAGTTATACTTGCTCATTCGGTTATTTTGTTATTCTCATATGACTTGTTGCAGCTACGTATTTTGTTATATAAATACTATATGTACAACTAAACTGGTGTGTTGCTCACTCAACATGTGTTGTTGACAAAACTTTATTTTATACGCATATGCAGGTTGGTGAAGACTTAGTGAAGAATTTGCTAGAAGAATATTTTAATCAAGGAATATAATATTTGTATTGTTGTATGAATTATGTACTTGTTTATATTTGATTTATTTGATAATTGAATTCAATTAATAGATATTTTCATTTAAATATTGTGCATGATAGTAACCTTGAGAGCTGTGACAATCAGTTCGCGCCCCGGCATTTCCGCCGTAGGTTGGGGTGTGACAGTGTGTGTCTGGCAGTGGCACAATCCCAGAAATAATAGACGTTTCCGCTGAGATTGTTTCATGAAAACTATCTTGTCAGTCAAAGAAAAATTTATAAAAAATGTTTTTTAGAGTCAACGATTCACCAGTGTGACATCTGCCCGATCCGACCCGACCCAGGTACCCGTTTCTCTGACCCGATCTCTTTCTTTTATGATTTAATATTTATTTATACTTATATTTTACTTTCAATAATAATAATATACTTTTCCCTCCCGCCTCTTTCTCTCTCTTTCTTTCCGCCGTTCCGTCCCTCTCCTCTCTTTCCGCCTTCTTTTCCCTCTTGTCGCCGTCCCGCCCTTAAGCCTTGAACCCTTTCCTTAACTCTTTGCTTGTCCTTTGGTTCTTCCCGCCTAAGGATGTCTGCAGCTCCACGCGCCAGACTCCTTACATGGAAGCCTGCGTGAAGACATCTTGTTCTTGCGATACGTGAAGAGAACTCTTCTCGCAGCGCGCTAAGAATGCATATTCTTCCCGCAATGCGCTAAGAATGTATGTTCTTCCCGCGATGCGCTTAGAATTCTAGTTCTTCACGCAGCACGCTAAGGATTTGTGATTCTTCCCGCAGTGCGCTAAGGATTGTTGTGCCAGCCTTCGCGCTCGCGCACTCAGCCTTCCCGCGCTTAACCCTTGTATCTTCTGTTTATTCTAGCCGTTTGCTTTTGTCATGTCTTTTCTTCTGAGCTGTTGACCTAACCTATCTAATGTCTGAATAGTTACTTTCGGCGCAGCATGCGTACCAACCCCATTGGTTGGTAGAAAAAGTGACTGACATTATCTTTTGAGATCTGCTTTTTCATGCTTTATCCAGTACCTTTATCTGATCCGCCCATGCCTGTTGCTGTTCCCTGTCAGCTTTTCTCTTGTCCCCTGCAGCTGCCATATCTTTTGATATCTTTACTTTTCAGAACTTTTTACTGTTGATATCTTTTCTTTTACTTTTGGAGATCTTTTCTAGGGTTTGTGTCCCCTAGGGTTTGCCTATATATAGTACTATTTTCTTAACACTTCACACACTACACTTATTATCTCTTCCTCCCTTTTCGCTCTCTGCCGTTGTCCTCCTGCCGCCTCCCTCCTCTCTTGCCTCCGTTTTCTCCTCTCCTCTGCCCTGTTTTCCGGTAATATATTATATATAATAACTTATTAATTATGCTAACTTATAATCAAGACTTAAAACAAATCATTAAAACAATAATCTTGTTTATAGGTTAACTTGTGCTTGTTTAAAGTTGGTTCTTGCTTTATCTTACACCGCATCGTTTATCAAGTGAGTAATCTCGTACCTAATCCCTTTTTGCTTTTAATGTTTTGGGATGTTCATGTGTTCATACAAACTTAGAGTCTTAAACTTGTTTATGAGCTTTAGTCGCGCAGTATCCCATGTGTTGAGGACGTTTACTTGGCTGTTTATTTGTATGTGTGTATCATTAACCGCTTTGTTCGGCCTATTCCGCAGTTTTCATGGATCCATTAGATGAACACGGGAGACCTATCGTTTACGGTTTTCTTTGTTTACACTTGCACAGATGTTTTCTCGTTTTTGTGCTCAATTGGGAGCACGGATTGAACTATGAACTATGAGCTATGATCTATCTAGGCTTGATCACAATCTGATTGCACCCTTGTTAAACACCAGACATACACGTGTTGCGCGCAGATTTATTGTTACCTATGTATTGTATTAAACTTGATTTCTCACCAACACGCAAGTGTTTGACGTTTATTTTAACACATGTTCAGGTTTGCAGTAGCTGTTTTGGAGCTTGTGGACACGTAGGACGTTTTTACTTTTGGACCTAGAATTAAAATGTATCAAGACAAGTTAATGTTGTTTGAATGTTATAATTTATAATATATTGATTTATGTTTGATTTATGTTCTTTATTTTCCCCGCTGCGCGTGCGCGATAAAATGTGTATTAATAAATATTGACACCAATAGTGTCGCGAGTAATGAAGCAATATGTGGCGCCCCGATGTATAATCCGCCTTTGGTCGGGGTGTTACAGATTGGTATCAGAGCTCGTTGACTTTAGGATAGGTGGTTAGACGTAACGGCCTAGAATACCTAAGAGTCCCTTCTCGCGCATGAGAGAAATCTCATGTTTGCGCGCTTATTGTTAATTACTCGTTATTTATGAATATGCTCGCACTTGCGCAGTATATGATTTTATGTTCTATTTCGCGATATTTCGATTTTTGTTGAATTTCGATTTTTACTGATTTTACCTACATATTCGTTTGTTGGATTTGAAAATCCGAAAAGTCATGGTGATACATGAATAGTTGATTTTCAATTTCCATTTACGATTATGTTCTGAGGTTGGAGACTTGAAAAGTCATGGTGATACATGAATTGTCAACCTCCAATACTCATTTTCTTGTATGTTTTATATTGAAGATTGAAAAGTCATGGTGATACATGAATCGTCAATCTCCATATACTCGTTTGCTCGTATATTTTAAATTGGGAATTCGGAAAGTCATGGTGATACATGAATCGTCGATTCTTGATTCGAATTTGTTACCCT
Organism: Bidens hawaiensis; assembly: GCF_021521415.1. Taxonomy (NCBI): domain Eukaryota; kingdom Viridiplantae; phylum Streptophyta; class Magnoliopsida; order Asterales; family Asteraceae; genus Bidens; species Bidens hawaiensis. Next base: position 20,896 of record NW_027491887.1, on the reverse strand, counting down.
TATTAAGTCTGCATTTAGGGTCATTTATTTTACTTTTAACTTTTGATAGTATCTAACTCCGTGAAACCAAGCTTTATAAGATTAAAACTTTGCGCTAAAACCAAGATATTAACTAAAATTAAAATTTTTATAGAATGCCTCCGCTATCTCGCCGATTTCAGAGAAGAGAAGCCTCGCGCATGCGTAGACAGCAACGTTCCCAGGAAATGGCCGCCGCGATAGCCCAAGCCTTGAGCCAAAACAATACCTCGAGTTATAACATTAAGTCCTTTAACGCGGGTAACCCTCCAAAGTTCACAGGTCTTGAAGGAGCCACCGTGATGCTCCAGTGGCTTGAGAAAATAGAAAACACTTTCCTTCACACCCAATGCCCCTCAGACAGACGAACCCTATATGCCTCCAGTGTCCTGGAATCCAGAGCGCTTACATGGTGGAATGGAATAGCCCATGCGCGTGGCGCAGAAGCTGCTTTCAGCATACTCTGGGAGGAATTTAAGGATCTCTTGACGCGAGAATTCTGCCCTCCCAACGAAGTAAAGCGCCTGGAGGAAGAATTTTGGAACCTGAAGCAATACAGTGGAGAAGCGCGCGAGTACGCGACGCGCTTCCACGAGCTAAGCTTACTGGTCCCTCACCTTGTTACCCCTTCACGCCAAGCAATCGAGAAATTCCTTGGGGGTCTCCCCATGGAAATTCAAGATTCTGTATGGGCCAGAAACCCAGCAACCCTCTCTGACGCCATCGAGTTGGCCGCTGTGCTCAGCGACAACCATGTCAGAACAGGAACCCTGTTCCTGCGGGGAGCTGAGAAGACCAAACTCACCAAGACTGCCCCTGAACCAACAGAAACCAAACCTGAACCCTCAAACCGTAACAACCTCAAGCGCAGGCGCAAGGCCTATGCGCTTACCAACCCGCCCATTGTCCAGCAACCCGCATACCAACCCCCAGTTTATGCGCCTAACCCACTGTCAGCCTACCCAACTCCCCCTGTAGTCCACAACTATGCCTTAACCAATCCAGCACTCCCTGCCCCACCAACTAAGAAACCTTACACAGGAAACCAACCCCTTTGCCCAACCTGTAGACTTCACCACCCAACTCAGACCCCGTGTCGACAATGTAACCGATGTGGCCGCATTGGTCACTCAACCGAATACTGTAGAGTCCCTCCCGCCAACCCAATTGCGCCAACACCACCAGTCTACCCGCAGAACCCACAATCAATCTACCAAAACCCACGACCCAGGTCGTGCTATAACTGCGGTGATCCCAGTCATTTCCGGAACGCGTGCCCGAGACTACAAGTGCAAATCACACAAGCGAATCCGGTGAACCAGATTTCGAACCAAGTGACGCGTGGACGAGCTTTTAACATAACCGCGCACCAAGCGCAAGCGAATAATGACGTAGTTAATGGTACATTTTTGCTTAACGGATTTTATGCTTCTATACTTTTTGATACTGGCGCCGATCGAAGTTTTATCTCTCGCGCCTTCGAGCAGAAGCTTGCGCGACCGCGCAACGATTTAAAAGAAGATTTTTCAGTTGAATTGGCTAACGGTGAAACTGTTTTAATTAACTCGGTGATTAAAGATTGCACGCTTAACCTTAACGAAAACGATTTTCTGATTGACCTCATCCCCATGCCTCTTGGAAGCTTTGATGTTATCATTGGTATGGACTGGCTCTCAAAGAATCGCGCCGAAGTTATTTGCGCCAAGAAGTTGATTCGCATTCCTCGAGAAAATGGTGATCTTCATATCTACGGCGAAAAACCCTCCAGTGGTCTTAAACTTATGTCTTGCGCCGAAGCCCGAAGACTCATGCGGAAGAAGTGTATTGCATTTCTAGCCCATGTGGTTAAACCTGCTGAAGAGAAGAAGCTTCGCGATATCCCTGTTGTGCGTGATTTCCCTGAAGTTTTTCCTGATGATCTTCCTGGTATCCCTCCCGCTCGTGAAGTCGAGTTCCGTATTGATCTTGTCCCTGGTGCTTCCCCCGTGGCTAAATCTCCTTATCGTCTTGCACCCGCTGAGATGCAAGAATTGGCAAGCCAACTTCAAGAGTTGACTGCTAAAGGATTCATTCGCCCTAGCTCTTCGCCCTGGGGTGCTCCGGTGTTGTTCGTTAAAAAGAAAGATGGATCGTTTCGCATGTGTATTGATTACCGCGAGTTGAACAAACTCACCATTAAAAACCGGTACCCCTTACCGCGTATTGACGACCTCTTTGATCAACTCCAAGGTGCCTCTTGTTTCTCGAAGATTGATCTCCGCTCTGGTTATCACCAGTTGCGCATCCGCGATGAAGATGTTCCGAAGACTGCCTTTCGAACTCGTTATGGCCATTTTGAATTCTTGGTCATGTCCTTCGGTTTGACCAACGCACCCGCCGTTTTCATGGATCTAATGAATCGGGTGTGTAGGCCTTTCTTGGATAAATTCGTGATTGTGTTTATCGATGATGTTCTGGTGTATTCTAAGACAAAGGCCGAGCACGAGCAACATCTTCGGTTGGTGTTGCAAAAGCTTAGAGCTGAGCAGCTCTATGCCAAGCTTTCCAAGTGTGAATTCTGGTCTGATGAAGTACAGTTTCTTGGTCATGTTGTAAACAAGATGGGTATTCATGTCGACCCATCCAAGATTGAAGCAATCAAGAACTGGATTACGCCATCCTCTCCTTCCGAGATCCGTTCCTTTCTGGGCTTAGCTGGTTACTACCGGCGATTCATTTCGAACTTCTCGAAGATCGCTTTGCCTTTAACAGCTCTAACGCACAAAGGTAAACCGTATATTTGGGGCTCGAAGCAAGAAGAAGCCTTTCTAACGCTCAAGCGTTTGTTGTGTGAAGCTCCTGTTCTTGCGCTACCTGAGGGTAATGATGATTTTGTCGTGTATTGCGATGCATCCAACCAAGGTCTCGGTTGTGTTCTTATGCAACGAGGCAAGGTTATCGCTTACGCATCAAGGCAACTCAAGGTTCATGAAAAGAATTATACAACTCACGACCTCGAACTTGGTGCAGTTGTTTTTGCCTTGAAGATCTGGAGACACTACCTTTATGGTACTAAGTGTATCCTTTACACTGACCATAAAAGCCTTCAGCATATCTTTGATCAAAAGGAACTTAACATGAGGCAATGCCGATGGAACGAACTCATCAGCGATTACGAATGTGAGATCCGGTATCATCCTGGTAAGGCTAATGTGGTAGCCGATGCGCTCAGCCGAAAACCCTGCCAGCTTAACTGTATCTTGCCGCGCACGCAGCTTCACTTCGCGCCGATTCAAAGCAACCTTGAATCGCGTATTCGTGACGCGCAGCGCGCATCCATCAGTAATGGTAACCTTCGCGCCGAGTTAGCGTGTGGCGCGGAAGCACTCTTTGTCCCTAATCTGAGTGGAATTCTCTGCTATCTTAATCGCATCTGGATTCCCTTTGATGAGAATCTTCGCGCTGATATCCTGAGTGAAGCGCACAAATCTCGGTATTCTATTCATCCTGGCGCTGATAAGATGTACAAGGATTTGCGCATTACTTATTGGTGGCCCGGTATGAAAAAGGATATTGCTGTGTTCGTAGCTAAATGCCTGACTTGTTCTAAAGTGAAAGCTGAACACCAACGCCCATCTGGTTTGCTCGAACAACCAGAAATTCCTACGTGGAAATGGGAATGTGTAGCGATGGACTTTATTACCAAGTTACCTTTGACAGCAAGCAAACATGATAGCATTTGGGTAATAGTGGATCGATTGACTAAGTCTGCTCACTTTCTGCCCATTCGTGAAAACTACCGTGTTGAGCAGCTCGCGCAGCTTTATGTCAAGGAAATTGTCTGCCGCCATGGTACTCCTTTGAGCATCATATCCGATCGCGATGGCCGTTTTATATCTCGCTTTTGGAAATCTCTCCAATCTGCGCTAGGAACTCGCTTGGACATGAGTACGGCATATCATCCTCAGACTGACGGACAGTCTGAACGAACTATTCAAACTCTTGAGGATATGCTCCGATCTTGTGTTCTTGATTTTGGAGGTAATTGGGATTCGCACCTGCCTTTGATCGAGTTCTCTTATAATAACAGCTATCATTCCAGTATCGGTATGGCCCCATTTGAAGCACTTTACGGTCGTAAGTGCCGCTCCCCGATCTGTTGGAGCGAAGTGGGTGAAACTCAAATCACAGGACCCGAACTTGTTCAAGAGACAACCGATAAAATCGCCAAGATCCGTGATCATCTGCTGACTGCCAGAAGCCGACAGAAGAGTTACGCAGATCGCAGGCGAAAGCCTCTCGAATTTCAAGTTGGTGATCTTGTTCTCCTCAAAGTGTCGCCCTGGAAAGGTGTTGTCCGCTTTGGGAAGAAAGGTAAGCTTGCTCCTCGTTATGTTGGTCCATTCAAGATTCTCGCGCGTGTGGGAAAAGTTGCCTACAGACTTGACCTGCCGCCCGCGCTCAGTAATGTGCATCCAACGTTCCATGTATCCAATCTCAAGAAGTGTTTAGCTGACGAGAACCTTCGCATTCCACTTGATGAAGTTCAAGTTGATGAAACTATGCATTTCGTTGAGAAGCCTGTTGAGATTCTGGATCGCGAGGTTAAGCAAACCAAGCGCAGTCGTATCCCTATCGTGAAAGTTCGCTGGGAGTCCAAGCGCGGAGCCGAGTTTACATGGGAAAGGGAAGATCAAATGAAGATCAAGTACCCGCACCTGTTCTCTGCGCAACCTATTTCGAGATAAATTTCGGGACGAAATTTCTTAAAGTAGGGGAGACTGTGACATCTGCCCGATCCGACCCGACCCAGGTACCCGTTTCTCTGACCCGATCTCTTTCTTTTATGATTTAATATTTATTTATACTTATATTTTACTTTCAATAATAATAATATACTTTTCCCTCCCGCCTCTTTCTCTCTCTTTCTTTCCGCCGTTCCGTCCCTCTCCTCTCTTTCCGCCTTCTTTTCCCTCTTGTCGCCGTCCCGCCCTTAAGCCTTGAACCCTTTCCTTAACTCTTTGCTTGTCCTTTGGTTCTTCCCGCCTAAGGATGTCTGCAGCTCCACGCGCCAGACTCCTTACATGGAAGCCTGCGTGAAGACATCTTGTTCCTGCGATGCGTGAAGAGAACTCTTCTCGCAGCGCGCTAAGAATGCATATTCTTCCCGCAATGCGCTAAGAATGTATGTTCTTCCCGCGATGCGCTTAGAATTCTAGTTCTTCACGCAGCACGCTAAGGATTTGTGATTCTTCCCGCAGTGCGCTAAGGATTGTTGTGCCAGCCTTCGCGCTCGCGCACTCAGCCTTCCCGCGCTTAACCCTTGTATCTTCTGTTTATTCTAGCCGTTTGCTTTTGTCATGTCTTTTCTTCTGAGCTGTTGACCTAACCTATCTAATGTCTGAATAGTTACTTTCGGCGCAGCATGCGTACCAACCCCATTGGTTGGTAGAAAAAGTGACTGACATTATCTTTTGAGATCTGCTTTTTCATGCTTTATCCAGTACCTTTATCTGATCCGCCCATGCCTGTTGCTGTTCCCTGTCAGCTTTTCTCTTGTCCCCTGCAGCTGCCATATCTTTTGATATCTTTACTTTTCAGAACTTTTTACTGTTGATATCTTTTCTTTTACTTTTGGAGATCTTTTCTAGGGTTTGTGTCCCCTAGGGTTTGCCTATATATAGTACTATTTTCTTAACACTTCACACACTACACTTATTATCTCTTCCTCCCTTTTCGCTCTCTGCCGTTGTCCTCCTGCCGCCTCCCTCCTCTCTTGCCTCCGTTTTCTCCTCTCCTCTGCCCTGTTTTCCGGTAATATATTATATATAATAACTTATTAATTATGCTAACTTATAATCAAGACTTAAAACAAATCATTAAAACAATAATCTTGTTTATAGGTTAACTTGTGCTTGTTTAAAGTTGGTTCTTGCTTTATCTTACACCGCATCGTTTATCAAGTGAGTAATCTCGTACCTAATCCCTTTTTGCTTTTAATGTTTTGGGATGTTCATGTGTTCATACAAACTTAGAGTCTTAAACTTGTTTATGAGCTTTAGTCGCGCAGTATCCCATGTGTTGAGGACGTTTACTTGGCTGTTTATTTGTATGTGTGTATCATTAACCGCTTTGTTCGGCCTATTCCGCAGTTTTCATGGATCCATTAGATGAACACGGGAGACCTATCGTTTACGGTTTTCTTTGTTTACACTTGCACAGATGTTTTCTCGTTTTTGTGCTCAATTGGGAGCACGGATTGAACTATGAACTATGAGCTATGATCTATCTAGGCTTGATCACAATCTGATTGCACCCTTGTTAAACACCAGACATACACGTGTTGCGCGCAGATTTATTGTTACCTATGTATTGTATTAAACTTGATTTCTCACCAACACGCAAGTGTTTGACGTTTATTTTAACACATGTTCAGGTTTGCAGTAGCTGTTTTGGAGCTTGTGGACACGTAGGACGTTTTTACTTTTGGACCTAGAATTAAAATGTATCAAGACAAGTTAATGTTGTTTGAATGTTATAATTTATAATATATTGATTTATGTTTGATTTATGTTCTTTATTTTCCCCGCTGCGCGTGCGCGATAAAATGTGTATTAATAAATATTGACACCAATAGTGTCGCGAGTAATGAAGCAATATGTGACGCCCCGATGTATAATCCGCCTTTGGTCGGGGTGTTACAACCAGCATATCGCTGACGTATTTTTCCCCCAATGTCACAGGAAATAAAGTTAGCACATGTAGCAAGGAATTATAGCCATCCAAGAAGATAGTTGCTCGCAAGGTAGAGATGACTCAGTTTTTAAATATTAAAATATTGTAAACAATATTTAAACAAGTTTTATAAATCAAACAAGGATTATAAATTAAACCCTCAAATTTTTATTCGAGAAGCTTTCTACTAAATCAAATATTTTATTATATTTTACAAATGAACTAATGTTTCAAAATATAAATTAATATTTTATAAACTAAAGACTTCCGCTAAAACTCTAATATATTTTCAAAACATATACCAACTATTGGTCACACGCCTAGACCCTAAGATGCGGGTGTGACAGAATATAACCGGCTAAAAGAATTTTTCCGTTTTCAAAGGCTTCAGAGATTTTGACTATTTCACCATTAGCGGTCTCGACGCTTAGAGTTTTATTTAGTTTTGTTAATGGTTCGTTTAATAGACTACAAAAGTTATAATCTATAAAACTTAAATTGGCACCAGAATCAAAGAAAACCCTAGCATATGTGTCGTTAACTAGGAACGTACCGGTGATAGTTTCCGGCATGTCGGTCGCCTTTTTGGTGTCAATAACTAAGACTCTTGCATTGCCTTTCTTGGCTTGACCACTTCCACCCGCACCACAGTCGCGGGTTTGTTCTTGGGGCACTCAAAGCTTAGATGTCCCATTTATTTGCAGTTGTAGCAGGTCATCTTCTTTTTCCAGCAATCGGCCGTTGTGTGGCCGGGTCTATAACATGATTCACAGACAGTTGCGGTAGAAGACGAAACAAAACGACATTGCCCCCTATGGTGCTTTCGGCATATTTTGCAGAACGGGGCGTTTGAATTGAATTCGGTTCAGTTTTGATTTATACCTTTGCCATTGAATCGGGCACTTCCTCCAGTCTTCCTCTGATCGTTGGTTGTCACCATCTTCTTATCTTCCTCCCTGTTGCGGATTAGGCCGCCCATTAGTTAACAGCTAACTCCATCGCAGAGTCAGTAATTTGAGGGAGATAAGACCTCACCATGTCGCGGATTTCCCGCGGCAATCCCCATATGTAGCGTGTCACTTTGTTGGACTCATGGTTAACCAGCTGGGGAACAAGGGGACAGTACTCATGGAAATTGGTATTGTATTTACGAAGGTTAGTTCCTACGACTTTATGATTGAGAAATTTGGTTTGGATTTGGTCAGTTTCATGCATAGGACAAAATTTTGCCATTATCAACTCCTTGAACTCTTGCCATGAAAGATTGTACATCACTTGTCGTCCCTTGCTCAATATCAGTGTGTTCCACCATTCTAAGACTTCGCTTTTGAACATTTGGGCGGAATATTGAATCTTCTCTTGATCTGAACATTTTCTTATGATTACTATCGACTCCATTTCCTCGATCCATCTTACAGTAGCAATAGCGCCTTTGTCACCGTAGAACTCTTTTGGCCTGATATACTCAAAGTCTTTGAACGAACAACCACTTATCTTTAGTTTCTTAAACTCTTGTCTAATACCATCTCCAGCATTTGACTCATGAACACTCTTATCAATATGAGACGGTTTCGGACGGGATTTAACGGATTTTCGAGATGGTTCAACAGATTGGGAATGTTTGGATTGCCTAGATTGAGATCTAGCTTCGGTTTCAGCCCTAACGGCTTCTTTGATCATTTGTTGTATTTGTTTTATATATTTATCGGGTATTTTCTCTTGTTGTTCTTTTTCTTGTTCTATCTCTTTTTCTTTTCTTTTATCAGCTTCTTTTCGAGAAGCTTCAACATTGTTACTTTGTCGCGACATTGTTCTTCTTATTTTCAACTTTTTCTTTGTAACTGAAATTTAACAAATTTCTTTTCTTAAAACACACATTTTATTTATTTCACAATATATATATATACAACATATATATATATATATATATATATGCACCTATCCTTATTTATACACATAGTACATATCACATTAAAGTTACATCAAACACACGCAACCCTTACAACACCACACTCGTTGTTTCTCTTCATTTCTTTAATCCTTGATAAACTTCTTCACTATTTTTGTCATCTTATTGCATTTTCTCAGAAGTTTTTCTCCCATCTTCTTCTTCTTCTTTCCATCCACTACTATCTTCTTTCTTAAGTCATCTGTTTCATGCAAGGCTCGGTCCAAATGCTTCTCTTGTGACTGAGGGATCTCGTTTGGGTATCCATACTTTGGTGGCGGATCACGGTACCCCATCATGACCACGTCGCAGTTGAAGAAGCTTCGGCAACCTCATTCTGCTCACGAATTTCATTTGCTTGATCTTCAATTGATGGGATCTCACCTTGGTATGGTGGGAAACTTGATGACGCTTTGTTCTTGAGCTCCTCGAGATATTGTACATATGGGTCCATGGAGCCATAACTTGGATTTTGGTGAGAAAACGGTTCTTCTATCGGTGTTGTCACTTCATTGGGGTTTTCTGGGTACTATTCCTCAGGATCTTCTTCAGATTCTTCTTCTGGATCCTCTTCTTCCTCAGGGTCCTCTTCCTCCATTAGTTGGGCAGTCTCCTTTACTATCGACGGCATGCGAAAACTTTCGTATGGCATCATGACTCTCATTTTAGGCTTGCGAGATGGTCCTTCATCTTTGTTGGGGCAAGAGTCAACAGAATCAAAAGCAGAGGTTCCGGTGTGCCATCTTCGTTGGTTAGAATGGCATTGCATCCAATCGAACGAGTCGAACACAGGTTCTTCCTTGATCGGTCGGTTGGAGAGGAAAGTGTACGATGGATGGGGATTTGGTGGTAGGTATCTCAGAGTACCAGATAGGTAATATGACGGGATCTCAGATGGTTGATACTTGGAATCTCATAAGGGTGATATGTTGGGACTTCGGATGGGTGGTACATGGGTATGCTTGATGGGTGGTAGCTGGAATGTCTTGGGGGATCATTTCTTGGCATGGGTGACTATTGGGTAAGTTTATCGGACATTGCTCGGTTCTAGAGAAATATATTGGCTTGGTTTGGTCAATGTATTGGTCTTGGTTGAAGAAAGCCTCATAGTAGTCCTCGCTCATGTTATCTTTGGGTAGAGGTTCGGGTATTCCAGCCTTCTTTGCTTCACGTATATAGTTATTCCTCATCTTCTTGAAAGACATCTAATAAATTGGGTGGTTTAGAGTGATGAGAGAAAGAAAAAGTTACCAGCCTATCTTATCCCTATTCAAATAGAACAAGTAGTAAAAATATTTTTCCTAAGTACTTGGATCGAAGCTTAGGTATTATCGTGTAATACCTAATTCGCTAAGATCGATGGCTCTGTTACCACCACTTGTCACACCCCAAACCGCGGCCTAGGCGTATGACACATATGTTGGTACCACATTTGTAAATATATCAGAGTTACGTTTTAAAGCGGAAGTCTTTAGAAACATGTGGATTAAAAATATAATATTTACATTCACAAAAGACGGGATTAAAAGTTCCCGTTTAATGTTTCAAGGATTACTTGTTTTAATTACAAAACCACCATTCATATTATAATAAGTTTAACAAAAAGATCCGAGCCATAGGATTTCTTGAGCACTTCGTCATTCCAAGCCCTAACCTTGATCACCTGCAAAATGTTTAGAAAATACGTCAGCAACGCATGCTGTTGAATATGCTGACGCTAAAAATATTTTCTTTTACTTAATCACCCCTCGAGACTACGTAGGTCTCGGCCCATCGTGGCTTAGGAATAACCAAGTTTATATAACACAATTTATAAACTCGAGTCTCTACACTAAATTCCCCAGCAAACACCGCAACGTTCGACATAGTTATGTACCCTTAAGTATACACATGGTCATTAACTCCCCGCAGGAAAGCATCAATATAATCAGGTGTGGTGTGTCCACCACATATGTAAGGATCCATACAAACGTATAATACAGCCTGAGGGCTAGGCTTACACTCTTGTTTATAAATGTTTTAGAGACACGTAGTCTCATGTAAACCTTTTTCTTTTAACACGCTTGACTCGTTTTAAAACAAGTTTTGTAAAGTTTGGGGCTTATTCACCTTTTTGATTTGGATCGGCTTCAATACATCGTCCAAGGGTCTTTCCCGTTGCTATCTCGCACCTATAGTACGAGTATAACCTTTTGTTAGTCGGATATACAATCCGGCTTAAAACCTCTAGTCTTTTTATAATCTTTACCTCGATTATATTTTCTTTCGTAAACCTTTAGTTCAAATCTCTTTTTCTTTACTTTAAAACCTTTAGTTAAAAAGTATTCTTTTCTTTTCTTTTTATAAATTAAAAGTTTTTCTTTTAACTTATATTATAATATAAACCTTTAGTTTATTTTCTTTAAACCCTACGTTTCTTCTTTTCTAAGAAATGTATTTCTTTTCTTTTCTTTATTATTTAATAATAGTTATTATTACTTAAATAATATTCTATAACAAAGAATCATATAGTATAATCACATTGATATTATATATATATATATATATTCATAACTCTATCTTTTCTTTTCTTTGGTATATTTTCTTTTATTTATTTATCGAGGTATCGAGTATAACCTCGACTTAGGGTTTTAAGCATTTATAATATTTTATTATTATTTTATTCGGGCATTATGCCTACCTTTGTTGGATTATGAAACTCTACAAAATCAAGCATCACTTCAACGCCGCCTTGCCTTCTTTTTCTTCTTGATCAACACATCTTTCCTTCGACACTCTTTCCTTGGCACGCAAAACGATGCACACCAACACTTCTCCACACGTCGTCACGCTTTACGAGGCGGGTCGTCGGGATGGCAACACCTTCTTCGTTGGGTCGTTGTTGGAATGTGGCACGTGCTTCGAGGAACGTCGGAATATTGACACAATTTACGAGGAATTTGGCCACGGAAATCGAGGTAGTTCGAGGGTACGATTCTCGGGGTTTAGAGAGAAGTTAGAGAGAGAATTGTATGTGAAAATTTGGTGTGAGAATGGTTGAACCCGTAGTTGCTATTTATAGGCAAAATCAGAGGAGGCATCGCGATACGCGATGGCCTTCTTGGTCACTCGTCACGTATTGCAACATAGTTCAGCATCGTCACCATCTAGACCTGCCACGTGGCAGGCGTTGTGCCACGTGTTGACACGTGACAGACGTGCTGCCACGTGGTGACACGTGGCGAACATTGTGCCACGTGTGGACACGTGGTAAGCCACGTGTTTTGCGTGTCAGACAACCCATCGCAATACGCGATGAGTTTCTCTTCTGATCCATCGCGTATCGCGATGGGTCAGTAAACCAGAATTTTTATTTTTAATCCAAAGGTTTAGAATTTGACATTTTTGGTCCCTTGACTTTGGAAACTTGATATTTTTGATTCGATATTTTCACGATGTTACATCTTGTTCGAGGTCTGGCGACGAGATGCGGGTTCCAACGGCGGTGGTGGTTGATGATGCAGATTTGTGATGAAGATCAGTGGTGAAAAATGGGAGGGGAGATGGTGTGGAGGTGAAGGGCATATTGGTTTGCTGAATGGTTCAACGACTTGTGAAAGCTGAATGATTCAGAGATTTGTGGAACCATTAAGATGTTTAATTTTAAGCAACCAAGCACATCCACATCTGAGCGATTCAGACTTTATCCTCTGAATGACTTCTTCATTAGACCCAACTAAACACATCCTGAGTTTAAAGGCACATTTTTTCATGTTTTTAGAATTTGTAGGGATCAAGTAGGAAACATTATAAAATCGTCTGGCAAGAAAACTTTTGAGAAGAAGATTTAGTGAGAAATATGGACGGGTCCTTTAATATTTTCAATGGTCTCCTTGGTACAAATTCACCATAAATGCATCTTAAAAACTGAGTTTAAAGGCACAATTTTTCATGTTTTTAGAATTTGTAGGAATCGGGTAGGAAACATTATAAAACCGTCAGACAAAACTGCTTTTTGAGAAGAAAATTTAGTGAGAAATATGGACGGGTTCCTCAATATATTCAAAAATATGGTCCGATTTTCAGAACTCTTCACACGTGTCAAAAACTATTGGTTTAGAAATCTGATAGGATCTCTTCCCAATGTGTCGCCTCAATCCAAATTTTGGTCTATTTCAGGAACATTTGAAGATTTATGCTATTTTTTCCTCTTTATCATAAAAAGCTCTATTTATGGAATTTTCCTATTATTTAATATCATACTAGGTTATTGACCCGTGGACGTCACGGGTGGAAATATAGACAACACCAATGAAACTTTTGTTGAACCATCTTCCCACACAACCGAAGCCCTATTAATGTCCTTAAAGTAAAAGCATTGTTTAATATACTCGATTGGTTCTGGTTCATGATTATCATGTTCAAACTTCGAACCATTTTGTTTAATAAGTGTATCTTCTTCTCAAGACAATGATAATCATTTTTCATTGCAATCATATAATTGTGATTTAAACTTTTCACTAAACACAATACATCAACACTATTAAATCGCTCAATTATAGTGCAATCACTAAGAACAAAGACAAAACGACGTGATTGTGAAGTAATTTTGACGGATTTAGAATGAGTATTTGTGCCTATGAGAAATGGAGTCGCCGTATGTATTGATAAAAGAGTGGCACACTAAACTAACATTGATTTAATTAAAAATAATCGAATAATCAATAGTAAGTATAATTAATAAATAAACAATATAAAAAAGTATAGATTTTTAATATTTACATTCAATCGAAAATTAAAATATAAACACAAGTAACATATAACCCATTTAAATAACATATTAAGACATATAATCCCAACACTTTGGTCACAAAAATTATAAAACTAAACACAACCTACTTTGTGTTGATACATAAAGACCTCAAGGAGTGTGAATAGGAGAAACAAAGTCATTCTGACTCGATTGTCAATGTTCGAGAAGTCACAAAATAAGTTTAGGTGTGAAAAACTTATGCCACATGCACATTTAAAAAGATATAAACATATGCAAACTTAAAAATTAACAACTAAAAACTTTATAAACAGATAAATGAAAATCTAAATGACATAGTAATAACATAACATAAGTTTCTTTATACACAAATTGAAAATAACACGTTGCTCATTTGTTAATGAAAGAAAAAGACGTTCAAATTCATCTGTCATAATCACCATATCATAAGATATCCCCTCGCTCATGAATCGATTGGTTTTTGTGTGTGTGTGTGTAGAAGCATCAAAATAGTTAGAATATAGTGTAAAAACTTACGATCCGCTCCAGTTTTATACGGCCGGTTTTCGGCATAAATCGTAAACCAAACCGTTCACTACGGTTTGAAATTATTGGAACCAACCGACCATGAAACCAAACCAATGATCGGTTTAGGCGGTTTCTCGGTTTCATATCCATAATTGGACCAAATATTGAAGTTTTTTGACCCGTAATCAAAATCGTAACTAAATCTTTGTCTATTTTACCTCTTCAAATGTATTATAGATGCTTAATTATGTTGCAAAAAAAGATTTTTGATTGGTTATTGAAAAATTAAATTGATAAATAATAGTGAGCTAATATTTAAGGAACTTTGAATCTGCGATTGTTAAAACTCAGGATGTTAGTTGTGAAGATTGAATTAGTGACTGGCTTATATGGGTAGTGTTAAGGTGTTATTTTGGATAGTTGTCACATAAAATAGAAACATGTTAAATAATTATACTAAATATATAATGTTTTAAAAAATATTAACAATCAAAACAATGAAATTAATGAAAATGAAAAGTATTTTTAAGAGTAGATAGTCAAAATGTAATGGATATTGAAATATTATTTGAATTTTTACTCTTAAATTAAATTCAAATTATGAGACAATTATGGTAAGAATTTAAATATTTGAGTCATGATTTTTAGATCACTTGGATATTTCGTTGTATTATCATAAATGCAAATAAAATTTATACAAGTAAAAGAAGACCATAGTCAAAACCATACACTAATATGTTTTGTTAATGTTTCTCAAATGTGCATTATTGTGATTATAAAAATTTTGTTAAATAATAGTATGATTAAAAAATATACCTGGTTTGGACCAACCATTCCAAAACCAGCTAGCATAATGGTAATAACCTACAAAACCATTACATATAAAATGATAAGAAACTTTAGCTTAACTTCTATGTTTACAACCACAAAAACCATTTTAACATCTTTGTAATTAATTCCTAATTTAATTATCTATGTTTAGTTGCTAATATAACTCATAAAGGTATATAATCAATAATTTAGAACAAATTTAAGAAAAAGTCAAAACCTTAACTGGAAGCTCCCCCCCAAGCTGCTCAATGTACAAAATAACTTGCCCTTCGCGTACTACGTTCTCATGTTAAAACAATTCAACTATCAGTACTCAGTAGAGCATTAACAAATATAAAAATAACTTATAACTATAAATAATTCCACCCAAATGAATTGCAACAATTATATAACTTTAAAATAATAATTAGAAGCGTTTATGGTGATTACCTCTTTGCATGATTTAGAAGTTTGTTTCCTCTTAAGTCATTCATTCACTGCATAATCAAAAACAAAAGAATAAAATATTAAATGTTAGATGTTAGTCATACATATATAAAATCTTTTGTGAACAAACATGAGTTGATTGAACAGAGGAGCATGTTGATCATATGAATAAAATAAGAACATAAAAGCTACCAAAAAACATATGTTATAATAGGGGTGTGCAACAAACCAAAAAATCCGATCCGGAACCAAAAAACCGAAAAACCCAAACCGAAACAAAAAACGATGGTTTGGTTTTATGTTTTTGTAAAAACTGAACTTATGGTTCGGTTTTGGTTATGCATGTAATGAAAACCGAAAAAACGAACCGAACCGAATTTGTAGATGTATAATAATCACTTGGTTAATAATCAACAAAATTATTTATACATACTTTCATTATTTATACCTACTTGTTCCATGTTGTTGTTTGAGAAAAAATCAAATAAAAGAAACGATTAAACATTGACTAATCAATAATTATAACATGAACCAAACAAATAAAATTACAAATCTATCTATTCTAATAAATAACTACCCATTTTTGCCACTTGTCACTCTCATAGCTCTCTTCATCCTTTTTTCAACATTTCAATATTGATTCTTATATTTTAAGTCATTTTAATATATGAATTGAAGTTTATTTTTAAATCATATTCAATTCATTCATTAACATTAATGATGAAATATAAGGAAATAAAGAAATATCAAAATTAAATTTGAAGACCAATTAGAATAAAATTTTAAAATCATAGGTAATGAAAATCAAGGTAAACTATAACTTGTTTTTAAACTGGAATTTTTTTATATAAGATTGGTTTCAAATTTGAATTTAAAATTTTCTTATATGTATTTGAACTCAGGAAAATGTGTATTTTCTTAATTTTATTCAACCATTTTATATAAATATTGCACACATTAAGAATACATTTTGTATATATCTTGGTGTTTAATATTAAATCATTGAAGGTGAATATTATAATTATATTCCACATGAATAACGATTTATTATATGAACTATCATTTATTTATATGACTTTTTTGTGTAGTATAAAAGGTTAGCAACAAGAAAATTAATATTTAATTTTCAATATTTTCTTTAATAACTCAGACAAAAATGCTCCAGAAGCATATATTTTATGACTTGATTAATACTTTTTTTATACATTCAAATATATTTAATTTAATATGTCTTATAAGACAACTTACTTAATTATAAACATTCAAATTTATAAACAAAAAATCTGTTTCAATCCCTTTCCACTATTTTCGCTTTTCAAAAATCATTTAGATATGAACACCTAAAATATCGTTTTCATCAGTTATTAAAATCATTTCAATATTATATTAACTTAGTAATTTTATTTTTATACAATGATTTGAGGTTATGTTAGTGTTACCTGTTGGGTAGTACATAATTAAAGTGTCTATTATATCTTATATTCAAGACAATAAAACTACATACATATTTTTATTTTTTTTTTAAAAATTACTGTTATTTGAACATGGCTTTAAAGTTAGTATGTATTTGTCATTTTCCATTCATATGAAATGAAATAAATCATTTTTTTATATTTAAATTTTGGGTTATATATGTTTCTTGATTATACAATTGTTAATTTTAAAATATAAAATTAATTAAAATTTGTCATATGCAAAATATTAATAACAACAAATAATTAATCATGATCAATCAATTTCAGATTATAAAGATTCTAAGAATGATTATATCATCAAAGTTCATGTAATTTGTTTTTTGGGATAATCAGTTTTTTTATAAACATAATCAAATGATCTCAAATGGCATCATATATATTAATTGATCAAAAAGTATGATATTTCATGTGTATGAATATTTTTTTTAGTTTCATGGATATATATTATAATTTATCTAGGTTCGCAGTATGTACTTGAATAACCTTATTTGTCACACAGACAACTATACATGGCTATATCAAGAGTTATAAGCAGACATGAACTGAATATTTTGATTTTGATAAATAATGTATACCAACCAATACAGTCACAAGTGTAGTGTACAATGAAGGTTTTACTTATTTGTAACATATTTATGTAATCTTAGTTATGTAATCTATGTAATTTCCATATAAATTGTAATTGTATTAACAATATATGATCATTTTGTTTACTGTAATTCACTTAATGGTTAAAGTTTAAAATTTCCATTAATTACCCGTGTAATACACGGGCCTCAAACTAGTTATAAAATATAAAAGTATGAACATAAGTAAAAACCTTGCAAAGAAACAAATAACAATTTTGATTAAGGCAGTGAGAAGGTGTGAGAATTTATGTGTTCGGATTAGAGTATATATAGATAAATAGAATGTGTTTGAAATTTTGAATTGTTCCATAATAAAGGAAGGTATAAATATAGTAAATGTAGAGAATAAAATTAGGGATTTTTGAATAACAGAACAATAATCACTCATATCAATTAAATTAATAAATTATAATTGATATTTATTTATGTTTGTAGTAACTGGTATTATTATGAAATATAAATTCCCATTATCATTCATCTAAAATTAGACCCATTAACAATAATTGCAATTTAAATCCGTAAAACATACCAATTAATTGGGTTTATTGATTGAGATATATCCTGAATTCTTAGGTTGTTATGATATATCTCAATTGTTCCAATCAATTACAATACATCTAAAAATAAACCCAATTATGATCGATTTAAAATTCATTTGTAATCATTGTGTAGGATCTTTTAAATTAAATCATGTAGATGAAATATCAAACATATTAAACATATATTTGACATTTAGAATCAATTAAACATACCAATTGATATGAAACATAACAATTAAACATACTAACCTAAGTTACTAATCTAAAATACTTATAAAAAACATACGAAAATCTGGTGTAACACCTGGTGTGCGGCAAAAACAAATTATGAAACCTTAAAAATAAAAAAATTCGTTTGTTGTCAAACCTGATGGTTTAGTGCGGCGAGGTAACGTCGATGGACGGTTGAAGACAGGCATGGATAGGACGACTTGAGTAACAGTAAAGTTCCAGATGGTGGACTGGTACATCGATATTGAAGCTTGATTCGCCAGATCTAATGAAATCAACAGCCAGATCGATGTAAAATTATGGACGCGTGAAAGAGGGAATCCTTGAATTGGGTGATTAGGTTAAAAGGGTATGAAGATTAGAGAGAGACAAAATAATGGTAATGAAGAAACCGTCCGTATTTCCATATGCATCTACCTAATACATTATTAATATTATTAATTATTTAATTGTTACTTATATCTAACTATATTATTAAATATTTTAGTTAAATGCTTACATTAACTATTTTAATTATTAGTATTTTTGATTTATTTAATTGGTAAGAAAATTAGAGAAGTGCAAGATATATTTGGAAATAAAGGAAATCGTCCAATAGAAAAGGGGCATGTGGATGCAATCTAATTTGTTTTAATAATATAATAGGATGATATAAAATGATATGAAATGATTGATATGATATGTGATATGATATTAGCATTAAATGTGTATTTTTAACTTTATATTAGGTAATAATTATATTTTTGTATTAAATGTTTTAAAAACTCATTCTTTCATTTGGTTTGCATTTGTCTTGATACTTTTGAAAAGGGTGTTTTGTTCCTCTTTAAACTCGTATTCGTCATTTTCACCTTAAATTCTCTCAAGGCCTCAATTTCTTCTGGTTCTTTAGTTGATCGCATTTGGTGATAATTTGCCATCCAATAATTTCAAATCTCAGGTAAGAAGTAATTTATGTTATTAGTCTATTAGCAAGGGCAAGATCAAGGGGTTTGTGACCTTTATTAATCAAATTTTGTCTTTAGCAGGTTAGGGTTTGCAATTCAGAAAGGGGTGGCGGCGCAGCTTGTTGCCCGCCTACCTGCTATATTGATGTAATATCTATGTTTCATCAGTAGAAATAAAATTGGGATAGAGTTACGGTTTACCGACATCCCACCATTCCCAGAAAATAAGCTTCTTATAAAAAAACTACGAGTCATCCTAATTCATCATTTATATATCATATAATTGTGTTTGTTAGAAAAAAAGATGAATAGAATCCAATCATCTTATGCCATAAACTTATTTTTATTTTTAAAATATACGTTAAAAACACATGTGCTCTCGTGATTGTAATATATCTAATCTTTTACTTTTCTAAAATTTTAGCTTTTGAAAAAAAAAATGAGTTGAACCCAATCAACGTGATTAATCATTTTCTTTTATATAAATCCTAAATAGTACTTGTTTTCCGGATATTGTTTTGAGTCGGATCCAATCCACTTAAATCTTTAAGTTGTTTTATTTTATTATTTTGTAAAATAAAAATATAAAGAAGACATGAATTGTGGGTTTGTGTCCCTAATAAATTAATTCCGATTCCATATCGTTATTTATTATCTGGGCGTCTTCAAAATTCGTGAAATTTTTTTGGGTGGAAGGCTAAAAGGACTTTTGGCTTTAAATTAGTTGAGTAACTGGATTTAAACATTAAAAATACATATTTTTTTCAAAAAAATAAATATAATTTAAAAAAAATTAAAAATTCAGGTCCATCTGGGTGTCAGGCCGGGGTCCATCGACCACTCGGCCTTGCCTCATAGTCGAGTAGTCGACTCTACAATCTCTACTTATTATAAGTTATTTATCTTGAATGAATTTTTTATTTCTTTATGGAAATTCAGGAACAAACTATATTACTACGCTATGGATTATTTTCGTCTGTGCATGTAAGTTTTTTTTCTTGACTCTAATGATATTTTCTTTTGCACCACTTCAATTAAGAAATAATTAAAGTTACAATAATGATTTTATTAGTAATATATTTAATATGTAGAACATATTTATTCACAATTATTAAATGCTTTGTTCACTTTCATTTAATAAAATTAGCTGTTAAAAAAAGAAAAGAAAAAATTTATTCACAATTATTAAATGCTTATATTTAATTGTTGTTTTATTTTTTTCATTAGTTCATAAATATTAAAAGTTGTAAATTTACAAATATCGAAAGCAACCAGTTTTTTAAGGGCCAATGTTCTTTAATTTTTATAAATTCTTTATTAATTATTAAAATGTGGTGTTGTTAGGGGGTGTTTGGTAGAGGGATTTGATTGGGGAGAAATGAAATTAGAAATATTTCTTTTGTTTGTTTTCCACTTTTCATTTCTATTTCTCTTTCTATTTCTCTAAAACTAGAGAATTCCATTTCTCTTTAAAACAAAGAGAAATCCATTTCTCAGCAGCCTCCTCATAGCATGTCACCACCTCGTCTCCGGCCACCACCTCGTCTCCGACCACCACCCCCCGTCTCCGGCCGCCACCCTCGTCTCCAAGTCTGCAACCGCCACCTTGTCTCCAAGTCTTCAACCACCACCCCGTCTCCGCCGTTCGCAGTGGTGAACACAGAGATGGTAACCGGTTGTAGGTTGCAGGTGGTACGGGTGAACGGAGATTAGGGTTTCAAGTGGTGGTTCGTGGTAGGTTAGGGTTTTCAGATGGTCGGGTGATTGTGGTCGCAGGTGGGTGACAGTGGTGGTGGAAATCGGCGGTGGTCGCAGGTGGCTTCTGATTATCATCATCATCATCGCCACCACAACCACCAC